>NC_057798.1:72167129-72516891 GCF_018294505.1 Triticum aestivum
CCCCCCCCCCTAGATGGGTTCTAGAGGGGCCGGCCCCCTTCTCCCTTCTCCCTATAAATAGAGGGGTGAGGGGAGGGCAGCCGCACCACCCTCCAAGGCGCAGCCCTCCCCTCCCCAACACCTCTCCTCCTCCGTTGTGTGCTTGGCGAAGCCCTGTCGGAGTACTGCTTCTCCACCATCACCACGCCGTCGTGCTGCCGGTGGAGCTGTCTTCCTCAACCTCTCCTTCCCCCTTGCTGGATCAAGAAGGAGGAGACGTCTCCCGTCCCGTACGTGTGTTGAACGCGGAGGTGATGTCCGTTCAGCGCTTGGTCATCGGTGATTCGAATCACGTCGAGTACGACTACATCATCACCTTGCAAGCTTCCGCACGCGATCTACAAGTGGTATGTAGATGCAAACTCACTCCCTCGACTCGTTGCTTAGATGAACTCATAGATGGATCTTGGTGAAACCGTAGGAAAAATTTTAATTTTCTGCAACGTTCCCCAACAGTGGCATCATGAGCTAGGTCTATGCGTAGTTCTCTAATGCACGAGTAGAACACAATTTGTTGTGGGCGTGGATCTTGTCAACTTACTTGCCTCTACTAGTCTTTTCTTGCTCAACGGTATTGTGGGATGAAGCGGCCCAGACCAACCTTACACGTACGCTTACGTGAGACCGGTTCCACCGACTGACATGCACTAGTTGCATAAGGTGGCTGGCGGGTGTCTGTCTCTCCCACTTTAGTTGGAGCGGATTCGATGAAAAGGGCCCTTATGAAGGGTAAATAGAAGTTGACAAAATCACGTTGTGGTTATTCGTAGGTAAGAAAACGTTCTTGCTAGAACCCAATTGCAGCCACGTAAAAGATGCAACAACAATTAGAGGACGTCTAACTTGTTTTTGCAGCGATTGATCATGTGATGTGATATGGCCAGAAGTTGTGATGAATGATGAATTGTGATGTATGAGATCATGTTCTTTGTAATAGGATTCACGACTTGCATGTCGATGAGTATGACAACCGGCATGAGCAATAGGAGTTGTCTTTATTTTTTGTATGACCTGCGTGTCATTGAATAACGCCATGTAAACTACTTTACTTTATTGCTAAACGTTAGTCATAGAAGTAGAAGTAGTCATTGGCGTGACAACTTCATGAAGACACGATGATGGAGATCATGATGATGGAGATCATGGTGTCAAGCCGGTGACAAGATGATCATGGAGCCCCGAAGATGGAGATCAATGGAGCTTTATGATATTGGCCATATCATGTCACAACTATATAATTGCATGTGATGTTTATTATGTTTATGCATCTTGTTTACTTAGGACGAGGTAGTAAATAAGATGATCCCTTACAAAATTTCAAGAAGTGTTCTCCCCTAACTGTGCACCGTTGCTATAGTTCGTCGCTTCTAAGCACCACGTGATGATCGGGTGTGATGGATTCTTACGTTCACATACAACGGGTGTAAGACAGTTTTACGCAGCGAAAACACTTAGGGTTAACTTGACGAGCCTAGCATGTGCAGACATGGCCTCGGAACACGGAGACCGAAAGATCGAACACGAGTCGTATGGAAGATACGATCAACATGAAGATGTTCACCGACGAAGACTAGTCCGTCTCACATGATGATCGGACACGGGCTAGTCGACTCGGATCGTGTAACACTTAGATGACTAGAGGGATGTCTAATCTAAGTGGGAGTTCATAATTTGATTAGAACTTTATTATCATGAACTTAGTCTAAAACCTTTGCAAATATGTCTTGTAGATCAATGGCCAACGCTAATGTCAACATGAACTTCAACGCGTTCCTAGAGAAAACCAAGTTGAAAGATGATGGCAGCAACTATACGGACTGGGTCCGAAACCTGAGGATCATCCTCATAGCTGCCAGGAAACAATATGTCCTAGAAGGACCGCTAGGTGACGCTCCCGTCCCAGAGAACCAAGACATTATGAATGCTTGGCAAACTCGCGCTGATGATTACTCCCTCGTTCAGTGCAGCATGCTTTACAGCTTAGAACCGGGGCTCCAAAAGCGTTTTGAGCATCACGGAGCATATGAGATGTTCGAAGAGCTGAAACTAGTTTTCCAAGCTCATGCCCGGGTCGAGAGATATGATGTCTCCGACAAGTTCTACAGTTGTAAGATGGAGGAAAACAGTTCTGTCAGTGAGCACATCCTGAAGATGTCTGGGTTGCACAACCGTATGACCCAACTGAACATTAACCTCCCAGATGAGGCGGTCATTGACAGAATCCTCCAGTCGCTCCCACCAAGCTACAAGAGCTTTGTGATGAACTACAACATGCAGGGGATGGAAAAGACCATTCCTGAAGTGTTCTCGATGCTGAAGTCAGCAGAGGCTGAAATCAAGAAAGAACATCAAGTGTTGATGGTCAATAAGACCACTAAGTTCAAGAAGGGCAAGGGTAAAAAGAACTTCAAGAAGTACGGCAAGGAGGTTGCCGCGCCTGGTAAGCCAGTTACCGGGAAGAAGTCAAAGAATGGACCCAAGCCTGAGACTGAGTGTTTTTATTGCAAGGGGAAGGGTCACTGGAAGCGGAACTGCCCCAAATACTTAACGGATAAGAAGGCCGGCAACACCAAAGGTATATTTGATATACATGTGATTGATGTGTACCTTACCAGTACTCGTAGTAACTCCTGGGTATTTGATACCGGTGCCGTTGCTCATATTTGTAACTCACAGCAGGAGCTGCGGAATAAACGGAGACTGGCGAAGGACGAGGTGACGATGCGCGTCGGGAATGGTTCCAGAGTCAACGTGATCGCCGTCGGCACGCTGCCTCTACATTTACCTACGGGATTAGTTTTGAACCTTAATAATTGTTATTTAGTGCCAAGTTTGAGCATGAACATTGTATCTGGATCTTGTTTAATACGAGATGGCTACTCATTTAAGTCTGAGAATAATGGTTGTTCGATTTATATGAGAGATATGTTTTATGGTCATGCTCCGATGGTCAATGGTTTATTCTTAATGAATCTCGAGCGTAATATTACACATGTTCATAGTGTAGATGCCAAAAGATGTAAAGTTGATAACGATAGTCCCACATACTTGTGGCACTGCCGCCTTGGTCACATTGGTGTCAAGCGCATGAAGAAGCTCCATGCCGATGGACTTTTGGAGTCTCTTGATTATGAATCATTTGACACATGCGAACCATGCCTCTTGGGCAAAATGACCAAGACTCCGTTCTCCGGAACAATGGAGCGAGCAACCAACTTGCTGGAAATCATACATACCGATGTGTGCGGTCCAATGAGCGTTGAGGCTCGCGGAGGATATCGTTATGTTCTCACTCTCACTGATGACTTGAGTAGATATGGGTATGTCTACTTAATGAAACACAAGTCTGAGACCTTTGAAAAGTTCAGGGAATTTCAGAATGAGGTAGAGAATCAACGTGACCGAAAGATAAAATTCTTACGATCAGATCGTGGAGGAGAATACTTAAGTCACGAATTTGGTACACACTTAAGGAAATGTGGAATCGTTTCACAACTCACGCTGCCTGGAACACCTCAGCGAAACGGTGTGTCCGAACGTCGTAATCGCACTCTATTGGATATGGTGCGGTCTATGATGTCTCTTACCGATTTACCGCTATCATTTTGGGGATACGCTCTAGAGACAGCTACATTCACTTTAAATAGGGCACCGTCTAAATCCGTTGAGACGACACCGTATGAATTATGGTTTGGAAAGAAACCTAAGCTGTCGTTTCTAAAAGTTTGGGGATGCGATGCTTATGTCAAGAAACTTCAACCTGAAAAGCTCGAACCCAAGTCGGAAAAATGCGTCTTCATAGGATACCCTAAGGAAACTGTCGGGTATACCTTCTACTTAAGATCCGAGGGCAAAATCTTTGTTGCCAAGAACGGATGCTTTCTGGAAAAAGAGTTTCTCTCGAAAGAAGTAAGTGGGAGGAAAGTAGAACTCGATGAAGTACTACCTCTCGAACGGGAAAGTGGTGCAGCTCAGGAAAATGTTCCTGTGATGCCCACACCAACTGAAGAGGAAACCAATGATGATGATCAAGGTACTTCGGATCAAGTTGCTACTGAACTTCGTAGGTCCACAAGGACACGTTCCGCACCAGAGTGGTACGGCAACCCTGTCCTGGAAATCATGCTGTTAGACAACAATGAACCTTCGAACTATGAAGAAGCGATGGCGGGCCCGGATTCCAACAAATGGCTTGAAGCCATGAAATCCGAGATAGAATCCATGTATGAAAACAAAGTATGGACTTTGACAGACTTGCCCGATGATCGGCGAGCGATAGAAAACAAATGGATTTTTAAGAAGAAGACGGACGCGGATGGTAATGTTACCATCTATAAGGCTCGACTTGTCGCTAAGGGTTATCGACAAGTTCAAGGGATTGACTACGACGAGACTTTCTCTCCCGTAGCGAAGCTGAAGTCCGTCCGAATCATGTTAGCAATTGCCGCATACTATGATTATGAGATATGGCAGATGGACGTCAAAACGGCATTCCTTAACGGACATCTTAAGGAAGAGCTGTATATGATGCAGCCGGAAGGTTTTGTCGATCCTCGGAACGCTAACAAAGTATGCAAGCTCCAGCGATCCATTTATGGACTGGTGCAAGCATCTCGGAGTTGGAACATTCGCTTTGATGAGATGATCAAAGCGTTTGGGTTTGTGCAGACTTATGGAGAAGCCTGCGTTTACAAGAAAGTGAGTGGGAGCTCTGTAGCATTTCTCATATTATATGTAGATGACATACTCTTGATGGGAAATGATACGAAACTCCTGGACAGCATTAAGGCCTACTTGAACAAGTGTTTTTCAATGAAGGACCTTGGAGAAGCTGCTTATATATTAGGCATCAAGATCTATAGAGATAGATCGAGACGCCTCATAGGTCTTTCACAAAGCACATACCTTGATAAGATTTTGAAGAAGTTCAAAATGGATCAGTTCAAGAAGGGGTTCTTGCCTATGTTACAAGGTGTGAGACTGAGCTCGGCTCAGTCACCGACCACGGCAAAAGATAAAGAAGAGATGAGTGTCATCCCCTATGCTTCAGCCATAGGATCTATTATGTATGCCATGCTGTGTACCAGACCCGATGTAAACCTTGCCGTGAGTTTGGTAGCAAGATACCAAAGTAATCCCGGCAAGGAACACTGGACAGCGGTCAAGAATATCCTGAAGTACCTGAAAAGGACGAAGGACATGTTTCTCGTTTATGGAGGATACGAAGAGCTCGTCGTAAAGGGTTACGTCGACGCTAGCTTCGACTCAGATCTGGATGACTCTAAGTCACAAACCGGATACGTGTATATGTTGAATGGTGGAGCAGTAAGCTGGTGCAGCTGCAAGCAAAGCGTCGTGGCGGGATCTACGTGTGAAGCGGAGTACATGGCAGCCTCGGAGGCAGCGCATGAAGCGATTTGGGTGAAGGAGTTCATCACCGACCTAGGAGTCATACCCAATGCATCGGGGCCGATCAAACTCTTCTGTGACGACACTGGAGCTATTGCCCTCGCCAAGGAGCCCAGGTTTCACAAGAAGACCAGGCACATCAAGCGTCGTTTCAACTCCATCCGTGAAAATGTTCAAGATGGAGACATAGAGATTTGCAAAGTACACACGGATCTGAATGTCGCAGATCCGCTGACTAAACCTCTCTCGCGTGCAAAACATGATCAACACCAGAACTCTATGGGTGTTCGATTCATCACAATGTAACTAGATTGGTGACTCTAGTGCAAGTGGGAGACTGTTGGAAATATGCCCTAGAGGCAATAATAAAAGTATTATTATATTTCAATGTTCATGATACATGTCTTTTATTCATGCTATAACTGTATTATCCGGAAATCGTAATACACGTGTGAATACTTAGACTACAATATGTCCCTGGTGAGCCTCTAGTTGACCAGCTCGTTGTGATCAACAGATAGTCATGGTTTCCTGACTATGGACATTGGATGTCGTTGATAACGGGATCACATCATTAGGAGAATGATGTGATGGACAAGACCCAATCCTAAGCATAGCATAAAAGATCGTGTAGTTCGTTTTGCTAGAGCTTTGCCAATGTCAAGTATCTCTTCCTTCGACCATGAGATCGTGTAACTCCCGGATACCGTAAGAGTGCCTTGGGCGTATCAAACGTCACAACGTAACTGGGTGACTATAAAGGTGCATTACAGGTATCTCTGAAAGTATCTGTTGGGTTGACACGGATCGAGACTGGGATTTGTCACTCCGTATGACGGAGAGGTATCTCTGGGCCCACTCGGTAATGCATCATCATAATGAGCTCAATGTGACCAAGGTGTTGGACACGGGATCATGCATTACGGTACGAGTAAAGTGACTTGCCGGTAACGAGACTGAACAAGGTATTGGGATACCGACGATCGAGTCTCGGGCAAGTAACGTACCGATTGACAAAGGGAATTGTATACAGGGTTTGATCAAATCCTCGACATCGTGGTTCAGCCGATGACAACATCGAGGAGCATGTGGGAGCCATCATGGGTATCCAGATCCCGCTGTTGGTTATTGACCTGAGAGCGTCTCGGTCATGTCTGCATGTCTCCCGAACCCGTAGGGTCCACACACTTAAGGTTCGGTGACGCTAGGGTTATTAGGAAGACTAGTATGTGACTACCGAATGTTGTTCAGAGTCCCGGATGGGATCCCGGACGTCACGAGGAGCTCCGGAAGGTTCCGGAGGTAAAGATTTATATATGGGAAGTTGTCAAACTGGCACCGGGAAGTTTCGGGGTCATACCGGTATTATACCGGGGCCACCGGAAGAGTTCCGGGGATCCACCGGGAGGGGCCACCCCTCCCAGGGGACCACATGGGCTGCGTGGGGCAGGGAGCCAGCCCCTGGTGGGCTGGGCGCACCCCCTCCCTTGGGCCCTTGCGCCTAGCGTTGAGGGGGGAACCCTAGAGGGGGCGCCCCCCTTGGCTTGGGGGGCAAGCCACCCTCTCCCCCTCTCCCCTTGGCCGCCCCCCCCCCCCCTAGATGGGTTCTAGAGGGGCCGGCCCCCTTCTCCCTTCTCCCTATAAATAGAGGGGTGAGGGGAGGGCAGCCGCACCACCCTCCAAGGCGCAGCCCTCCCCTCCCCAACACCTCTCCTCCTCCGTTGTGTGCTTGGCGAAGCCCTGTCGGAGTACTGCTTCTCCACCATCACCACGCCGTCGTGCTGCCGGTGGAGCTATCTTCCTCAACCTCTCCTTCCCCCTTGCTGGATCAAGAAGGAGGAGACGTCTCCCGTCCCGTACGTGTGTTGAACGCGGAGGTGCTGTCCGTTCAGCGCTTGGTCATCGGTGATTCGAATCACGTCGAGTACGACTACATCATCACCTTGCAAGCTTCCGCACGCGATCTATAAGTGGTATGTAGATGCAAACTCACTCCCTCGACTCGTTGCTTAGATGAACTCATAGATGGATCTTGGTGAAACCGTAGGAAAAAATTTAATTTTCTGCAACGTTCCCCAACAAACAGGACCCCGTGTTGTTTCCTCTGGATGAACAGGACCCTGATCGATCGAGCCGATTGGGGCTGGATGAACATGACCCCGTGGAGGGCTGGATGAATAGGACGACCCCGTGGAGGGTTGGTTGAACAGTAGCCAGTGGAGGGCTGGATGAATAGTAGCTTGTGGAGGGGTGGTTGAACAGGAGCCCATGTAGAGGGCTGGTTGAACAGTAGCCGGTGGAGTAGCGCGCGGTGGAGGCTGGATGAACAGGAGCCCGTGGATGAACAGTCGCAGGTGGAGGCTGGAGGAGGTCGACGGTGTATGAACAGTAGCCCGTGGAGGCTAGAGGAGGTCGACGATGGAGATGAACAATATCCCGTGAAGTCCCGTTTTGCGGTACGCCACACCCCTCCCGATGAACTGGACCCCCGTTTCGACCGTAGCGCTCCAACACAAGTCCGTTTCCTCCGTTTGCGGTACGCCACACCCCTCCCGATCAAAAGGACCCCGTTTCGACCGTAGGAGGTCCAACACAAGTCCGTTTCCTCTGTTTTATGGTACGTCGGACCCCTCCCGATGAACAGGATCCCGTTTCAAACGTGGCCGGTCGAACACAAGATCGTTTCCTCCGTTCTGCGGTACGCCAGGCCTTGTTTCATCGGCTGTTCCGTTCAAGCCGGTTGGCTCCCACGCGTTCCGTTGCCTCCAGATGAACACGACACATTCTGTTGCCTCCCATGAACACGACGACGACGCAATTTCTCCGTTCCGACCCAGCCATATACAAAAGTCCTGGTCGTATGTATGCGCGAGTAGTCATTCGAGACCCGTCCGTATGTACGTACATGGCCGTATTTTATTTTCCACACTGGCCGTTGTACGTACGTGTACATGCTACATGTGCGCCTCTACTACGACACATGCGCGCCTCTACATCGACCAGTATGTACGTACACGTTCGCGACCAGAATGACAACGCTACATACGT
Source organism: Triticum aestivum (assembly GCF_018294505.1). NCBI lineage: Eukaryota > Viridiplantae > Streptophyta > Magnoliopsida > Poales > Poaceae > Triticum > Triticum aestivum. Next base: position 72,175,626 of record NC_057798.1, read on the forward strand.
TTCGACCTGGTGGATCCCGACTGTCAGACACTTCCTTGCGTGCGAAGATGTAGCTGGTGGGTCCCAGCAGTCAGGGGGACGAATCGTTTTTTGTTGCCCAGACGCACTTCCTTGCGTGCGAAGATGTAACTGGTGGGTCCCAGCAGTCAGGGGGAAACGTTTTTTTTGCGAAATACAGTGGCATGTCCGATGGGTCCCTGCTGTCAAATGAGGAATAATTATTTTGCGCGTAATAAGGAGCCAATTCCTTGCGACAGCCGTGGACCCAGCTGTCAGCCTATCCACGTACGGTACTCTTTCGATGGAAGTCGTTCCTTGACCATGTTTACCATGCCGCGCCGAGAGCACCAGGGGGGTGGATGACGACGAGCCCTAGGAAGGGGACGACACGGAGCCGGGGAAAACGCGGCAGTGGAAGCCCGCGCGGAGAGGAGTACGACGTTTCATTGTTTCGGCTGCGGTGTGAGGCTGACGTCGTCGCAGGGCCTGGCCAGAGGTGGGAATAATAGGGGGCGGTGAGGCCTCCGCGGCAGCACAGTCGGCCACGGGAGGCAGGAGCTGTCGTTTATCTGGTGTACCTAATTTCCCTCAACTGGACACTGAAGATAAACGTCAAGGCCGCATTGGTGCGCTGTCGTTTATCTGGTGTACCTGTGCACATGTGATTTATGGCTTGCAAACTTGTGAGCTCAGCTGATACAGTTCACGCATGTTACAAAGTTCCATCGGCAATTGTAGTGGACTTGAATTTACTGTTGAAAAATCTCAAAGGTAACATAAATTACTACTCCATCCGTTTCTAAATAGTAGTATTTGTCTTTTTAGAGATTTCAAATGACTACCACATATGAATGTATACAAACATATTTTAGAGTATAGATTCACTCATTTTGCTTCGTATGTAGTCACTTCTTAAAATCTTTAGAAAGACAAATATTTAGAAACGAAGGGAGTAGTTAGCTAGTTTATATCAGCAAGGACAAACATTTAGTAGTCTACTCATACCTTACTGTTCAAGTAGTAAAATTTTGCCTGAAGCTTACTGTTAGGATAAATCATGACATATGTTGCACACATGCAAGTGTGCATGTCACGTTAGTATGAGGTATAAAAACATCAGGATTTGTGAAGTGGCAGAATGACTTGGCCAAGTTGGTTAGACTGTTAGAGGAGCAACATGCGCATTACGAGGATGTGCACGGATTGATCCAAGAGAAGTACTCCCTCCGTCCAAAAAACCTTATCCCAAGCTTCTTTGAGAGACAATCTTTTACAGGCGGAGGGAGTAGTCAGTATGCATGCAGCTCGGTCTGTTAGGCTAGTCATAGTGGGAATAACTTAGCTAGTAACATAGCGCATTTCAAGAAAATTTTGCTTATGTGGAATGTAGTTAATGGGAAGTGGTAACATAATATGTTACTATAACATAGCGCTTCCCAATACAAGATGAATTTACAAGCTAATAAATGAAGTCTTCTATAACACTACTACTATGTTACTTTGCACTATAAAGGTAGTAACTTAGACTAGTGTCATATGCATGAGACTAGTATAAGTTACTCCCACTATGACCAGCCTTAGAAGCACAACCGTGGAGTGATTCCAGGAGTTGTTAGCTGGACGTGGTTAGCTTAGTGCGTGTAATTAGTTGGGTTAGTGGCCGTGCATGGTGGCCGGGTTAGTGGCTGCGTCTAAGTCTCCCTTGTACAGACTATTTAAGTCAGAACAAATGAATGAGAATAGAGGTCGTGAGGGCCAGAGAAAAGATGTAGCCACCGAGTGGTCACCAAGGCAGTCTCGTTGGAAAAGCCATTGTTCCTCTTCCGTGGTGCTAGTGTGTGTGCGTGTGCCTATGTTCCCTGGTTATATGTGTTCTTCGTGTTGAGAGAGAAAGCAAGCGGAGGGACTCGTGTGAGGTAGCTCGAGGTGTCTTCTTCAGTTCACATGTTTTATTGCTTAATTTAAATCACCCTATGATTTTAGAAGAGTCAATTACACCGGTGGTGCTTGAACTTGGCGTAAACGATCACTTTGGTGCTAGAACTTGTGGCATACATTGAACTGGTGCAATAACTTAGCTCGGTTGTGCAAATATGGTCCTAATCGCGTATGGATAGGAAATCAACGCTGACTTGGCGTGCCAGCGTGGCATGGGGCCTGTTGTCAACGACTTGAAGCGTGTGGCCTGTTTTTTTGGCAACAAAAACCCCTCAAAAAAAATTATTGCTCACAAAAAAGAAGATGTCCACGTGGTAGGTCTTTTTTTCTTTTTGTTGTATGACAAGTAGGTGCTGACGTCAAAATTAAAAGAAAAAAGCTTAGGCCTCTACATCCGAACACGCCAACTACGGCTAGGACGCACACCCTCACAGCACCGCAACATCTGCTCCTGGATGTTCAACAAGTAAAACAGTCGTTAATGTAGTATATAAGGGTATTAGGAAAAAGAAAAGTAGTATAAAGATGATACATCTGGGGCTTAAATTGGCTGCAGATGTACTCTCGAAAAAAATTGGCTGCAGATAGTGCGGCCCATTTTACATGCGCTAGTTCTTTTTGAAATAATTGTAAAACATAGGTAATAAAAATAAAGTTCAAAACAATTATGTGTGGTAAATATTATACACATAAACGATGATTAGTACATAAAAGTTTTTAAACAGACATGCATTATATAAATTGTCTAGTAAATGCGGGCACTTAAAATATTTGAAGAATATAAAAAATATAGAGTTGCAGCTATAATTAAATTATTCAAACTGATGAATATAAACATTTACTAAATATTTATGAATATTCACTTTTGAGTTTTATTCAAAAGAATTATCTAATTTAAATATTAGCACGACTGAATATTCGTATAAATATTTTAAATCTTAAACTACCTATTTTTAATTATACAAATATGTGTATGATTATTGAAATGTTTGTATAATTAAAGTAACATTTATGAATTGTAATCCTAAATATATAAGTATTTCTTATTATACAAATATTTTTATAATTTCACAAATATTTTACATATATATATGTATAATTTTAAAATTATATGTGAACAGTTTAGAAAAGTAATTTATTTTGTTTGTAAGTATAATAATATTTATACTTCACGAAAATTGAAACATTGTTCTTATTAATGAAATTAGAATTTTCAAACCTACAAATATCTAAATAAAGCAAACAGGAGCAAATGGGCCGCACTGACGGCAGTCCATTCCAGCCCCACAAGCGCCTCTATTTGACTACATTAATCTAACTATCCATGTTGAATTGTTTCTCAAAAAAAAAACTATCCATGTGAAGTTGTTAATAGGTGAATGGTATAGCGGCCAGGACCAACTCTGAAGTAACCAAGGGTCACGCGCTCGAGACACCAAGCCTCCTTTTTCTTGTTAATTTTAGTATGCACACACGGGACCCACGGGCAATAGACTCATAAAAAAATTGAAATGCCACCTTTCCAACGTCAATAAGGCTTTTTTATGAGAAAAAAACTCGAGGGGGTTTAACAAAAAAAAATGAGCCACACTCCCTCTCTTTGCCATCCTGACGGCGGGACCATGTCATGTTGGCGCGCATAGTCAGTGGCTCGGGCGTACACAACCGAGATTTGCACCGTGTTTGCACGCCGGAGCCAAGTTATTACACCAGTTCGATGTATACCGCAAGTTCTAACACCAAAATAACCGTTCACGCCAAGTTCAAGCACCAATGGTGTAATATTATTTGTTACAGATAGCATTGAGTTGTACAGTAACACTTACGGTTTCTTAAAGGCTTAGAAATATTGAGCTCTTAGACCTTCCTAGGTTCCTTCAATCATGTGGCGACATGTTCATGCAGCTTTCCAACCTCACCCATTTCTCTCTCAAAACACTTTTATCTAGAAAGATTTGTGATTCCTTCCTTCCTTCCTATCCTACCTTCTTATGACCAAGATGAAATACAAAGCAGTGAAGGAGACCATTCTCTTCCTCCTTTCCACGCATACCCCAATCCCACCCTGGTCCATCCCTAATAATGTTAAACCGGCGATGCCGCAGTCACCGTCTTTGCTCACGTTTATTGTGTAGACAGAGAGCTGCGCGACGAAGGCTGGCATCTACTTGTAGCGGTTACCATTGCAGTAGAGTCAGGACTGAAGCTAGATGAGAATTTCTCCAGGGTCAACTCTAATGCAATGGTAGTGTCAGCTTATATATTTAAACACTGATTGGAATTAGTAATGATGTAGTGAAGGTTTCGCAAAGTCTTTCCCCTCTCCCCTCGCCCACACACAGCTCTATTGCAAATGGTAGCCTTGTCTTTGAGAAGACCACGCTATCGATCATTGTATATGCTCTAGTACTTTTTGTCACAATGACTAACCACTATAAGTTGCAGCATCTCAAAAACAACTTTTGTAATTGGCAGCAAAATCATATGAATAAGGGTTAATTTCCTTTTATTAGTAGCGTCTACAGTACATTGTGTGCATCGTCGTGTAGTCGCTCGATCTTAGCGTTCATGGTCAATCATTCAATTAATAACGACTGCTCCCTTTTATATGGTGTATTTTGTCTTCAGATAAATTCAGACTTCGTTTTTACTCGAACTTTTAATAAGATTGTCGTATGCATCTTTGAGATGCAGAGGCCCGGGATGACCCTCCTTTTCCAAAATAAAATAAAAAAAATCTCGCTCCCCCGCTCGGCCCATCCACTCTGGCGCTGCTCTCCTGACCTCCGCTGGCCACCACATGCCACCGCCGACACCTCGCAGCCTTGCCGACTTTTGACCGCAAAATTCTTGCGAGATTCCGACGGGATTCAGGTGATATCTTTTTCTTTATTTTTTTCTCCTTGCCATTATCACCGGCCACAGTGGGGCTCTTCCTCCTCATCCCTGGCCCGACGGCGCTCATCCCGTCATCCCCACTGTCACACCCGGCTACACCCCACCTCCTCCCTGGTAGCAGCCCCGGGTGGACCTCCGCCCCGTCATGTCTAGACGATGTCGCACGCGCACCAGAGCGTGTTCCATCTTGTGGTTGCCCTTGCGGAGGACAGCACAACCACCGGGGATCTCTTCTTGGACGCCGGTAATATTTACTTATTGTGCTCGAGAAATTCACACTCTTAATTTAAAATTTGTAGTTCCAGACGAGAGTCGGGTCGAATGGCAGGGAAGACTTACACATCATCATGGACGATAATGGGGATATATGTATATTATATAATTAGTTATTCTTTAATGTTATCTCTAGCAAGTAATAATTTATTGTGCCAACTTTTATTACAAATCATGTGAACAGGTTATATGCCTTTACATACATATAAATACTTATTAAGGTGTTATATTAATTAGGTGATAATTCCATGACTAGAGGAAGTACTGCTTCTCACGCTGCACTCTATCTCTCAAGTTTTCAGGAGAAGTCTAACATAATTATGTTGTATATGTCTTATGATAACTCTGCACAAGGACAAATATCGTCCTACAGAACTTTATATTTTTTTTAAATCACACAATTAATTCCATTGTCCTAGTAAGAAAATGACATGAAAAAGGGGTATTATTTTCCTAGCAATTTGATGTGGCCCTTTCACCATATGTTGTTACTACTAAGCTGAGAAAAAAAGCTCAGATATATTGTACTTTACACTCAAGCAATAAATGTTTTTTTCTTACCTTCCATTGAAGCCAAGAATTCAGCACTGGGAATGGGAATTTTCTCGAGAGCCTTTCCTGAAAGCTTTTCCCATTTAGCAATCAGCTCATTTTGACTAAGGATGTTTTGGAGCGGTCTTAGGTACACTACTAGAAAACAGGACTTTGGTTCAGGCCCGGCCAGCCCATTAGTCCCTGTTCGTGAGGCCAGGGGGGCGACCGGGCATCGTGGGGCATTGGTCCCGGTTCGTCTTGCCCCTTTGGTCCCGGTTCCATACACGAACCGGGACCAATGGGCCTCCCTCCTGGCCCACAACCGTTGGTCTCAGTTCGTGGCTTCAACCGGGACCAAAGGGTGTCCTTTAGTCCTGGTTTCAGCCACAAACTGGGACCAATGAGATGCCTATATATACCCCCTCGCCCGCGAGCATAACACTCCACTGCTCTGTTTTTCTGGTCGGACGTTGGAGAGCTTTGCGCTGCTCTAGCTCACCTCCTATGCACATGAGGTGTTCGATGAAATGCCCGAGCCACACTTAAGCTTTCTTCCCTCGAAGCTCCTTGTTGAAGCTCCATTTTCCTCGAGATTTGTCTAGGTTTGCTGGTCCGTCCTTTCTCGTCCCCGTCCTCACCGTCGTTGATCGCCCGCGCCGATCTCGTCGCTGGCACCACCGTGGTGAGCCTTCTGATCTTATCTTCTTTCTAAAAGAAAAAAGTTCTTACTTGTATGATTTAGATAGATACTTGTGTAGTTTTCTTACTTACTATTGTTTGTTATTATATAGTCTGATGGTTTTGGTATCCGCCTCCGTTGGCCCTCGTCCTGTCTATGATTCAGATATGGTATATATATATATTTATATTATCTTTTGTAACTATTAGTTTCATTTAGTGCTTATGACATTTATGTCGAGCAACGTGACATAATTTTTTTTATCTAGGAGGTATGTGAACCGGAAATTCCAACCGACCCTATTGTCGAGAGGTTAAATTTAGTTGAAGTATAAGACAACTACTTGAAGGGGAGCCTTGGCGCAGTGGTAAAGCTGCTGCCTTGTGACCATGAGGTCATGGGTTCAAGTCCTGGAAACAGCCTCTTACAGAAATGTAGGGAAAGGCTGCGTACTATAGACCCAAAGTGGTCGGACCCTTCCCTGGACCCTGCGCAAGCGGGAGCTACATGCACCAGGTTGCCCTTTTAGAAGACAACTACTTGAAGGAAAAATTGAAAAAAATTGAGGAGGAGAAGATGATATTGGAGTTGCATGTTGCGGATGTCATCGATGATGACAAGATCAAGATGGATGCAATGCTCTTGAAGATTAGAAGGATTAGACAATATGCCATTCATACCGAGGCTTGGTATCATTATGCCATTGGATCAATTGTTACCTTGGTTGCGGTTATGATCACATTTGTTGTTGCATTGAAATGTTTTACATAGTTTCAATGTATAGTTTAATTAGATGCTCTGGAGAGCTATATGTTATTCAATGAGAACTATGTATGTATTTTGGTTTTGTTGTGATGATGAACTTCTATTAATTTGGTCACTTATCTATTCATGATGTACGCAGATGAACCGGCAATGGATGTACAGTAACAGACGCACCTCCAAGTACATTAACGACGTGAATAATTTTCTCGCAGTGGCTGAGGCAAACAAGCAGAATGATTTTATGTGTTGTCCATGCCCTATATGTGGGAATACGAGGTCTTACTCTGACTCGAAAACCCTTCACATCCACCTTCTTTATAAGGGTTTCATTCCACACTATAATGTTTGGACCAAGCACGGAGTAAGAGGGGTTATGATGGAAGACAACGAAGAAGAAGAAGATGATGACAACTATGTGCCCCTGAATACAGTGATGCTGCAACAGGGGAAGCTGAAGATGCTGCAACGGGGGAAGCTGAAGATCAAGAGGAACCAAACGATGTGCCCGATGATGATCTTCGCCGGGTCATTGTTGATGCAAGGAGACAATGCGAAAGTGTAAAGGAGAACCTGAAGTTCGATCGCATGTTAGAGGATCACAAAAAAGGGTTGTAGCCCAATTTTGAAGATGGCAACGCAAAGCTCGGTACCACACTGGAATTGCTGCAACGGAAGGCAGAAAATGGTGTACCTGACAAAGGATTTGAGAAGCTACTGAAAATATTGAAGAAGAAGCTTCCAAAGGATAACGAATTGCCCGACAGTATGTAGGCAACAAAGAAGGTTGTATGCCCTTTAGGATTGGAGGTGCAGAAGATACATGCATGCCATAATGACTGCATCCTGTACCGCAATGTGTACGAGGATTTGAACGCATGCCCGGTATGCGGTGCATTGCGGTATAAGATCAGACGAGATGACCCTAGTGATGTTGACGGCGAGCGCCCCAGGAAGAGGGTTCCTGCCAAGGTGATGTGGTATGCTCCTATAATACCACGGTTGAAACGTCTGTTCAGAAACAAAGAGCATGCCAAGTTGATGAGATGGCATAGAGAGGACTGTAAGAAAGACGGGAAGTTGAGAGCACCCGTTGACCGGTCGCAGTGGAGAAAAATCGAGAGAAAGTACTGGGAGGACTTTGCAGGTGACGCACGGAACGTATGGTTTGGTTTAAGCGTGGATGGCATTAATCCTTTTGAGGAGCAGAGCAGAATCACATCACCTGGCCTGTGACTCTATGTATCTATAACCTTCCTCCTTGGCTGTGCATGAAGCGGAAGTTCATTATGATGTCAGTTCTCATCCAAGGCCCTAAGCAACCCGACAACGATATTGATGTGTACACAAGGCCATTAGTTGAAGAACTTTTACAGGTGTGAAATGGAAACGGCGTACGTGTGTGGAATGAGCATAAACAACATGAATTTGACCTACATGCATTGCTGTTTGTAACCATTAATGATTGGCCTGCTCTCAGTAAACTTTCAGGACAGAAAAACAAGGGAAACCACGCATGCACGCACTGTTTAGATGACACCAAAAGTATATATCTGGACAAATGCAGGAAGAATGTGTACCTGATGCATCGTCGATTTCTTCCGACCAACCATCAATGTCGAAAGAAAGGCAAGCATTTCAAAGGCGAGGCAGATCACCGGAAGAAGCCCGCCGTCCGTGCCGGTGATCACATACTTGCTATGGTCAATGATTTACAAGTAATCTTCGGAAAGGGTCCCAGCGGACTATCTGTTCCGAATGATGCTGACGGACGCACACCCATGTTGAAGAAGAAATCTATATTTTGGGACCTACCCTACTGGAAAGACCTAGAGGTCCGCTCTTCAATCAACGTGATGCATGTGACAAATAATCTTTGCATGAACCCGCTAGGCTTCTTGGGCGTGTATGGGAAGATAAAAGATACACCAGAGGCACGGGAGGACCAGCAACGTGTGCATTGAAAAGACGGCATGCCTTCAAAGAAGTATGAAGGTCCCGCTAGCTACGCTCTTACCAAAGAAGAGAAGGAAATCTTCTTTGAATGCCTGCTCAGTATGAAGGTCCCGTCTGGCTTCTCATCGAATATAAAGGGAATAATAAATATGGCAGAGAAAAAGTTCCAGAACCTAAAGTCTCATGACTGCCACGTGATTATGACGCAACTGTTTCCGGTTGCATTGAGGGGGCTTCTACCAGAAAACGTTCGATTGGCCATTGTGAAGCTATGTTCATTCCTCAATGCAATCTTTCAAAAGGTGATTGATACGTCTCCGTCGTATCTATAATTTTTGATTGTTCAATGCCAATATTATTCAACTTTCATATACTTTTGGCAACTTTTTATACTATTTTTGGGACTAACATATTGATCCAGTGCCCAATGCCAGTTCCTGTTTGTTGCATGTTTTATGTTTCGCAGAAACCCAATATCAAACGGAATCCAAATGGGATAAAACAGAAGGAGAATTATTTTGGAATATTTGGGATTTTCCGGAGGAAGAATCAACGCGAAACGGTGTCCGAGGCGGCCATGAGACAGGGGGCATGCCCTCCCCCCTGGGCGTGCCTGGCACCCTCATGGGCCACCCGTAAGGCGGTTGATGCCCTTATTTTTCCGCAAGAAAGCTAATTTTATGAGAAAAATCTGGGCGAAAGATTGACCCCAATCGGAGTTACGAATCTCCGGATATAAAAGAAATGGTGAAGGGGCAGAATCGGGGAACGCAGAAATAGAGAGAGACAGAGAGATAGATTCAATCTCGGAGGGGCTCTCGCCCCTCCCACGCCATGGGAGCCAAGGACCAGAGGGGAAACTATTCTCCCATCTAGGGAGGAGGTCAAGGAAGAAGAAGAAGAAGGGGGATCTCTCCCCCTTGCTTCCGGTGGCGCTGGAGTGCTGCCGGGTGCCATCATCATCACCGCGATCTTCACCAACACCTCCATCATCTTCACCAACATCACCATCACCTTCCCCCTTCTATATCCAGCGGTCCACTCTCCCGCATCCCGCTGTACCCTCTACTTGAACATGGTGCTTTATGCTTCATATTATTACCCAATGATGTGTTGCCATCCTATGATGTCTGAGTAGATTTCCGTTGTCCTATCGGTGATTGATGAATTGATATGATTGGTTTGAGTTGCATGTTTTATTATTGGTGCTATCGTATAGTGCTCTCCGTGTCGCGCAAGCGTGAGGGATCCCTGTTGTAGGGTTTGCAATATGTTCATGATTTGCTTATGGTGGGTGGCGTGAGTGACAGAAGCATAGACCCGAGTAAGTAGGTTGTTTGCGTATAGGATAAAGGGGACTTGATACTTTAATGCTATGGTTGGGTTTTATCTTAATGATCTTTAGTAGTTGCGGATGCTTGCTAGAGTTCCAATCATAAGTGCATATGATCCAAGAAGAGAAAGTATGTTAGCTTATGCCTCTCCCTCAAATAGAATTGCAATAGTGATTACCGGTCTACTAACATAGTCAATTGCTTAGGCACAATTTCACAACTCCTACCACCACTTTTCACGCTCGCTATATTTACTTTATTGCATCTTTATCTAAAAAGCCCCTAGTTTATATTTACGTGTTCTTTATTATCTCGCAAATGTATCCTATCACACCTACAAAGTACTTCTAGTTTCATACTTGTTCTAGGTAAAGCGAACACTAAGCGTGCGTAGAGTCGTATCAGTGGCAGATAAGGCTTGAGAGAGTGCTTGTTCTACCTTTAGCTCCTCGTTGGGTTCGACACTCTTAATTATAAAAGAGGCTACAACTATCCCGTATACTTGCAGGTTATCGAGACCTTTTTCTGGCGCCGTTGCCGGGGAGTCATAGCGTGGAGTGAATATTCTCGTGTGTGCTTGTTTGCTTTATCACTAAGTAATTTTTATTTGCTGTTCTAAGTTGTTCTCTATCTTTAGTTATGGATATGGAACACAAAATACTAAAAAAATTAGGTGTACTTGCTACTCATGGAGATGGGGAACCTCCTAAAACCCTTGATGCTCGTTATGTGAAAGACATTATGTACTACTTTAATAATCCTGAGAAAACCGCATTCAATTATGTTATGGGAGACACGTTGGATCAACGTGAATACTTTAGGGATTATTGCTTGACACAAAAAGGGAAACTATTATGGGATCAAATTAATAAGTTGTATTGGTATGCTAGGGATCTATGCTTGAGATATGATTATACTTGTTGCTCTAGGATGAAGGCTCCACACCTTCCCTTTTCATGCGAATTTAATGATAATGAAACCTTAGCTTCTTATGCTAATGGTAGATATGATTACTATGATGTGGAACAAATAGAAGAGTTTGTTGCTTTTATGGGTGCTTATGAGATTGAATCTATGTTTAAAGAGTTTGATGATTTTGATGATTCAGTTTATAGACCAGAAAATTTTGCTATACTTAGATATTGCTATGAAACTTATGAATACAATTACAATATTAATGCATTTATTGAGAAAGTCTCTACTATCCAAGAAGGGACTAATATTTTGCAGGAAGCTATGGAAGAAGAAATTGATGAAACTGTGAGCTCATTGGATGAAAAAGATGATGAGGAGAGCGAAGAACAAAAGGAGGAAGAGCGGATTGATCACCCGTGCCCACCTTCTAATGAGAGTAACTGTTCAACTCATACATTGTTTAATTCCCCTTCGTGCTTACCGAAGGATGATTGCTATGATGATTGCTATGATCCCTTGAATTTGTTTGAAATATCCCTTTTTGATGATGCTTGCTATGCTTGTGGCCAAGATGCCAATATGAATGATGCTTATGGAGATGAACTTGCTATAGTCCCTTATGTTAAACATGAAATTGTTGCAATTGCACCCACACATGATATTGGAGAACTACACTATATTGGAGAAGTTTGTGCTTATTAAGGATTGTGTTGATGGGTTGCATTTTACCGTTGCACATGATGATTTTGATAGATATAATATGCATGTGCTTGATGCTCCTACTTGCAATTATTATGAGAGAGGAACTATATCTCCACCTCTCTATGTTTCCAATATGATAAAATTGCAAGAAACTGCTTATACTATGCATTGGCCTTTACTTGGTGTGCATAAATTGTTTTTTTATGACATGTCGATGCATAGGAAAAGAGTTAGACTTCGTTGTTGCATGATATATGTTACTTTGTGCTCACTACTAAATTACAAATCATTGTTAATTAAAATTGGCTTTGATATACCTTGGGATTCGGGTGGATCCATTACTTGAGCACTATATGCCTAGCTTAATAGCTTTAAAGAAAGCGCTACCAGGGAGACAACCCGGAAGTTTTAGAGAGTCAGTTATTTCTGTTGAGTGCTTTTATATAGTTTAAAAACAAAAAAATAAAGAGGGGAAGCCAAAACTTTTTCAAAAAGGAAAGTGAAAGTGAGAAAGACAAGCATTGTTGAAGTGGGAGAGCTCCTTGAATTTTGTTCATGCTCACGGAAACTTTGTGAATCTTGATTACAGAAATTTATCATCAAAAATAATTATCCCCTTGTACAATTACATTGTATTATAAAAATAATGTGCCAATGTTTGCCTTTAGGATGTGTACAATGCTTGTTGGTTTGTATGGTACAGGAGAGAAACTTTAGCTGTAGTGCACGATTTTACATTTTTAACTGGAACGTCAAATGGTTCTGATTCTTTTTGCACTGTCTTGATGTACAAATTTTTTATTTTTCCTAATTTTCGTATAATTTTTGGGGTAACAGAAGTATGGTGAATGTTCAGATTGCTACAGACTGTTCTGTTTTTGACAGATTCTGTTTTTTGATGCATAGTTTGCTTGTTTTGATGAATCTATCAATTTATATCAGTGGATTTAAGCCATGAAAAAGTTATATTACAGCAGACACAATTCAAAAAAAATATGCATTGGTTTGCAACAGTAATTAGATGTGACGCCCTCGATTCAATCGTACACTAATCATACACGCAAATGTGTACGATCAAGATCAAGGACTCACGGGAAGATATCACAACACAACTCTAGACACAATTTAAAATAATACAAGCTTTATATTACAAGCCAGGGGCCTCGGGGGCTCGAATACATCAGCTTGAATACAAACGAGTCAGCGGAAGCAACAATATCTGAGTACAGACATGAGTTAAACAAGTTTGCCTTAAGAAGGCTAGCACAAAAGCTTCTACGATCGAAAAGGCAAGGCCTCCTGCCTGGGAGCCTCCTAACTACTCTTGGTCGTCGGCGTCCGTCACGTGGTAGTAGACGCCCTCGGTGTAGTAGCAATCGTCAAAGGTGGCATCTGGCTCTTGGACTCCACCATCTGGTTGCAACAACCAGGAAGAAAGAAAGGGGAAAAGGGGGAGCAAAGCAACCGTGAGTACTCATCCAAAGTACTCGCAAGCAAGGATCTACACTACATATGCAACATTATCAAAGGAAGGCTGTATATGTGGACTGGGCTGCCGAAATGCCAGAATAGAGAGAAGGCCTAGTCCTATCGAAGACTAGCATCTTCTCGAACCCACCATCTTGCAGCAACAGGAGGGAGTAGAGTAGCATAAAGTAAGTAGCCGTGGTGTTATCAACCTCGGCCGGAGATCCTTTCTCGACTCCCTGCGAGAAAGAAATCCCAGAGCCATACTATCCAGTTATCATCACAATCAAATCCTCATCTCCATCCAGTTCTCATCACAAGTATCCAGTTCTAGTTGTATCGATCGGGATACAACTCCAAGTGTCCGTTACCGTAGGACATGCTATGCATAGATTAGTTCTTCCCTGCAGGGGTGCACCAACTTACCCACCACGCTCGCTTAACTCCGGCCGGACACACTTTCCAGGGTCATGCCCGGCCTCGGCCAAACAATACGCCGCAACCCGACCTAGACTTAACAGAGAGGTCAGCACGCCGGACTAAACCTATGCCCCCAGGGGTCATGGGCCATCTCCCCAGAAACTCCTGCACGTTGCGTACGCGGCCGGTGAGCAGACCTAGCTACCTCCTTCAACAAGGCAGGCGCTTGCGCAGTCCAACCCGGCGCGCGCCACTCAGTCGCTGACGTCTATTAAGCTTCGGCTGATGTATACGACGAAAAACGCCCATACTATGCCCACGTGATGGTTAGTGCTATCAGGCCAGAGGCCCCTCGGATCAAATATCCAAATCGTAGTGGATTAGGAACGCGCGGTAACAAGCAGAGACTCACGAAAGAGGTGACCCCGTTGCCCCGTCTCGAGGACTTGCGGCAAGGGCTAAGAATGCCCGGCCACGCCTCGTAATTATCTCACGGGCACCTTCCAGGTCAACCCGTCTCCACATCACTTTCCAAGTAACAGTTGTAAAGTCCAAGTATCCGTGTGTCCAAACATCAAGAGGAAAACCCAAGGAATCACCCCCGGTGGGTTCCACTCAATGTAATCATCAAGGTGAACGTAGAGGAATCACCCTCGAGGTTCACACTTGAGGGGTTGCACGACAGAGCCGTATCGGAAGTGGTTAAGGAGGAAATCACCCTCGATGACCACGACCGAATAGCTACACTACAGGTTAACATCAGAAGTGCTGTAGAGGTCTCACCCTCGGCACTTGATAGTAACCCAGCAGTGTCGAGCAACTAAGGGGAAAGTGATGTGCGGTGCCGGGGCCTGGTCTTCAATCCCGTTGATCGGGTCTTCAATGATGAAGCAGGGGCAACAAGGACAAGGTGGGGGTCACTGATGGATCACTAACCAACCTATACTAAGCAGTTTAGGATAAGCAGGTAAGGTACAAACAGGTACAAAAGCAGGCTATGCATCAGAATAGGAGCAAACAATAACAGTAGCAAAATCTAATGCAAGCATGAGAGAATGGAATGGGCGATATCGGGATGATCAAAGGGGGGGGGGCTTGCCTGGTTGCTCTGGCAAGGAGGGGTCGTTGTCGACGACGTAGTCGATCACCGGGGCATCAGCGGCCTCGGGGTCTACCGGAGAGAGGAGGGGGAAGAAACAGTAAATACATGGCAAACAGAGGTAACACTAAGCATGATATGACGATACGTAGCGCTAAGCGTGCTCTAACGCGGTACTACACGTTGCAGACGAAGGGGGGAAACATCCGAGGGTGAATTCCCGACGTTAGGTGTATTCCGGACAAAGGAAAAGAGGGGGAAAGTTCCATGTTCAGCATGCTAGGGGCATGTGACAGATGAACGGACCACGTATTCGGATTCGTTGGATTTTTCTGAGCAACTTTCATATAGAAAACATTTTCATCCGAGTTAGGTTTTATTTTCTATGAATTTTCAAAGTTTTAAACATTTTCTGAAATTAAATAAATTATCAGAAAGGTTTATTGCGTCAGCATGACGTCACAGCGACATCAGCAGTCAGCAGGGCGGCTGACCAAGTCAAACCTGGCCTGTGGGTCCAGCGGGACCCACATGTCAGCCCCTGCTAGCCTAACAGTGTATTAAACTAACTAATCTAGGTTAATTAGCTACTGGACCCCACCTGTCATAGCCTAATTGGCTAAACTAATTAGTTTTAATTATTAAAACATTTTAATTAGAGGATTAAGCGGTGGGGCCCGCACGTCAGTGTCACAGGGACGCCTAGTCAGCAAGTTGACTCGGTCAACGGTTAGCGGGACCCAGTGGCAGTGGCTCAGCGGCGTGGTCCAGGGTTGCCGCGTCAGCGCCCCGTCGGACGGCGACCGGAGTCGCGCCGGCGACCATTCCCGTGGCGGAAGTCCGCCGGAGATGGCCGGAAAACGGCTACAAGGCTCGGTTCGCTGCGTTTTCGGTTACGTTCGAGAGCTGGCGTCGGCGCGCATCGCCAGGTGCCACCGGTTGGTCTCGGGGAGGCTCGATACGACGACGGCGAGAACCTTAGCGGCCGCCGGAGTTCGGCCATAGGCGGGATGAGCGACAGAGGCCACGGGGATGGGATCTAGCGGCACGAGCGGCCGCGGTGAGGGGACCTGAGCACGTTCCCATGCTCGGGCGAGCCTGACAGCGACTACAACGTCGACGACAAGCTATGCGGCGGAGCTAGGTTCGGGCGGCGATGGCAGAGGCTGCCATGGCGCGAGGAAGAGCACGGGGAGAGAGGGATAGGGGGTAGGAGCTCACGGGGCGCCTGTAGGTGTGCTCAGTGGGCTCGGGGCAGGCGCGGGGTGGCCGAATTCGACGCCGGCGTTCGTCGGAGCAGAGGAGGAAGAAGAGGTCATCGCGCTTGCTGTGGGGGCTCCTGGCTTGGTCCGGTGGTCGAGGAAGACGTCGCGGGGCACGACGGCGCTCGGGGATTCGTCGGAGAGGGCCGGGGACAGCGGTGGCCGCGGAATCAACCAACGCACAGCGACGGTGGCGCTCGGGAGGAGTGAGCGCGTGAGGAAGAGGGGAAAGGTGGATCTGGGGGGGGGGAGAGGCGCAAGTGGGAGTGGGGAGCTGACGAGGCCAGGAGGCTCGGCCTTATCCCCTCGGCGCGAGCAGCGGGGTGGCGAGGTGGTCGGGCGGCGACCGCGCGGGCGCGTGCCTCGGTCGGGTGAACAGGGGAAGGGGACGACCGCGGGGAGGAGTGGGCTGGGCTGTGCACTGTAGCAATGGGCTACAAGTGCACAGTAGTAGCTAGGCCCTTTTCTATTTCCTTTTTTTTTTACAGAGAGAGAAAGGGAATTATTTGGCCAACTATTTCACTTAGCAAACATTTGGGAGGTGTCCCATTAAATCCCTGGTGATCATAGACATTGCCACAATTATTTTGGAGACCAGAAGAATTCATTTTTTTTTAAAGGATAGCATTTAAAAATGCTGAATTGGTGCTGTTATAATTGCTAATGTTCATCTTTGCACCAAAGTGATGTTGTGTTCCTTAACAAATAATTGTTATGGAATTTTGACAGATGATGAACATTTTTCCGGCAACTTTTGATCAACTTCAAACTTCACTTGAATTTGAATTGACTGGAATTTCAAATGGGATATTGGACAAAGGTGATTAAGCACTGTTTGGGTAAATGGTTAGCTTAATCACAGAGGGTTACTGTAGCATGACACTGGGGGTGTTACAAATCTCCTCCACTACAAGAAATCTCGTCCCAAGATTTAAGTGGGGAAGTAAAGAGTAACTTCGGGAGAACTGAACCTTATAGGGTTACTTATCTGGTGAATAAATCAGGGAATGAGGCGGAAGTATCTCACGAGTTGAACTTAAATAAAACGTCGAGAGCAAAGTATGAGGGTACCATGACAAGTTTTAACGGGCAGGCAATCATTCGATGCCTAATGAAATGGTGAAAAGGGGTCCAGAGCAACAACAACAACAACAAAATTTATTGTGTCTGATACTAGAATAGATCACTAGGAAGGTGGCTCATGAATTACTTACGGAGCCAAGAGCGAGGAATATCTTTGGCAACATGGTGTAAGGGGAGTCAGGTTACGATCCTGTGGAATTGCGGGTTATGGGCCCACCATGTGGGTTAAAGGTAGGAAGCGTAGTGGCATCTTGCACGGTCATGATAGAAAGGTAGGTCAGAGGATATCCTGTCTGTTATGTTGGCAACAAAGTTTGGTACCAAGGGCGAGGGACGAAGAGAACCATTTTCCTGCTCGTTAATTCGAGGCGGACCAATAGGCAAAGTTCTCGTCCATCGGTGGTTACCGGAATGTCAACAACAATAATAACAAGGTCTTACAGACAAATTGTACACCGAGGTGTTTTCATAAGCAGGGAACTATTACTGCTTAGATCTCATAAACCACAAGAAAGTTTAAACAGAACAATGGAAAATAAAAGGTGATCATTAGATTAATCAGAACATTGGGAAGGAAAATGTGTTTACACTCAAGAATTGGGAGTATATCCTTCCCAAGGGGGAAGCGAAGCAGGATATACATGATATGACAGCAAGTTCAAACGCATTTAGATAAAGGGGCGAGGGAAGAATCATGATATTACCCATACAACGGTGTTTGGATAGGTGATCAAGAAACATTTAGCATTGCGCCTCCAATGTTCTTAATGATGTTCGGAGTACCTCAGCCATGCTTCGGGATCACATTGACATGGTCATCAGGTAAAGATCGGACCTTGGGAACACAAAGGATCCATCAGGAATTTCTAGAACATCTCATGCAATTTCCCTTTTCAGGAAAAAGATGAGGATGTGGCCGATGGGTTAAGCAGCAATCCATCGGCATGTCAAAAAGGATGTATTTCCAAAATTATATGAACAAGTTTGTGTTGGGGAAGGCAAGAATGTTGTCGATGATAATTCAAATCATCGAGGGGCAAGGATGGTATTTATCACCATGAATTCGATTGATATCCTGGAAGAAGTCAAAATGTTGACGGTGATCACGACAAATTTTGTTGAGAGACTCTATGAAGATGCCATTGAGCAGCGACGACATTTAAGCGAAAGGAAGGATGAAGTAAAAGGCTATGAGAACCACGGATTCGACACCAGCTCGAAATCAAACTTGTTCTTCGAGATGAAATGATAGGATGCGGAAGATCGACACAAGCTTAGCTCGTCGTCAGGAGTTATGCTCCGGGAAGAAGGACCGGGTAGCACAGTTAAAAAAAAAAGCTCGATAATGATATAGCCGATCAGGCTATGAATGAAGTGATGGAGTATCATTCCAATGAGAATTCATAAGAGGTAGTTCAATGACACAATATCCTCGAGATAACAGGGTGCAATACTCGAGGTAGATCAAAATAGAGTTTGCGGAGATGCCTTGGTCTGCCGAAGACAAGTGCTTTAACTTGTCCGAGAAAAGGAATCAAAGAATATCAATATGGCCGGAACCACGATTACAGAAAACCAAACCTCAGATATAAGATGAACTTATACCAAGGGGGTAATTATTTTCACGAGAAGCTTCCATGATAAGATCTACATCGTGTCTATGGGCATGAACACAAAGTTCAAGGTCGACTCCCACTTCTTCAATGCATAACCTTTCGTTCACTGCTCTAAAAAATGATTTTAGTGTCAAAAACCTACATGGTGAATTACCAGAGGAGTATGACCCATGAAACCTTTCGGGTTCACACATTAAGGAAGGCATAGGTCCAACGCATCGGGGCATCTTAGGACATATACCATGAACTTTAGGATCAATTAACACATGTTCGAAGCAGAGCATGGTTGACAAAAGCAGAGGGTACAAATTGTCAAAGACATTATGTATCATGGGAATAACTCACAAGAATTTTGAATGTGAAGGATACTATCGGATAATAACCCGACAATGGTCCTGCCGGTCCAAAATGGAGCTGATGTGAGTATCGGTACTCAACCAGATGAAGAAGGGGATGCAAAGGCATCGACTTAAAGAAACGTCTGAATGATTCAATGCTTGGGTGCAAAGGAATTATGATTTCAAGACGAAGGATTAGAAGCAGAGGCTCTGATCAAAAGATGAGGAAATTGAATAGACTTAGAGGTGCACCCGATCAAATATGGATTGGGCAAGAACCAGATCATATCTGAAAGGATGTCTTAGCCGGAAAGAAAATTTCCAAGGATTAATTGATGGTTGCGAGTATTCGCACATATTGCTAGACATATGGAATTAACCATAATGCAGGCAAGCAAGACTTTCCAAAGCAATAGATTGCATAGGGTTCTCGAAAGAACGATTAGCATTATTTGAGAAACACATTAACAAGTGGGGCTGGACGGATCCCCGGTAAATGTCAGGAATTATCCGCAGTGCGAAAGAAGCTGCAAGGTATTAGGCTTAGAGAATTCTCGAAATGTCAGATAGTATTTCGATATGTCGGATGGAACTCGAGAGTAACTGAAATGAATAAATGAACGATGAGTGTAAGTAGTTATCCATCGGAGTTTTTTAAAGGTGGTCAGGAACTGCAAAGCAGTGGGCATAGGGTCTCAGGACTCATCGAGGAGTATATTTAGAGTCTTCTGATGAAACCGCCGATCATCTGTGGTGAAGGGGCTCTCCGGGATGAAGTGGGTACGAGAGCCTAATGTCAGAGTTAGTAAAATGTTTAACCCGAATAGACGAGAGATCAGAATCCCAGAGTAAGGAAGAGGAATAAAAGATCCTAATACCACCCAATTGGCGACGTGGGCCCGTAAGCCACACAGCCATGTTAGTAAATAGTTTTGGATGACTAGACTCAACTTCGGCCAAGGAGTTGGAAAGGGCGCTACCTATAGGCAGTCGGCTCTGATACCAACTTTTGACGCCCTCGATTCAATCGTACACTAATCATACACGCAAATGTGTACGATCAAGATCAAGGACTCACGGGAAGATATCACAACACAACTCTAGACACAATTTAAAATAATACAAGCTTTATATTACAAGCCAGGGGCCTCGGGGGCTCGAATACATCAGCTTGAATACAAACGAGTCAGCGGAAGCAACAATATCTGAGTACAGACATGAGTTAAACAAGTTTGCCTTAAGAAGGCTAGCACAAAAGCTTCTATGATCGAAAAGGCAAGGCCTCCTGCCTGGGAGCCTCCTAACTACTCTTGGTCGTCGGCGTCCGTCACGTGGTAGTAGGCACCCTCGGGGTAGCAGCAGTCGTCAAAGGTGGCATCTGGCTCCTGGACTCCACCATCTGGTTGCAACAACCAGAAAGAAGAAAGAAGGGGGAAAAGGGGGGAGCAAAGCAACCGTGAGTACTCATCCAAAGTACTCGCAAGCAAGGATCTACACTACATATGCAACATTATCAAAGGAAGGCTGTATATGTGGACTGGGCTGCAGAAATGCCAGAATAGAGAGAATGTCTAGTCCTATCGAAGACTAGCATCTTCTGGAAACCACCATCTTGCAGCAAACAGGAGGGAGTAGAGTAGCATAAAGTAAAGTAGTAGTAGTGTTATCAACCTCGGCCAGAGATCCTTTCTCGACTCCCTACGAGAAAGAAATCCCAGAGCCATACTATCCAGTTATCAACACAATCAAATCCTCATCACCATCCAGTTCTCATCACAAGTATCCAGTTCTAGTTGTATCGATCGGGATACAACTCCAAGTGTCCGTTACCATAGGACAGGCTATGCATAGTTTAGTTCTTCCCTGCAGGGGTGCACCAACTTACCCACCACGCTCGCTTAACTCCGGCCGGACACACTTTCCAGGGTCATGCCCGGCCTCGGCCAAACAATACGCCGCAACCCGACCTAGACTTAACAGAGAGGTCAGCACGCCGGACTAAACCTATGCCCCCAGGGGTCATGGGCCATCTCCCCGGAAACTCCTGCACGTTGCGTACGCGGCCGGTGAGCAGACCTAGCTACCTCCTTCAACAAGGCAGGCGCTTGCGCAGTCCAAACCGGCGCGCGCCACTCAGTCGCTGACGTCTATTAAGCTTCGGCTGATGTATACGACGCAGAACGCCCATACTATGCCCACGTGATGGTTGGTGCTATTAGGCCAGAGGCCCCTCGGATCAAATATCCAAATCGTAGTGGATTAGGAACGCGCGGTAACAAGCAGAGACTCACGAAAGAGGTGACCCCGTTGCCCCGTCTCGAGGACTTGCGGCAAGGGCTAAGAATGCCCGGCCACGCCTCGTAATTATCTCACGGGCACCTTCCAGGTCAACCCGTCTCCACATCACTTTCCAAGTAACAGTTGTAAAGTCCAAGTATCCGTGTGTCCAAACATCAAGAGGAAAAACCCAAGGAATCACCCCCGGTGGGTTCCACTCAATGTAATCATCAAGGTCAACGTAGAGGAATCACCCTCGAGGTTCACACTTGAGGGGTTGCACGACAGAGCCGTATCGGAAGTGGTTAAGGAGGAAATCACCCTCGATGACCACGACCGAATAGCTACACTACAGGTAAACATCAGAAGTGCTGTAGAGGTCTCACCCTCGGCACTTGATAGTAACCCAGCAGTGTCGAGCAACTAAGGGGAAAGTGATGTGCGGTGCCGGGGCCTGGTCTTCAATCCCGTTGATCGGGTCTTCAATGATGAAGCAGGGGAAACAAGGACAAGGTGGGGGTCACTGATGGATCACTAACCAGCCTATACTAAGCAGTTTAGGATAAGCAGGTAAGGTGCAATAACAGGTACAAAAGCAGGCTATGCATCAGAATAGGAGCATACAATAACAGTAGCAAAATCTAATGCAAGCATGAGAGAAAGGAATGGGCGATATCGGGATCATCAAAGGGGGGGCTTGCCTGGTTGCTCTGGCAAGGAGGGGTCGTTGTCGACGACGTAGTCGATCACCGGGGCATCAGCGGCCTCGGGGTCTACCGGAGAGAAGAGGGGGAAGAAACAGTAAATACATGGCAAACAGAGGTAACACTAAGCATGATATGATGATACGTAGCGCTAAGCGTGCTCTAACGCGGTACTACACGTTGCAGACGAAGGGGGAAACATCCGAGGGTGAATTCCCGACGTTAGGTGGATTCCGGACAAAGGAAAAGAGGGGGAAAGTTCCATGTTCAGCATGCTAGGGGCATGTGACAGATGAACGGACCATGTATTCGGATTCGTTGGATTTTTCTGAGCAACTTACATATAGAAAACATTTTCATCCGAGTTAGGGTTTATTTTCTATGAATTTTCAAAGTTTTAAACATTTTCTGAAATTAAATAAATTATCAGAAAGGTTTATTGCGTCAGCATGACATCACAGCGACATCAGCAGTCAGCAGGGCGGCTGACCAAGTCAAACCTGGCCTGTGGGTCCAGCGGGACCCACATGTCAGCCCCTGATAGCCTAACAATGTATTAAACTAACTAATCTAGGTTAATTAGCTACTGGACCCCACCTGTCATAGCCTAATTGGCTAAACTAATTAGTTTTAATTATTAAAACATTTTAATTAGAGGATTAAGCGGTGGGGCCCGCACGTCAGTGTCACAGGGACGCCTAGTCAGCAAGTTGACTGGGTCAACGGTTAGCGGGACCCAGTGGCAGTGGCTCAGCGGCGTGGTCCAGGGTTGCCGCGTCAGCGCCCCGTCGGACGGCGACCGGAGTCGCGCCGGCGACCATTCCCGTGGCGGAAGTCCGCCGGAGATGGCCGGAAAACGGCTACAAGGCTCGGTTCGCCGTGTTTTCGGTCACGTTCCAGAGCTGGCGTCGGCGCGCATCGCCAGGTGCCACCGGTTGGACTCGGGGAGGCTCGATACGACGACGGCGAGAACCTTAGCGGCCGCCGAAGTTCGGCCATAGGCGGGATGAGCGACAGAGGCCACGGGGATGGGATCTAGCGGCACGAGCGGCCGCGGTGAGGGGACCTGAGCACGTTCCCATGCTCAGGCGAGCCTGACAGCGACTACAACGTCGACGACGAGCTATGCGGCGGAGCTAGGTTCGGGCGGCGATGGCAGAGGCTGCCATGGCGCGAGGAAGAGCACAGGGAGAGAGGGATAGGGGGGAGGAGCTCACTGGGCGCCTGTAGGTGTGCTCAGTGGGCTCGGGGCAGGCGCGGGGTGGCCGAATTCGACGCTGGCGTTCGTCGGGGCAGAGGAGGAAGAAGAGGTCATCGCACTTGCTGTGGGGGCTCCTGGCTTGGTCCGGTGGTCGAGGAAGACGTCGCGGGGCACGACGGCGCTCGGGGATTCGTCGGAGAGGGCCGGGGACAGCGGTGGTCGCGGAATCAACCAACGCACGGCGACGGTGGCGCTCGGGAGGAGTGAGCGCGTGAGGAAGAGGGGAAAGGTGGATCTGGGGGGGGAGAGGCGCAAGTGGGAGTGGGGAGCTGACGAGGCCAGGAGGCTCGGCCTTATCCCCTCGGCGCGAGCAGCGGGGTGGCGAGGTGGTCGGGCGGCGACCGCGCGGGCGCGTGCCTCGGTCGGGTGAACAGGGGAAGGGGACGACCGCGGGGAGGAGTGGGCTGGGCTGTGCACTGTAGCAATGGGCTACAAGTGCACAGTAGTAGCTAGGCCCTTTTCTATTTCCTTTTTTTTTACAGAGAGAGAAAGGGAATTATTTGGCCAACTATTTCACTTAGCAAACATTTGGAAGGTGTCCCATTAAATCCCTGGTGATCATAGACATTGCCACAATTATTTTGGAGACCAGAAGAATTCATTTTTTTTAAAGGATAGCATTTAAAAATGCTGAATTGGTGCTGTTATAATTGCTAATGTTCATCTTTGCACCAAAGTGATGTTGTGTTCCTTAACAAATAATTGTTATGGAATTTTGACAGATGATGAACATTTTTCCGGCAACTTTTGATCAACTTCAAACTTCACTTGAATTTGAATTGACTGGAATTTCAAATGGGATATTGGACAAAGGTGATTAAGCACTGTTTGGGTAAATGGTTAGCTTAATCACAGAGGGTTACTGTAGCATGACACTGGGGGTGTTACATTAGAGTAGTGATTTGCTTTATTATACTAACGGATCTTACCAAGTTTTCTGTTGAAGTTTTGTGTGGATGAAGTGTCTAATCGAGGATGTCTCGATATGAGGAAAAGGAAGAGAGGCAAGAGCTCAAGATTGGGGATTCCCGAGGCACCCCAAGTAAATATTCAAGGATACTCAAGCGTCTAAGCTTGGGGATGCCCCGGAAGGCATCCCCTCTTTCTTCAACAAGTATCAGTATGTTTTCGGATTCGTTTCGTTCATGCGATATGTGCAGGTCTTGGAGCTTCTTTTGCATTTAGTTTTCACTTTCTTTTATGCACCATGCTGGTATGAGATAGTCCTTGGTTGATTTATAGAATTCTCATTGCACTTCACTTAAATCTTTTGAGTATGGCTTTATAGAATGCTTCATGTGCTTTACTTGTATCATTTGAAGTTTTGATTGCCTATTTCTCTTCACATAGAAAACCGCCATTTGTAGAATGCTCTGTTACTTCACTTATATTTGTTAGAGCGTGGGCATATCTTTTGTATAAAGAATTAAACTCTCTTGCTTCACTTATATATATTTAGAGAGATGATAGGAATTGGTCATTCACATGGTTAGTCATAAAATCCTACATAAACTTGTAGATCGCTGAATATGATATGTTTGATTCCTTGCAATAGTTTTGCGATATAAAGATGGTGATATTGGAGTCATGCTAGTGGGTAGTTCTGGATTGTAGAAACACTTGCATTGAGGTTTGCAAGTCCCGTAGCATGCACGTATGGTAACCGTTGTGTGACAAATTTGAAGCATGGGGTGTTTCTTTGATTGTCTTCCTTATGAGTGGCGGTTGGGGACGAGCGATGGTCTTTTCCTACCAATCTATCCCTCTAGGGGCATGCGTAGTAGTACTTTGCTTCGAGGGCTAATAAACTTTTGCAATAAGTATATGAGTTCTTTATGACTAATGTGAGTCCATGGATTATACGCACTTTTACCTTTCCATCATTGCTAGCCTCTTCGGTACCGCGCATTGCCCTTTCTCACCTCGAGAGTTGGTGCAAACTTCGCCGGTGCATCCAAACCCCGTGATACGATACGCTCTATCACACATAAGCCTCATTATATCTTCATCAAAACAGCCACCATACCTACCTATCATGGCATTTCCATAGCCATTCCGAGATATATTGCCATGCAACTTTCATCATCATCATATACATGACTTGAGCATTCATTGTCATATTGCCTTGCATGATCGTAAGATAGCTAGCATGATGTTTTCATGGCTTGTCCGTTTTTTGATGTCATTGCTACACTAGATCATTGCACATCCCGGTACACCGTCGGAAGCATTCATATAGAGTCATATCTTTGTTCTAGTATCAAGTTGTATTATTGAGTTGTAAGTAAATAAAAGTGTGATGATCATCATTATAGAGCATTGCCCCATAAAAAAAGGATAGGCCAAAGAAGCCTAAATAAAAAAAAGGGGGGCCAAAGAAGCCCACAAAAGAAAAGAAAAAAGAAAAAAAGAAAAAAAAGAAAAAAAAAGAAAAAAAAGAAAAAAGAAGAAAAAGAAGAAAAAAGGTGCAATGTTACTATCCTTTTACCACACTTGTGCTTCAGAGTAGCACCATGTTCTTCATATAGAGAGTCTCCTACGTTATCTCTTTCATATACTAGTGAGAATTTTCATTATAGAACTTGGCTTGTATATTTCAACGATGGGCTTCCTCAAATGCCATAGGTCTTCATGAGCAAGCAAGTTGGATGCACACCCACTTAGTTTTCAGTTTGAGCTTTCATACACTTATAGCTCTAGTGCATCCGTTGCATGGCAATCCCTACTCCGCGCATTGACATCAATTGATGGGCATCTCCACAGCCAGTTGATTAGCCGTGTCGATGTGAGACTTTTTCCCTTTTTGTCTTCTCCACATAAACCCCCACCATCATATTCTATTCCACCTATAGTGCTATATCCATTGCTTGCGCTCATGTATTGCGTGAGGGTTGAAAAAGCTGAAGCGCGTTAAAAAGTATGAACCAATTGCTCGGCTTGTCATCGGGGTTGTGCATGATGGAGGCATTTTGTGTGACGAAAATGAAACATGGCCAAACTATATGATTTTGTAGGGATAAGCTTGCTTTGGCCTTGTTGTTTTGAAAAGACATGATTTCTTTATTAGTACGCTCGAAGTATTATTATTTTTATGTCAAATGATAGACTATTGCTTTGAATCACTCGTGTCTTAATATTCAAGCCATGATTAGACATATGATCAAGATTATGCTAGGTAGCATTCCACATCAAAAATTATCTTTTCTTATCATTACCTACTCGAGGACGAGCAAGAATTAAGCTTGGGGATGCTGATACGTCGCCGTCGTATCTATAATTTTTGATTGTTCCATGCCATTATTATTCAACTTTCATATACTTTTGGCAACTTTTTATACTATTTTTGGGACTAACATATTGATCCAGTGCCCAGTGCCAGTTCCTGTTTGTTGCATGTTTTATGTTTCGCAGAAACCCAATATCAAACGGAATCCAAACGGGATAAAAACGGAAGGAGAATTATTTTGGAATATTTGGGATTTTCCGGAGGAAGAATCAATGCGAAATGGTGTCCGAGGTGGCCACGAAACAGGGGGGCACGCCTGGCACCCTCGTGGGCCACCCGTAAGGCGGTTGATGCCCTTCTTTTTCCGCAAGAAAGCTAATTTTATGAGAAAAAATTGGGCGAAAGATTCACCCCCATCGGAGTTACGGATCTCCAGATATAAAAGAAACGATGAAGGGGCAGAATCGAGGAACACAGAAACAGAGAGAGACCGAGAGATAGATCCAATCTCGGAGGGGCTCTCGCCCCTCCCACGCCATGGGAGCCAAGGACCAGAGGGGAAACTCTTCTCCAATCTAGGGAGGAGGTCAAGAAAGAAGAAGAAGAATGGGGGCTCTCTCCCCCTTGCTTCTGGTGGCGCCGGAGCGCTGCCGGGGGCCATCATCATCACCGCGATCTTCACCAACACCTCCATCATCTTCACCAACATCTCCATCACCTTCCCCTTCTATATCCAGCGGTCCACTCTCCCGCATCCCGCTGTACCCTCTACTTGAACATGGTGCTTTATGCTTCATATTATTATCCAATGGTGTGTTGCCATCCTATGATGTCTGAGTAGATTTTCGTTGTCCTATCGGTGATTGATGAATTTCTATGATTGGTTTGAGTTGCATGTTTTATTATTGGTGTTGTCCTATAGTGCTCTCTGTGTCGCGCAAGCATGAGGGATCCCCGCTGTAGGGTTTGCGATATGTTCATGATTTGCTTATGGTGGGTGGCGTGAGTGACAGAAGCACGGACCCGAGTAAGTAGGTTGTTTGCGTATGGGATAAAGGGGACTTGATACTTTAATGCTATGGTTGGGTTTTACCTTAATGATCTTTAGTAGTTGCAGATGCTTGCTAGACACTACTAGAAAAAGGGCTATAGATGGGATTGACACTAATGGCGCACCAGACAAGCGGTGCGCCATTAGTATATACTAATGGCGCACCACCTTCTGATACGCCATTAGAGTTGAAACTACTAATGGCGCACCTGGCCCAAGGTGCGCCATTAGTATCAAAAAAATTTGAACTAGTGCGCCTGTCCAAACATACTAATGGCGCATCCGGACTCAGTGCGCCATTACTAGTTGTAACTAGTAATGGCGCACCTGTCGGAAAGTGCGCCACTAATGTTGTTTTTTTATTATATTTTTTATTCCTTTTTTTGCAAAACTACTAATGGCGCACTGTTCCACCGTGCGCCATTACTAGTTTAAACTAGTAATGGCGCACTGTGGAACAGTGCGCCATTAGTATGTTTTTTTTTGCAAAACTACTAATGGCGCACCACCAGAAGGTGCGCCATTAGTAACCTGGATTACTAATGGCGCATTTAGAGTTGGTGCGCCATTAGTAAGTGGGCAGCAACAAGATATTTTGGACAGCCTCTCCTACCCACACTCACTTTCTCCCCACTTCATTCTCTCCACCTCCTCCTTGTCTCGGGTGCCTCCTCTTTTTCACCTCATTTCCACCATAGATTCATTCAAATTAAGTGGTTAAATTACCTTGTTTTGATAGGTAAGTAAGGGGGGAAGCTATATTTATGTTGTTCTCCCTACAACAATGTGCACATGCACTTTTTATGGCCTAGCTAGATCTATGTATGTTCGTGGTGTTGCATATGTTTGTGGTGTTGCATATGTGTTTGTGTTTGGAGGTGTACCGGTATTTGAAATGCGATAGTTGCCAATATTTTGCCGGAATGTTGATTCATTTCCGTTTCGGCGAGAATTTTGGCATTAAGCATTCTTTTTGGTCCTATTTTTAGGGAAAGTCATGCCAAATTTTTTCTTGGTTCTAAAATATCGTTTTGCTCTACCCCGCAGGCGACCATGGTCCGCACGATGACCGAAGGCATCGTGAATAGGTTTTTGAGGTCCGCGAAGGCCGAGATGCTTCAAAAGAACGAGACGGAGATAAGATGTCCGTGTCGAAGATGCAAGCTGAAGAGCCTTATTGCGGACCCGGATTCCGGGCAGGTGCGGGACCACCTGCTCTTGCGTGGTTTCATGGATGGCTATCGGTGGCAAGGTGATGAAGATGACTACGAAGTCGTCCATGGGGGCCGGGCAAGAAATGAGGAAGGGCAGCAAGACAACCACCGCGGCTCGGGCGGGCGAGAAGACGAAGAATCCCCAGGAGATGATCATGACGGTGATGCTGTACACAGTCATCATGTAGAAGATGCAGGACATGATGATGAGGAAGATGCCGGAGCAGACGACGGGCATGATCATGAAGATGATGATGCCGGCGGAGCAGACGACGCTGGACCATCGATGGGCTGGGTGCAGGACCCTCATATTCAAGAGCTGCTTCTCAAGCAGACGGATAACGCAAGAGCTGCCGCCCGAGAGAAAGCCAAGATGGATCAACTTGAGTTAGACGCGGTTACTCCATTGTATGAAGGATGCAGGCCCGAGGATACCCGCCTGAAAGTAACGCTCATGGCTCTGGAGATGAAGGTAAAACACAAAATGACCGACGCATGCTTCGACGAGAACATGTCATTCTGGCACGAACGTCTTCCCAAGGGGAACAAGTGCCCGACCAGTTTGGAGGAGGCGAAGAAAATCGTGTGTCCTCTGGATTTACCGCACGTGAAATACCATGTGTGCATGAACAATTGCATCATTTATCGGGACGAGCACGCGGAGTCTACCATATGTCCGGTGTGCGGCGTCACTCGATACAAGAAGAGGAAGAAAGCTCCTCGAAAAGTGGTGTGGTACTTTCCGATCACTCCTCGTCTGCAGCGGTATTTCGCGGACCCTAAGGTAGCAAAGCTCCTGCGTTGGCACGCGGATAGGGAGGAGAAGAAGCGAGAAGATGACGCAAATGATCCGGAGATAGATAAAAAAGACAAGATGTTGAGTCACCCTAAGGATGCGAGCCAGTGGAAAGCGTTGAACTTCGAAGACCTAGAATTTGGGAAGGATCCAAGGAAGATCGTGCTGGGCGCGAGCACCGATGGAGTCAATCCATTTGGCAGCCAGAGAAGCACACATAGCACCTGGCCTGTGTTTGTGTGGATGTACAACCTTCCCCCCTGGTTGTGCATGAAGAGGAAGTACATTCACATGAGTATGCTAATTGAAGGGCCGAAACAACCAGGGAACGACATCAATCTGTATCTGGGGCTGCTGAAAGAGGAGCTTGACACGCTGTGGAAAACGCCAGCCAATACATGGGACGCCGCAGAGAAAGAATATTTCCCTATGAGAGCCGCACTGCTCACGACGGTGCACGACTATCTCGGTTACGGATATCTCGCGGGGCAGGTAGTCCACGGATTTTCTGGATGCGTAAGGTGCATGGATGACACAACGTATCGCCAGCTAGATAGAGATCCCGGGTCTTCGAAAACCGTGTTCATGGGACATCGAAGGTGGCTTCGCGACGATGACCCGTGGAGGAAACGCAAGGATCTGTTCGATGGTGAAACCGAACCCCGAAAACGCCCGTGTACGAGGAGCGGCGAGGAAATAGACAAGCTGTTGAAAAATTGGAAAGACTGCCCACTGCCGGGAAAGAAGCAAAAGGCGCCAGAGCCGGGAAAGAAGCGAAAGGCGCCAGAGCCGCTGCTGAAGGTATGGAAAACGAGGTCTGTTTTCTGGGACTTGCCGTACTGGAAGATCCACCGTGTGCCTCACAGCCTTGATGTCATGCATATCACGAAGAACGTGTGCGAGAGTCTGCTTGGTACCCTGCTCAACATGCCAGAGAGGACCAAAGATGGGCCGAAAGCAAGGGCAGACTTGAAATCAATGGGCATCAGGCAGGAGCTTCACGCTAATGATGATGATGATGATGATGATGATGAGGCGAAGCAGGACACAGTAAGTCGTCGCAAAGGCAAAAAGGCCAAGAAGACCGGAAATGACTACCCTCCCGCGTGCTTCACTCTAAGTCAGGAGGAGATCGAGCAGTTTTTCACCTGCCTCCTAGGAGTAAAACTTCCTTACGGTTACGCGGGGAAGATAAGCAGATACCTAGACCCAGCGAAGCAGAAGTTCAGTGGGATGAAGTCTCACGACTGTCACGTGCTGATGACGCAGATACTTCCAGTTGCAATCCGTGGGATCATGGACG
Organism: Triticum aestivum; assembly: GCF_018294505.1. Lineage (NCBI taxonomy): Eukaryota > Viridiplantae > Streptophyta > Magnoliopsida > Poales > Poaceae > Triticum > Triticum aestivum. Next base: position 72,206,734 of record NC_057798.1, read on the forward strand.
CGCACGTCCGTGAAACGCTATTTGGCCTATGCAACTTTTTCGACGTCATCTCTCGGAAGTCGATTGGCGTGAGGCAACTCAGAAGGCTACAGGAAGAGATCGTGGTGATACTATGCGAGCTTGAGATGTACTTCCCGCCCGCATTCTTCGACGTTATGGTGCATCTGCTGGTCCATATAGTGGAGGATATCATCCAACTCGGGCCGACGTTCCTGCACAGCATGATGCCGTTCGAAAGGATGAATGGTGTCATCAAAGGATACGTTCGCAACATGTCACGTCCAGAGGGAAGTATAGCCAGGGGCTTTCTGACCGAAGAGTGCATCTCCTACTGCACGAATTATCTAGGCATCGAGAACCCCGTTGGTCTGCCCGTCAACAGGCACCTCGGCAGGCTCGCTGGATGGGGTCACCGTGAGGGTCGCCGCGAAATGCATGTCGACTTAGAGGGTCGACTCGCCGACTTTGAAAGAGCAAACCTAGTCGCGCTACAACACATAGACGTGGTCGATCCTTGGGTGGTAGAGCACAAAACCTTTATTAAGAAGACGTACAATGACCGAGGCCAACAGAGGACGGACGGAGATATAATCAAAGAGCACAACTCATGTTTCACGCGTTGGTTCAAGCAGAAGCTTCTGTCGTACCCTTTACATGAGGATTCTTCCGCGGAAGAACAACTCATATTCGCCTTGTCACAGGGCGCCGAGCACAACCTGATGACCTATGAGGCATACGATATCAACGGCTACACATTCTACACCGAGGCCAAGGACATGAAGAGCGATGGTTATCAGAACTCCGGGGTAACGATGGAATCCTACACCGGTAATGACAAGGACAGATACTACGGAAGGATCGAGGAGATCTGGGAGCTGAGCTACGCTGGAGAGAAGGTCCCGATGTTCCGTGTCAGATGGGCGAAGAGCGTCCTAAAAGAAGACCGGTATTTCACCACCATGGTTATACCCGAAGCCAAATCCAAGACCGCGGGCGCAAACGTCACCGCGAAAAATGAGCCATGGGTACTGGCTTCCCAAGTTGACCAATGCTTCTTCATTACCGACCCGTCAAAGCCCAGTCGTGTTGTCGTGAGGAGAGGCAAAAGGAAGATCATCGGAATGGATGGAGTAGCCAATGAGCAAGACTTCGACAAGTACGGCGACCCGAGGATCGAACATGACGACGATGATGAAGTAGCAGCATACACCACAAGAAGAAGCAGGACCACCCTACCTAAAGGACGTCCGTTCCACAGAAGAACTCCATTTGCGAAAAAGAAGGGCAAGAAGATTGTGAACAGATAGCTAGCTAAGATCGATTGTATTTAAATCGTAGCCTTCATTTCTCGATTGTATTTCATGGGCACTTTTTGAACTATCATGAATATTTTTAAATTTCATGGACACTCGATCTCGATCCCCCTCCATCTCGATCGCTATCCCACCTCGCCAGATCCGGTCCCCCTCGCCGCCGAGCACCCCCCGGTCCACCGGCCGCCGTTGCCGACCCCCCGCACCCTCGATTCCCCTACTCAACCGCCGCCACTGACCCCCCGCACCCCTCCCCTACTCAACCGCCGCCGTCGACCCCCTGCACCCCCCGCACCCTCCCCCTTCACCGGCATTACTGTTTGATGATATTTTAAAAAAATATTACTGTCTTATAAAAAAAATATTACTGTTATGATTTAAACAAGTTTGAACATATTTAAACACAAATAAGTATCAAACAGCATTTTAAATGCATAAAAAAAATTGTGGAGCCTGGGAATCGAACCCAGGACCTCTTCGTGTGAGAACTGGCTGCTGACCAGTCAAGCTAGTAGAGGGAACTTGATGTGGATCAGGTCAGGTGGAAGATAACCTGTTGGCTCGAGCAGAAATAAAAAAAATACTAATGGCGCACCAGGGTGAGGTGCGCCATTAGTATGGATGTACTTATGGCGCACCGAGGGGTGGTGCGCCATTAGTATTGTGCCGCCCCCATCCATATTTCCTCCCCGGCCCAAACATATCCCCTCTCTCTCCCTCGCCCTCGCCCTCGATCCCCTTCCCCTCTCCTCTCCCGACGCTGCTGCCCCGCCGCCTCGACGCCGCCCCGACGCCGCCTTGACGCCTCGACGCTGCCTCGACGCCCCGACGCCGCCCCGACGCCGCCTCGACGCCTCGACGCCGCTGCCCCGCCGCCTCGACGCCGCCTCGAGGCCGCTGCCCCGCCGCCTCGACGCCGCCCCGACGCCACCGAGGACCACGACCTGGAGCAGGCGCACGGCGTGCAGGGCTACCCCACCCTCCTCTTCTTCATCGACGGCGTGCCCAGGGACTACTCCGGCGAGAGGACCAAGTGAGCAATTTCTGCAGATCCCCAATTCCCTCCCTGTTCCCGCTCCACAGCTGCTGAGAATTTTGTTTTTGCTTTGCTGCAGGGACGCCATTGTCGCTTGGATCGGCAAGAAGCTGGGCCTGCGGTGCAGAACCTCACCGCCGTCGACGAGGCCGAGAAGATCGTCACCGGCGGCGACGTGGCCGTGCTCGCCTTCCTCGACCACCTCTCGGTATGCAATGCGCCTTCTCCAGTGGCAGCAAAGTCAAACAAACCCAAAATTGGTTCAGTTGCAAACCATGTTACCCACATTGACCCAAAATTGGTTGAATTGCAAACCATGTGACCCAGATTGACCCAAGAATACAATGCTTGAATTGTGGCCAAATCGAGAACATGTGGCCATGTTACCCAAAATACAGTGCACCTAGTTTTCCCAATGCCTTTATTCTTCTGCTTGCTCACTACTAGATGATCCAAGTGCGACCCATGTCAACAATTGCCCCCTTTGAACCCAAAAAGCAGTACATATAGTCCAATCCGTGCGGCTCTACGGCTCGACAGCACATAATAGGAATTTCGAAGGGAAATTGCTGGAGAGCATGGCCATAAACTTACAGGAAACGGGTGACAAAATATTGTACAAGGGAAGTATCGTAACTTGCTGGAGTGCATTCAGATGTGCATGCTGCAGAGCTGTGCCGTTTATCTTTTAGTAGTGAATTAACCACACACTAGAATTCATCTCTGAGCAACAGATGGGCAGAAGAACATGAGTTTGTATAGTTACTAACAATGAAGATTATGTGCTTGCAATGCAGATTCTGTAAATTGTGAGGAGAGCAGAGCAGAGGTAGCAGCAACTGAAAGTCTGAATTCTGAAAATCTCTGGGCAATGCAGTGTGATGTAGTATTGTTGCTCATGGTAGCCTGGGCTGACCAATCCAGGCGCCAATGTTTCTGAAGCTAGGAAGGTGTGCATGCATGCTACTGAATTGTGCAGTGTATCTAGTAAACTAACGACATGCAAATTGTTCATGGCGGCCTGGTTTGACCGATCCAGAATTATGGACGCCGTTGGTTCTGAACCTAGGTAGGGGACATGTGTGTAGCCCTTTTGCTGTCGGCGTAGTTTATCTAGCAAAATTAACATATGATCCAAGTGCTAGTGCTGCAGCAACTGAAAAATCGTGAACTAATTGACAAAGTAGAGTAGAGCTTGCAGCAACTGAAAAATTTGAACTCTGAAACACTCTAGCAGGAGAGTAGAGCAGAGTAGAGCAAAGTGTAGCATTAGCATATGATCCAAGTGCTAGTACTGCTAGTAAATAGCTAATACAGTTAATGAAGAAGAAGAAAAACTGCTAGTACAGTTAATGAAGAAGAAAAAAAACGGCTACTACTGCTAGTAAATAGCATCAGACTGAATGTCTTTTATATATGGTACTGCTAGTAAATAGCTTCTTCTATATACTAATTTGCATCAAAGTGTAGAACAAAGCATCAGACTGAATAACTAACAGTGGGTAATTAACCTAACTATTCATTTTTCCTTAGGTTAATATTAAAATGTCCAGTGTATATATATTTGAAAATGATTGCTGCTAGATGTTAATTTGCTGGTACTAGCTAGAATTTGGCACTGAAAAGCAAAAGTAAAAGCTAATTAACTGCTGGGTAATAGCATTGGTACTAGGTAGCTAAAATATGTGTTCTGAAACACTCAGAGCAGAAAAACTTACTACATACATATGCTCAAGAAACACTTACTAACCAGAAAAGGTTTTGACTTGAAATGTTAATAGCACAGAGAGCACCACAAGTTAAACACCTCAATCTGTTAGTATTTGTCTGCATTTTCTCACATTCTTCTTGTATCTGATCCAGTATTGCTTGTAGTGGTTTGTCCAAAATGTTGAATGATACTGCTTGGAGATGCATATATTGTTTCACCTCTTCACATGCCAATGTATTTTCCATGTTGTGATGGAGGCCTTTTTTGCCTTGTCCACCGAGAGGCCCTTGAGTTTGCTGGAATGTCGATTAACTTCCGTTCCAGCAAATTCGGGTACTCCATATGTCCTATTTTCAGCAAAGGTCGTGCTGAAATTTTCCGTGAATTTTAGCATGACTTTGCTAAAAATAGGACATATGGGGTACTTGTGACTAATGCATGGGCCGGGGTACTTGTGACTAATGATGAAAGCTTAGGCTTTTAGGGTGCCTCGGCGTCGAAAAACCCTCAATGATAAAAGCTTAGCTTTTAGGATGCCTCGGTGTCGACAAACCCTAAATGATGAGACCATGATCTTGTTCCTTGACAATAACCAACTTTTTGACCAAACTTTGTTCCTATTTAGAGAGAAACATGGCCAACAACGATGAGGCCGGGGGTTCGGGCGGCAAGGCATTCTGGGAGTTGTCCCAGGAGATGGAGGTACAACCTCACTTGTATGAGGACGCCGCCTTCCCCACCGATCCTGAGACAACTGATGGTACCGCCGAGGATGACCCCACTGATGCCACCACTGATGGTGCCGCCGAGGATGCCACCACTGATGATGGCGGCGCATGCACAGATGGCAGCCAACCGAAGAGGCAACGGAAGGACCATGACCGACCGTGCTCCGCACCCTCAAGGAGGAAGTTACTGAAGTAGACTCCGACGGAAATCCAACAGCGCCCGAACGAATAGTCAAGGGGTACTCGCTTCAGCTCGGGTGCATTCTCCGGAGCACTGTCTCGATCAACACCGAGAACCTGAGGCATCCTGACCGAGGGAATTTGCGCAACCTCCTCTTCATGAAGCTGCACGAACGATACAAGTTCCCCGCTGAATTTGAAAACACAAGCCTCAAAAGGAATAAAGTGAAAAATGTTGCCCTCACGAAGATGAGCAAGGCCCTGTCTACTTGGAAAAGCAATGTGAAGAGAATGATTGAGAAAGGTGAGAGTTATGAGAAGATCAAGGAGAAAAATCCTTCGATCACCAAAGTGTTGGGGAACGTAGTAATTTCAAAAAAATTCCTACGCACACGCAAGATCATGGTGATGGCATAGCAATGAGAGGGGAGAGTGTTGTCCACGTACCCTCGTAGACTGTAAGCGGAAGTGTTAGCACAACGCGGTTGATGTAGTCGCACGTCTTCACAATCCGACCGATCCAAGCACCGAACGTACGGCACCTCCGAGTTCAGCACACGTTCAGCTCGATGACGATCCCCGGGCTCCGATCCAGCAAAGCTTCAGGGATGACTTCCGTCAGCACGACGGTGTGGTGACGATGATGATTTACTACTGGCGCAGGGCTTCGCCTAAACTCCGCGACGATATGACCTAGGTGGAATATGGTGGAGGGGGGCACCGCACACGGCTAAGGAACGATCCGTAGATCAACTTCTGTGTCTATGGGGTGCCCCCTGCCCTCGTATATAAAGGAGGGAGGGGGAGGTGCGGCCGGCCCCCTTGGGGTGCGCCTGGAGGAGTCCTACTCCCACCGGGAGTAGGACTCCCCCCTCTTGCCTTGGTGGAGAAGGAAAGGGGGGAGGGGAAAGAGGAAAGGGGGGCGCCGCCCCCCCCCTTCCTTGTCCAATTTGGACTAGGGGGGAGGGGGCGCGCGGCCTGCCCTGGCCGGCCCTCCTCTTCTCCCTCATGGCCCACTAAGGCCCATTAACCCCCGGGAGGGTTCCAGTAACCCCCCGGTGTTCCGGTAAATTCCCGATTTCACCCGGAACCTTTCCGATGTCCAAACATAGGCTTCCAATATATCAATCTTTATGTCTCGACCATTTCGAGACTCCTCGTCATGTCCGTGATCACATCCGGAACTCCGAACAAACTTCGATACATCAAAACTTATAAACTCATAATAAAACTGTCATCGTAACGTTAAGCGTGCGGCCCTACGGGTTCGAGAACTATGTAGACATGACCTAGAACTATTCTCGGTCAATAACCAATAAAGGAACCTGGATGCCCATATTGGTTCCTACATATTCTACAAAGATCTTTATCGGTCAAACCGCATAACAACATACGTTGTTCCCTTTGTCATCGGTATGTTACTTGCCCGAGATTTGATCGTCGGTATCCAATACCTAGTTCAATCTCGTTACCAGCAAGTCTCTTTACTCATTCCGTAATGCATCATCCCGTAACCAACTCATTTGGTCACATTGATTGCAAGGCTTATAATGATGTGCATTACCGAGAGGGCCCAGAGATACCTCTCCGACAATCGGAGTGACAAAACCTAATCTCGAAATATGCCAACTCAACATGTACCTTCGGAGACACCTGTAGTACTCCTTTATAATCACCCAGTTACGTTGTGATGTTTGGTAGTACCCAAAGTGTTCTTCCGGTAAACGGGAGTTGCATAATTCTCATAGTTACAAGAACATGTATAAGTCATGAAGAAAGCAATAGCAATATACTAAACGATCAAGTGCTAGGCTAACGGAATGGGTCATGTCAATCACATCATTCTCCTAATGATGTGATCCCATTAATCAAATGACAACACATGTCTATGGTTAGGAAACATAACCATCTTTGATTAACGAGCTAGTCAAGTAGAGGCATACTAGTGACTATATGTTTGTCTATGTATTCACACATGTATCATGTTTCCAGTTAATACAATTCTAGCATGAATAATAAACATTTATCATGATATGAGGAAATAAATAATAACTTAATTATTGCCTCTAGGGCATATTTCCTTCAGTCTCCCACTTGCACTAGAGTCAATAATCTAGATTACATAGTAATGATTTTAACACCCATGGAGTCTTGGTGCTGATCATGTTTTGCTCGTGAGAGTGGCTTAGTCAACGGGTCTGCAACATTCAGATCCGTATGTATCTTGCAAATCTCTATGTCTCCCACTTGGACTTGGGTCCCAAATGGAATTGAAGCGTCTCTTGATGTGCTTGGTCCTCTTGTGAAATCTGGATTCCTTTGCCAAGGCAATTGCACCAGTATTGTCACAAAAGATTTTCATTGGTCCCGATGCACTAGGTATGACACCTAGATCGGAAATGAACTCCTTCATCCAGACTCCTTCATTTGCTGCTTCCGAAGCAGCTATGTACTCCGCTTCACATGTAGATCCCGCCACGACGCTTTGTTTAGAACTGCACCAACTTACAGCTCCACCGTTTAATAAAAACACGTATCCGGTTTGCGATTTAGAATCGTCCGGATCAGTGTCAAAGCTTGCATTGACGTAACCATTTACGACTAGCTCTTTGTCACCTCCATATACGAGAAACATATCCTTAGTCCTTTTCAGGTATTTCAGGATGTTCTTGACCGCTGTCCAGTGATCCACTCCTGGATTACTTTGGTACCTTCCTGCCAAGCTTATTGCTAAGCATACGTCAGGTCTGGTACACAACATTGCATACATGATAGAGCCTATGGCTGAAGCATAAGGAACATCTTTCATTTTCTCTCTATCTTCTGCTTTGGTCGGGCATTGAGTTTGACTCAACTTCACACCTTGTAGTACGGGCAAGAACCCTTTCTTTGCCTGATCCATTTTGAACTTTTTCAAAATTTTATCAAGGTATGTGCTTTGTGAAAGTCCTATTAAGCGTCTTGAGCTATCTCTATAGATCTTGATGCCCAATATGTAAGCAGCTTCACCGAGGTCTTTCATTGAAAAACTTTTATTCAAGTATCCCTTTATGCTATCCAGAAATTCTATATCATTTCCAATTAATAATATGCCATCTACATATAATATCAGAAATGCTACAGAGCTCCCACTCACTTTCTTGTAAATACAGGGTTCTCCAAAAGTCTGTATAAAACCATATGCTTTGATCACACTATCAAAGCGTTTATTCCAACTCCGAGATGCTTGCACCAGTCCATAAATGGAACGCTGGAGCTTGCACACTTTGTTAGCACCTTTTGGATCTACAAAACCTTCTGGCTGCATCATATACAACTCTTCTTCCATAAATCCATTCAAGAATGATTCTAGCTCCAGTGACCATATGATGTCCATCCAACGGCCGTAGTGCTTCTTCAACCTCTGGTCTTCGTGCTCTAGCCGCCCAAACTAGCGCCGGTCGTGCCGCATGCTCCTACCTCCCATGGCCGGATGTGCTGCCGCGGAGGCCTCACCGCCCCCTACTATTCCCACCGCTGGCCAGGCCCTGCGACGACGGTAACCTCACACCATAGCCGAACCAGTGAACCGTCGTACTCCTCTCCGCGCAGGCTTCCACTGTCGTGTCTTCCCCGGCTCCGCGTCGTCCCCTTCCTAGGGCTCACCGTCGTCCACCCCCCTGGTGCTCTCGGCGCGACATGGTCAACATGGTCAAGGAACAACTTCCATCGGAAGAGTACTGTACGTGGAGAGGCTGACAGCTAGGTCCATGGTCTCCGCAAGGAATTGGCTCCTCATTACGCGCAAAATAATTATTCCTCCACCTGACAGCAGGGACCCACCAGATGGGCCACTGTATTCCGCGAAAAAAATCATTTCCCCTGACTGCTGGGACCCACCAGTTACATCTTCGCACGCAAAGAAGTGTGTCCGGGCAACAAAAAAATGATTCGCCCCCGTGACTGTTGGGACCCACCAGCTACATCTTCGCACGCAAGGAAGTGCCTGACAGTCGGGATCCACCTGGTCGAAACGTATGTAGCATTGTCATTCTAGTCGCGAACGTGTACGTACATACTGGTCGATGTAGAGGTGCGCACGTGTCATAGTAGAGGCACGCATGTAGCATGTACACGTACATATAATGGCAGTGTGCAAAAAAAAAGACAGCCACGTACATACATACGGGCGGGGTCTCGAATGCCTACTTGCGCGTACGTACGGCCAGGACTATTGTACATGGCTGGGTCGGAACAGAGAAATTGTGTCGTCGTCGTGTTCATGGGAGGCAACAGAATGCGTCGCGTTCATCTAGAGGCAACGGAACGTGTGGGAGCCAACCGGCTTGGACGGAACAGCCGATGAAACGAGGCCTGGCGTACCGCAGAACGGAGGAAACGATCTTGTGTTCGACCAGCCACGTTCGAAACAGGATCCTATTCATCAGGAGGGGTCTGGCATACCACAAAACGGAGGAAACGGACTTGTGTTGGACTTCCTACGGTCGAAACGGGGTCCTGTTGATCGGGAGGGGTGTGGCGTACCGCAAAATGGAGGAAACAGACTTGTGTTGGAGCGCTACGGTCGAAATGGGGGTCCTGTTTATCGGGATAGGTGTGGCGTACCACAAAACGGGACTCCACGGGATAGTGTTTATCTCCACCGTCGACCTCCTCCAGCCTCCACGGGCTACTGTTCATACACCGACGACCTCCTCCAGCCTCCACCTGCGACTGTTCATCCACGGGCTCCTGTTCATCCAGCCTCCACCGCGCGCTACTCCACCGGCTACTGTTCAACCAGCCCTCTCCATGGGCTGCTGTTCAACCACCCCTCCACGGGCTACTGTTCATCCAGCCCTCCACTAGCTACTGTTCAACCAGCCCTCCATGGGGTCGTCCTATTCATCCATCCCTCCACGGGGTCATGTTCTTCCAGCCCCAACCGGCTCGATCGATCGGGTTCCTGTTCATCCAGAGGAAACACCACGGGGTCCTATTCATCCACCCCCACCGGGAACTGTTCAACCAAACCCCCAGCAACGCTCATGGTTCATCCAGAGGCAGCATCGATCGGTTTCAGTTAGCAGCAGTAGCGAAGAAATCGCTCGATCGGGTTCAGTTAACAACCATCGATCGATCGCTCGGGTTCAATAACGCGTAGCCTGCAGTGCAACCGCTCGGGTTCAATAGGCGAACGCCTCGCTCGGGTTCAGCTAGTGCCCAACGCCTCGCACCCACGCGCGTGCGTGTACAAGAGAAACGCGCAAACCTCCATGCAAGGCTCAGCGCCGACCACCCACCGTAACCAGGAACACACCGATATTTTCCTCGCCCTTGCTTCTACCACAGTTTTTTCCGTCACAGACGGCCCAAAGAATGTCATGTAGCTTCGTCTCCGACACGCCCAGGACGAAAACCCATTTTCTGTCATATAAGTAGGAGCCCACCACATCTATGATGATACCGCGTTTTGTCACAATTATCGTCATAGAAGTGTCATAAATATGACAGGAAAAAATTCGTTCGGTCCAAAATGTCACGAATGTGTCTTTTTTTGTAGTGTATCCTGAGTATCCCAGCACAGAGTACTATTACCTATACTAAGTAAGAAGCCATTGTTCAACAATAATGCTTTCATCATATCCAAAGACCTCCTCGGAGTTTATCTGTATGTTTTCCAAAATTTGATGTGTTTCTACTTGCCTTAGTCTCGAACAAAGTTTAATTAGTGCTTCCTCTGTTGGGATACATACGACATATTTTGGTTGGTTAATACAAAATCTTGAAAAATAACTACTATATTTTGCACATGGCTTATGAGATATTTATTACAGATCCAGTGACAATTTTTTTGTAATACATAAAGTATATACTTTTGGAGTAATATTTAACCAAATTCTGATGTTATAGTTTTATTATAAGAATGCTAGCTTCTAGAAAAAGTCGATGTCTTCTAAGTGGTGGTTTTTGTGCGTGTAAGGAAAGTCTTCTAACTATGCTAGCTCCAATAATGCATCAGACAAAAAAGGGAGACAGTGAGATCTAGTGCCAATGTTGATGCATGTGCAATGTCTGACCCACATCAACTCAGCAGCTACACAAACATGCCTGATCAATTGTGGAGGTGATGATATTTACCAGTAAGTATCCAAGCAAGTGCTCTGATTTTACAGAAGGTTGGTGTTTGTTATTTTTGCAAAGACCAACACACAATAATTCAGATTTTCTCTCTCCGTCTGCCTAGAGCTCCTTAGTGGCCTGGATACTGAACTTATTCTTTTAGCTTTTGTAGAGATTGAACTTATTTTATTTTGTAAAAAAAAGTTGATCATTTATTTTTGGTGGATGAGCTCTCAGCTCAGTGGTCAGGGGGCAGTACTGCCTCCCAGCCGGTGTGGATGAACAGGACCCCGTGGTGTTTCCTCTGGATGAACAGGACCCCGATCGATCGAGCCGGTTGGGGCTGGATGAACATAACCCCGTGGAGGGCTTGATGAATAGGACGACCCCGTGGAAGGCTGGTTGAACAGTAGCCGGTGGAGTAGCGTGCGGTGGAGGCTGGATGAACAGGAGCCCGTGGATGAACAGTCGCAGGTGGAGGCTGGAGGAGGTCGACGGTGTATGAACAGTAGCCCATGGAGGCTGGAGGAGGTCAACGGTGGAGATGAACAGTATCCCGTGGAGTCCCGTTTTGTGGTACGCCACACCCCTCCCAATGAACAGGACCCCCGTTTCGACCGTAGCGCTCCAACACAAGTTCGTTTCCTCCGTTTTGTGGTACGCCACACCCCTCCCAATCAATAGGACACCGTTTCGACCGTATGAGGTCCAACACAAGTCTGTTTCCTCCGTTTTGTGGTACGCCAGACCCCTCCTGATGAATAGGATCCCGTTTCAAACTTGGCTGGTCGAACACAAGATCGTTTGCTCCGTTCTGCGGTACGCCAGGCCTTGTTTCATCGGTTGTTTCGTGCAAGCCGGTTGGCTTGCACACATTCCGTTGCCTCCAGATGAACATGACGCATTCCGTTGCCTCCCATGAACACGACGACGACGCAATTTCTCCGTTCTGACCCAGCCAGGTACAATAGCCCTGGTCATACGTATGCGCGAGTAGGCATTCGAGACCCCGCCCGTATGTACCTACGTGGCCGTTTTTTTTGCACACTGGTCGCTGTATGTACGTGCACATGCTACATGCGCGCCTTTACTACGACACGTGTGCACCTCTAAATCGACCAGTATGTACGTACACGTTCGTGACCAGAATGACAACAATACATACGTTTCGACCAGGTGGATCCCGGCTGTCAAGCACTTCCTTGCGTGCGAAGATGTAGCTGGTGGGTCCCAGCAGTCAGAGGGGCGAATCGTTTTTTTGTTGCCCGGACGCACTTCCTTGCGTGCGAAGATGTAACTGGTGGGTCCCAGCAGTCAGGGGGGAAAGTTTTTTCACGAAATACAGTGGCCCGTCCGGTGGGTCCCTGCTGTCAGGTGGAGGAATAATTATTGTGCGCGTAACAAGGAGCCAATTCCTTGCGGCAGCCGTGGACCCAGCTGTCAGCCTCTCCACGTACAGTACTCTTCCGATGGAAGTCATTCTTGACCATGTTGACCATGCCGTGCCGGGAGCACCAGGGGGGTGGACGATGGCGAGCCCTAGGAAGGGGACGACGTGGAGCCGGGAAAGACGCGGCAATGGAAGCCCACGCGGAGAGGAGTACGACGGTTCACTGGTTCGGCTGCGGTGTGAGCTGCCGTCGTCGCAGGGCCTGGCCAGCGGTGGGAATAGTAGGGGGCGGTGAGACCTCCGCGGCAGCACAGCCGGTCACGGGAGGCAGGAGCTGTCGTTTATCTAGTGTACCTAATTTCACTCAACTGGACATTGAAGATAAACGTCAAGGCCGCATTGGTGCGCTGTCGTTTATCTGGTGTACCTACTTTTTTTTATGTACACATGTAATTTATGGCTTGCAAACTTGTGAGCTCAGCTGATACAGTTCACGCATGTTACAAAGTTTCATCGGCAATTCTAGTGGACTTGAATTTACTGTTGAAAAATCTCAAAGGTAACATAAATTAGTACTCCATCCGTTTCTAAATAGTAGTATTTGTCTTTTTACAGATTTCAATTGACTATCACATACGGATGTATATAGACATATTTTAGAGTATAAATTCACTCATTTTGCTCCGTATGTCGTCACTTGTTAAAATCTTTAGAAAGACAAATATTTAGGAACGGAGAGAGTAGTTAGCTAGTTTATATCAGCAAGGACAAACACTTAGTAGTCTACTCATACCTTACTGTTCAAGTAGTAAAATTTGCCTGAAGCTTACTATTAGGATAAATCTTGACATATGTTGCACACATGCAAGTGTCCATGTCACGTTAGTATTAGGTATAAAAACATCAGGATTTGTGAAATGGCAGAATGACTTGGCCAAGTTTGTTAGACTGTTAGAGGAGCAACATGCGCATAATGAGGATGTGCACAAAAAGTTACGAGCAACTTTAGTTGTAGAAGTGAAATATCCAGTTGCACCGATTTTTTTGTTGGATAGAGACAAACGTTGGAGTGTTCAAGAAAATAAGATAGAGACGAACGCTTCAGATCGCCACTAAGTATTAGTTGCATATAAGTAGTATTTGTGACTGGATATTTCACTCACAAAGTATGTACACCAGATAAACGACAGCGCACCAATAAGATAAAAAAAGTAGGTACACCAGATAATCGACAGCGCACCAAGGCTGAGAGTCTATTTTTTTTTTAGCTCTGGCTGAGAGTCTAATTCACTCGGTGCAACTGGATATTTCACTTCTACAACTAAAGTTGCTCGTAACTTTTTGTGCAACACTATGTCCAATGGCGGATCTAGAATCTCAGCCTTGGGTATAATTTGGTTTTCGTTATTTGCACTGGTAGAAAAAGAGGCTTCCGTCCAGCCCCATTAGTCGCGAAACTGTAGGAACCGCGACTAATGAAGTCTTTAGTCGCGGTTCGGCAGACGAACCGCGACCAAAGGCCTGGGCCCAGGGCGCTCGGTGGCCAGCTGGTGCACGTGAGGGGCTTTAGTCGCGGTTGGCCAGGCCAACCGCGACTACAGGTGCGCAAAGGCCTTTAGTCGCGGTTGGCCAGGCCAACCGCGACTAAAGCTCCTCCCCTATATATACCAGTTCAGCACGCTCACTTAGCCATTTGGTGCCACTTCTCTTCACAAGCTTCACAAGGGGGTGTAGGTTTGCTTTTGGTTCCTCTTATGCACACAAGGTGTTTGATGAAATGCCCTAAGAGGGTGAAACAAACATGATATGAAGTGTTGGAGCCACACTTGAGGTTCCTCATTTATTTTTTCCTCCTCGATCGCGGTTAGCAACTTGAACCTTTCATGCATGTGTGTCATTGATAAAATATGCATGTGTGCAGTTCATTGTTTAATTTATATTGTTTGTAGCTAGTTAGTTTAACAAATGCATGATGGTTAATTATATATTTTATATTATAATAATGCAGATGAATCGGCAATGGATGTACGGTAACCGACTCTCCGGCGAGTTCACTACGGGTTTGAAAGATTTCCTCGTAGTGGCTAATGCGAACAAGCAGGGGGGTTTTGTTATCTGTCCATGTGTTATCTGTAAGAATCAGAAGGGTTACTCTTCCTCAAGAGATGTTCACATGCATCTGCTTCGGCACGGTTTCATGCCAAGCTATAATTGTTGGACCAAGCATGGAGAAAGAGGGGTTATAATGGAAGAAGATGAAGAAGGGGATGATTTCATCGATGAAAGCTATCTTGCTCATTTCGGTGATACTTTCATGGAGGATGCTGAAGGTGAAGGGGAAGGTGAAGAAGAGGCACGTGATGATCCCGTTGATGATCTTGGTCGGACCATTGCTGATGCACGGAGACACTGCGAAACTGAAAAGGAGAGGGAGAATTTGGATCGCATGTTAGAGGATCACAGAAAGGCGCTGTACCCCGGATGCGATGATGGTCTGAAAAAGCTGGGCTGCACACTGGATTTGCTGAAATGGAAGGCAGAGGCAGGTGTAGCTGACTCGGCATTTGAAAACTTGCTGAAAATGTTGAAGAATATGTTTCCAAAGGATAACGAGTTGCCCGCCAGTACGTACGAAGCAAAGAAGGTTGTCTGCCCTCTAGGTTTAGAGGTTCTGAAGATACATGCATGCATCAACGACTGCATCCTCTACCGCGGTGAATACGAGAATTTGAATGAATGCCCGGTATGTACTGCATTGCGTTATAAGATCAGAGGCGATGACCCTGGTGACGATGTTGAGGGCCAGAAACCCAGGAAGAGGGTTCCCGCCAAGGTGATGTGGTATGCTCCTATAATACCACGGTTGAAACGTTTGTTCAGGAACAAAGAGCATGCCAAGTTGTTGCGATGGCACAAAGAGGACCGTAAGTCGGACGGGGAGTTGAGACACACCGCAGATGGAACGCAATGGAGAAAGATCGACAGATGGTTCAAAGATTTTGCAGCTGACGCAAGGAACATAAGATTTGCTCTAAGTACGGATGGCATGAATCCTTTTGGCGAGCAGAGCTCCAGCCATAGCACCTGGCCCGTGACTCTATGCATCTACAACCTTCCTCCTTGGTTGTGCATGAAGCGGAAGTTCATTATGATGCCAGTGCTCATCCAAGGTCCGAAGCAACCCGGCAACGACATCGATGTGTACCTAAGGCCATTAGTTGATGAACTTTTACAGCTGTGGGGTGGTGTCCGTGTGTGGGATGAGCACAAACAAGAGGAATTTGACCTACGAGCGTTGCTTTTCGTAACCATCAACGATTGTCCTGCTCTTAGTAACCTTTCGGGACTGTCAAATAAGGGATACAATGCATGCACGCACTGCTTACATGAGACTGAAAGTGTACATTTGCCAAATTGTAAGAAGAACGTGTACCTTGGGCATCGTCGATTTCTTCCGAAAATTCATCCAGTAAGAAAGAAAGGCAAGCATTACAACGGCAAGGCAGATCACCGGCCGAAGCCTGCGGAACGCACTGGTGCTGAGGTATTTGATATGGTCAAGGATTTGAAAGTCATCTTTGGAAAGGGTCCTGGCGGACAATCAGTTCCGAAGGGAGCTGACGGGCACGCAGCCATGTGGAAGAAGAAATCTATATTCTGGGAGCTAGAATATTGGAAAGTCCTAGATGTCCGCTCTGCAATCGACGTGATGCACGTTACGAAGAATATTTGCGTGAACCTCCTAAGCTTCTTGGGCGTGTATGGGAAGACAAATGATACAAAGGAAGCACGGCAGGACCAGCAACGTTTGAAAGACCCTGATGACCGGCATCCGGAATGGTTTCAAGGTCGTGCCAGCTACGCTCTGACCAAAGAAGAGAAGGTCATCTTTTTTGAATGCCTGAGCAGTATGAAGGTCCCGTCTGGATTCTCGTCCAATATAAAGGGAATAATAAACATGGCGGAGAAAAAGTTCCAAAACCTGAAGTCTCACGACTGCCACGTGATTATGACGCAATTGCTTCCGATTGCTTTGAGGGGGCTCCTGCCGGAAAATGTTCGAGTAGCCATTGTGAAGCTATGTGCATTCCTCAATGCAATCTCTCAGAAGGTAATCAATCCAGAAGTTCTACCACGGTTACAGAACGATGTGATCCAATGCCTTGTCAGTTTCGAGTTGGTGTTCCCGCCATCCTTCTTCAATATTATGACGCACCTCCTGGTTCACCTAGTCGAAGAGATTTTCGTTCTCGGTCCTGTATTTCTACACAATATGTTCCCCTTCGAGAGGTTCATGGGAGTATTAAAGAAATATGTTCGTAACCGTGCTAGGCCAGAAGGAAGCATCGCCAAGGGCTATGGAAATGAGGAGGTAATTGAGTTTTGTGTTGACTTTGTTCCTGACCTTAAGCCGATTGGTCTTCCTCGATCGCGGCACGAGGGGAGACTAAGTGGAAAAGGCACGATCGGAAGGAAATCAACGATATGTATGGACGGCCATTCTCTGACTGAAGCACACCACACTGTACTGACCAATTCCAGCTTGGTGGCTCCGTACTTTGAGAAACACAAGAATATTTTACGCTCGGACAACCCGGGGAAGCCTGAATCCTGGATTAGGAAGGCCCACATGGAGACTTTCGGCAGTTGGTTGAGAAAACATTTAATGAATGACAATGATGTTGTAGATCAGCTGTACATGTTGGCCAAGACACCATCTTCGACTATAACGACTTTCCAAGGGTACGAGATAAATGGGAATACATTTTACACGATCGTCCAAGATAAAAAGAGCACCAACCAAAACAGTGGTGTCCGCTTTGATGCAGCAACCGAGAATGGGCAAAAGGTCACATATTATGGTTACATAGAGGAGATATGGGAACTTGACTATGGACCCTCCTTTAAGGTCCCTTTGTTCCGGTGCAAATGGTTCAAGCTAACAGGAGGTGGGGTAAAGGTGGACGAGCAATACGGAATGACAATGGTGGATTTCAACAATCTTGGTTACCTTGACGAACCATTCGTCCTTGCCAAAGATGTCGCTCAGGTTTTTTATTTGAAGGACATGAGTAGAAAACCGAGGAAACGGAAAGATAAGAAAACGATCAGTACATCATGCAATGATCCAAAGCGCCACATTGTTCTTTCAGGGAAAAGAAACATCGTGGGAGTGGAGGACAAGACAGACATGTCAGAAGATTATAATATGTTTGGTGAAATTCCGCCCTTCAAAGTGAACATTGACCCAAGCATTAAGTTAAATGATGAGGATGCTCCATGGATACGGCACAATCGTAAGCAAGCAGGGACACAAGGGAAGAATTGATGTGTAATAATTTATTGTACCAAACTTTGTATTTGGTCGATGAACTGAATGATGTATCAAACCTTTTGTCAAACCTTCAAGGGGTTTTAAAATGAATTAGTTTTATTTTTCTGATTTTAAAAGGAAAAAGGAAGAAGAAGAAAGAAGGAAAAAGGAAGAAAAAAACAGAAGAAAAAAGGAAAAACAGAAGAAAAAAACAAACAGAAGAAAAACATAAGAAAAAAACAGAAGAAAAAAACAGAAGAAAAAAGGAAAAAGGAAAAAAGGAAGAAAAAAAAGAAAATATGCCACCTACTGGGCCACCACGGCCTGAATACGACTAGAAACCCATTAAAGGGCCAGGATTCAGGCCCGCAGAAGGCCGAGTAGGCCCACAGGCACATAGTGACAGAATAGGCCCGTAAGCCTGCATTTGAGAGGAGCTCGGAGTGGTGAGCGCAGCCGCGCTTATAAACCACTGTCGAAGCCTCTCGGCTAGCGAGGTGGGACTAAACATCCCACCGCACCGCGCCAGTTCTAGCACAGACCTTTAGTCCCGGTTGGGGAGGCGGACCGCAACTAAAGGGTACCCTTTAGTCACGGTTGTTGTCCCCAACTGCGACTAAAGGGTCTTTCTGCGCGGGAACGGAAGCGGCACCAAAACCCTTTAGTCCCCGTTGGGGAGGCGGACCGCGACTAAAGGGTACCTTTAGTCGCGGTCCGCCTCTCCAACCGCGACTAAAGGTGCGTCTATAAATACTGCACTTAGCAGTTTTGCCACTTCCCATTCTCCTCTCTCTCGACGCCGAAGCGCTGCCCCGACGCCGACGCCGAAGCCCTGCCCCGACGCCGACGCCGACGCCGAAGCCCTGCGCGCCGCCGCCCCCGTCCCCAGTGAGCGCCGCCTCTGCCCGTGCCCTGCCCTTGCCCGCCGCCCGTGCCTTGCGCCCTTGCCCGCCGCCCGCCGCCCGCCGCCCTGCCGCCCGCCGCCCGCTGGCCCTGCCTGCCGTCCTCCGCGCGCCGACAGAAGAAGAAGAAGGAAGAAGAAAAAGGAAGAAGAAGAAGAAAGAAAAAGGAAAAAGGAAGAAGAAGAAAGAAGGAAGAAGAAAACAAAAGAAAAACAGAAGAAAACAAGAAAAAGGAAGAAAAAGGAAAAAGGAAGAAAAAAGAAAAAGGAAGAAAACAACAGAAGAAAAAAGAAAGAAGAAAAAAAAGGAAGAAGAAAAAAAGAAAGAAGAAAGAAAGAAGAAAGAATATGTTTTGGAATTCATTAATATTTTTTGTTTTGATGAATTTTTTTGTGTCTAATAAAATCAATTTTTTGAAATACACGAATAATTTTTAAATTCACGAATATGTCATGAATCAGTGAAAAAATTAAATACGTGAACTATTCTGAAATCCCTAAACATTTTTTGAATACACAATATGTTTTTATTCCTGTTTTTTCCACAAAATCATCAACATTTTTTGAAAACCTTTTTTTTTGCAAAATCACAATGTTTTTGTATCCATGAACATTTTATGATTCATTTTTTTGAATTCACATACATTTTATGATTTCTCAAATATCTTTTTTCATTGCTATATTTTGATATACTGAATTGTTTTAAAGATGAAAAGGATAAAAACAGGAAAAGAAAAAATGAAATGAAATGAAAAAGAAAAGAAAAAAGAGTGTGGCCAGCACCCCCCGCCCTGCACATGGGCCATCCCGACCCCACATATATTCGTCTCCATCCGCATCCCTGGCCAAACCCTAGCCACTCTACTCCAAGCTCTGTTCGGACAATTTGTTTATACGGAGAGGGGCGGCGAGGGGGGCGGCGATGCGCGCGGTGTTTTTTTAGGGATCGAGAGGGGACGGCGAGGGTTATAAATGTGTTGTCCTCGCCTCCCCTCTCCGTGACGCCGTCGTCTGCCGCCCCGTCTCGCGCTCTACCGCGACACCCTCTCCCACCCCTTCCTCGCCCCCTCCTTTCGCCACCGCCCTTTCGCCACCGCCACCGCCACCACCCCCCTTCTTCACTTAATTAATTTGTTTTTACTACATGTTTTCAGGACTGACATAATGGCGGACGATAGAGCTGACCCGATTATGGACAACTATGATCCGGACGGTGAAGCACATATGTTCGGCATCATAAACGGCGATATTCTATATGTGCCGACCGGAGAAGAAGAAGATGATATCTCTTCTTATCTGAACCTTGACGGTGAAGATGAAGGGCGCCGTCAGCAAGATGATGCCGAACAAATGTCGATAAACGACGATCTTCAAATGGAAGTAGCAACCACCTCCGGCGCCGAGGTATATATATACATTGAGCCTCTGGTGATACAAACTAACTGATTTGAATAAATATGTGTGTACTAACGCGCGCGACTCTTTCTTATTTTAGCCCTCGGCCGGATCGTCGAAACAATCGAGTACGTCGTCAAAGCGTGGCGCAACCAAGACGATGAAACAAGGAGAAACATGCACCATCGAGGTTGTCGACAGTGCAACCGGCAGGCCGCTGGAGCCCCGCAAGAACGCCACCAAGTTTGTCAGCCAATGCGGAGCCATTGTTAGAGACAACGTCTCGATCACCGTCCAGGAGTGGAATGAGCCAAAGAAGGCACGAATTGATGGTTTCACTTTTGTCGATAAGAGAACAAAAAAATATTGCTTCAAGAAGCTTATGGAACATTTCGTTCTACCTCCGGAATACAACAAATTCGATGAGGAGGGTAACAAGATTGAGGAAAACAAGGAGAGGAGGAGGCTAGTCAAACAGTTCGCTCTTCATAAGATGGCCGACGCATTCCGGAAATTCAAGCAAAATCTAGCCCATGACTTTGTCAAGCAGAACAAGACTCCGGATTTCAAAGGACAATATGAGAAACTGAAACATGATTGGCCAGAATTTGTGAAGCAAAAGAAATCGGAGCAGTTCATTCAAATATCGAAAAAAAATAAGGAAAATGCGGCTAAGAAGGAGTACAATCATATTATGGGGCCAGGAGGGTATCGCCTTTGGGAGCCTAGGTGGGAGAAGATGGAGAACGAGCTGAGGGCGCGAGGAATCCGTCCAGGTACGGAGGGATGGGACCCAAGGGCCAAAAGCTGGTGGTACGGGCATGGGGGAACGCTGAACCCGGAGACAGGGGAGTGTGTTTACCGGGGCAAATTAATTAAACCCACCCAAGCCCTTATTAACGCAATGAGGGATGCTCAACAGGGGAAGATCAAGTTCAACAGAGAGAACGACGCGCTGACAAAAGCCCTCGGGAATCCTGAACACGGAGGACGTGTACGAGGCATGGGGCACATTCCGTGGAAAATAGGGTTCCCCTAGAACGATGACCCGTACGGTTACAGAAGCCGTAAGAGAAAGATGGATCGGGAAGCAGATGTTGTGGCGCGGTTGGCATCGGAAATGGATGTGATGAAGAAAACCATGAGTGTACTAGTAGCCGAAAGAGATGCAGCTCGGGTGCAGCATGAAGATCATCCAGCGGATCTCGGAAGCCAGCAGCGGAGAAGCAGCGTGGCTTCCACGGAGGCCCCACTGTCGTGGTTCTAAGCCTGACAGTAGAGTGGGGGGTAGGTATGGAGAGGCAAGGTCCTAGCTATGGAGAGGTTGTAAGCACAAAGGATGTACGAGTTCAGGCCCTTCTCGGAAGAAGTAACAGCCCTACGTCTCGGAGCCCGGAGGCGGTCGAGTGGATTATGAATGTATGAATTACAAGGTGCCCAACCCCTCTGCCTGTGGAGGGGGGTGGCTTATATAGAGTGCGCCAGGCCCCTAGCCAGCCCACGTAGGAGAGGGTTTAAGGTGAGTTAAGTCTGGGGCGTTACTGGTAACGCCCACATAAAGTGCCTTTACTATCATAAAGACTACTTGATTACAGGCCGTTGCAGTGCAGAGTGCCTCTTGACCTCCTGGTGGTCGAGTGAGTCTTCGTGGTCGAGTCCTTCAGGCTAGTCGAGTGAATCTTCGTTGGTTGACTGGAAGGCGACCTCTTCTAAGGATGTCCTGGGGTAAGTTACTTGGATCAGGTCCATGACCCTACCCTAGGTACATAACCCCATCATTAGCCCCCAAATGGATTGAGGCTTCGAGTGAAGAAGGAGTTGATGTCGTTTCCGATTAACCTTTGCGCTCTGGTTGTGCGCTGTTCTGTACTAAAGAATCTCTTCGTCGACAGGAAACAACTTGACTTCAGTCGACTTGATCCATTCTGCTTTTGCGTCGAGTGATCTTTCAAGCTACGACGATCTCCGAGCGACGGATCGCCGGAAACACCGTGCCTGACAGACTGATTTGTTGCTCGCAGATTCTGCGGGATGCGAAATTTGGGGGCGCGCACGAAGCGGGGCGGACCGCGGCGTTCGGATGGGACGGGGCATGGACGCCTCGATCTCCGCGCCGCCTTTTTTGCCACGCATCCCGCCTGCATAACTGTTCCAGATATGATCAGATCGCCCGGGCCCACCTGTCATCCACTCGGAAGGGACCTTATAAATGTGCCCGGCGAGGATTTCTGTGCTGCGCCTTAGCATTCTTTCCCTCTCTCTGCCTCCTTCCTCCCTGCTCAGCGTGCTCGCTCTCGCCCCCGCACCACTTCCCTTTGCGCATCTCGCCGGCGACCATGGCCAAGGAGAAGACGGCGGCGCTGGAGCGCGCCAAGAAGGCGTCGGCGTCGGAGAAGGCGAAGGGGAGACCCACCAGCCGCGGAGGGTCCTCGTCCAGATCCCGCCTGCCGAAGGGCTGGGTCCAAGGAGACTGGATCCAGTCGACCATCACAGAGAAGGACCTCCTCGACATGGCCAACGAGGGCTTGATCCCTCACGGAGCTGCGAGGTTGCCGGGGAAGGAGTGGCAGCCACAGCCAGAAGAGGGTGAGTGTGTGCTTTTGGCCACTCATGTTGATCGTGGATTTTCCTTGCCGCCAAGTATTTTCTTCCGTGGCTTCTTGAATTTCTTTGGAGCACAGCTTCACCACTTTACCCCAAACTCCATTGCCTATCTTGCCGCGTTCGTGTCCATGTGTGAGGGTTTCTTGGGCTGTCGACCGCACTGGGGTTTGTTCAAACATATATTCACGTGTCGATCTCAGACCGTGAAGAAGGCGAGCCCCGGTGATGAGAGAACCCGAGTCGTCCAAATGTGCGGGGGCCTGGGGATTCAGGTGAGGAATAAGAGCACCTTCCCGCCCATGACCTTTCCCGAGTCCGTTAGAGGCTGGCAGTCGACTTGGTTCTACTGCCAGGTCCAGTCGACGCCAGGGCAGTCGAGTGGACTCCCTCCGTTCACCATGGACCAAGTGAGCAAGCCTTCCCCTCTGAAGCTGATTCCGGAGGAGAGAGCCGACGTGAAGATGTTGATGGAGCGCGTGGTGCAGTTGGTTCGGGAGGGAGTGACAGGCATGGACCTCTTGGAGGTTTTCCTCAGGCGCCGCATCCAGCCTCTCCAGTTCCGGAGCCACTGCATGTGGTTGTACTGTGGGACCGAAGACGAGACTAGAGTCCATCCAGAAGCAGTTGACGATGTCACTCTGGAAAGATGGATGGCGGCCGTCACCGGAAACAAGGACAACCCGCGCGGAGCCAGAAGGATTCCTCCACTCGACCACAACAGCGACCCAAACAAGGTACACTTGCTCTGCTCCCCACTGCGCCCCTGTCGTATTCATTTCTGTTAACCCTGCCGACTGGTCGACTGATCCTTGTTTGGGCATCTGCTAGGCCCTCACCGAGCTGTACTCGATGCCCAATGGGGCACAAGCTTCGACTGAGGAAGGCGAGGCGAGCGGGGGCGAGAGCCAGGAAGAGGAGGAATGGGACTCGGATGTTGCAGAGGATGATGACGACGATGATGATGATGACGGCGATGAAGACGACGTCGAGGACGAGGAAGAAGAGGAGGAGGAGGTCGTACCACCGCGCTCAGAAAGGCGGTCGAAGCTTGTCCACGACCCTTCGACCGAACGTGGTAAGGGGGTTGCGACCGCCACTCAGTCGACCAAGCGCCCTCAGACCACCTCTCCGGTGCCGACTGAAAAGGCGCCGAAGCAGCCCAGGGCGGCCCCGTCGAAGCCGATCAAGCTCTTGCCGAAGATGAAGGTGTCCATCCCTACCATATCAGGGTAACCGTGCTGCTCATATTTTCTTATTTTGTGCGAACTTTATCTCTGGTCGACGCTGAAGTTAGTCGACTGATCCTTTGGAGTTGCAGTGCTGCTACTTCTGAGACCTCGGCCCGGGCTGATGACCACGAGATGGAGGATGCAGCAACTTCGAATCCAGGTGCTGTGTTCTCAACACCGTTCTTAGTCGACTGACTCGCGATCTCTGATCCTGATCCTTCTCCGCAGCTCCACCCAACACTGTTATCAATCTCCCTGACGACGACGAGGATGAAGAACCACTGACACGCAGGAGGAGTCGGAAAGCGTCCGCCAGTAAGGTACCTCAGGATGTGACGGCGCCTGAGATTCTGACTGTGGAAGAAGAGAACACCACTCGACACACGGTGTCCTTCGCAAATCCACTGACGAGTGCTCAGCAGCCCTCCCTCTTCACGACGCACCACGTCCCAGAGGACCAAGCTGGCGCAGCGAAGGAGGCAATACGCCAGGCGGGACTCATGATGGAGCAGCTGAAGACCATCCGGGACGCGAGCCAGGCAGCTTATGACGCCAGCTCTGCCCTCCAAAGCAATGTCCAGGTCAGTCGACCGCTGTTTGTTCTGTTGGATATGCTACCAAAAACTTTTCTTTTCCGGAATTTATATTAGTCACCCACTGGGTGTGTCGAATAAACTCCGTGTTAGCGGGGGCACGCTGAGTGCACCCGCTGGGTGTAGTCCCCAAGGCTAAGGTCGACTGCTGGCAGTCGGCCTTAGGCTTTATGATGTCAATCTTTCTGTCAGTCGACTGGTCGACTGGATTTCACAAACCGGTGGGGGCACGCTGAGTGCACCCACTGGGTGTAGTCCCCAAGGCTAAGGTCGACTGCTGGCAGTCGGCCTTAGGCTTTATAATGTCAATCTTTCTGTCAGTCGACTGGTCGACTGGATTTCACAAACCGGTGGGGGCACGCTGAGTGCACCCACTGGGTGTAGTCCCCGAGACTGTGGTCGACTGCTTGCAGTTGATCACAGTCTTAGAGAATGCATCTCGCACACTTTTTTTTTGAGGTCGACTGGTCGACTTTGTCTTCAACAGGATTAGTGGGGGCACGCTGAGTGCACCCACTGGGTGTAGTCCCCGAGACTACGGTCGAATGCTTGTATTCGGCTGTAGTCTTAGAAACGTGTGTTTTTCCCTTTTTCACTCGGAAGTGAATTACATTTGACATTTAGTCGATTGGTTCTTCGCAGAACTCTTGTGATCTTGTGGCTCGCTACTCAGAGCTGGAACAGAAACATACTCAAGTCGAGCTGAGCTTGAAGCTGGTTCAGGAGAAGCTGACAAAGGCAAAGGAGGAGACCGAAGGTATGTTTGGTGAGACCCTGACGACTGCTTTTCCCCTTGCTTGTTTCAGCATCTGATCTTGCTGTAACTTGCAGGTAAGGTAAGGGAGGCCCAGCAGAAGAAAGACCTTGAGCTAGCTGAGAAGATCAAGCTTGCTGACGAGAAGTTAGCTTCAGTCACCAAGCTTGAACAAGACAATACCAATCTGAAAACTGCTCTTGGGATTGCCAACAAGGAGGTCAGTCGACTGAGAACTGACAAAGCTGCCCTGACCGACCAAGTCAGCAAATTGACTGGGAAGAAAACTGATCTGGAGGCCTTCCTGAGTGGACTTGCCAAGAAGCTGTTTCTTATGCTTGAAGGTAAACCTCCATGTTTGGCAAATATTTCCAATTGTGGCTTTTTCCATTCGACTATCTCCTTGACTTAGTGATCACCCTTGCAGAATTTTGTCAAAACTTTGAAGAAGAAACCAGCCGACTGGAGCCAAACCTTGACCCCGTCAATTCTCCGGTGAACGATGAAGTTGCCATGGATGTTTTCCGACTGGAGTCTCGTGTTGCAGCTGTCGTGGATTATCTCGCAAGGCTGAAGACCGCCACATCGCGCATCGACTCGACGCTCTGGCCTGAGGAGACACTTCAGAATGACCTTGAGTCGCTGATGGCCCGCTTGAACACGATCCCTGGTCGAGTGCAGGAGTGGAAGAAGTCCTCGGCTCGGTGTGGTGCAGACGTCGCTCTGTGTCTGGCCCGAGTCCACTGCAAAGATGCACGAGAGGAGAAGCTGGCGGCCCTTCGGGTGGCCAATACCAAGAAGCACGACTTCAGGTCCTTTATGGAGACTTTCCTTGCAGCTGCCACTCGGATCGCCGACGGCATTGACCTTGATGAATTTGTTGCACCTTCCAGCCCTCCACAGGAGGGGTAAAAAACTTCTTCTGGCTCGACGCTTTGAATTTGCCTCGGTATGCCGAGTGGAATTGTAACCGACAAACCTTAACGGGCTTGACGCCTGAGCACTTTCGGTTCCTTTAGATATCGATTCAAACTTGAATTTGGTGCTTGAATACGATTGCCTTCGGCTCGGAATGTCTTTTGCAGGTTCAAAGCAAGGTGCCTGTGCTGCAATCGACTTATTCTTTAGTCCACTTAGACGAGCACTGGGCTGCAGCTAAGTCCTCCGAATGAGAGGGTTGCTCTCCACTTGGCAGGGTTTTTATACCTTAGGCGAGCACAGGGCTGCAGCTAAGCCCCCGAGTGAGAGGGTTGCTCTTCACTCGGTAGGATTTTCATAACTTAGGTGAGTGCTTGGACTGCAGCTAAGCCCCCGAGTGAGAGGGTTGCTCTTCACTCGGTAGGATTTTTATAACTTAGGCGAGTGCTTGGACTGCAGCTAAGCCCCCGAGTGAGAGGGTTGCTCTTCACTCGGTAGGATTTTTATAACTTAGGCGAGTGCTTGGACTGCAGCTAAGCCCCCGAGTGAGAGGGTTGCTCTTCACTCGGTAGGATTTTCATAACTTAGGCGAGCACATGGCTGCAGCTAAGCCCCCGAGTGAGAGGGTTGCTCTTCACTCGGTAGGATTTTTATAACTTAGGCGAGTACATGGCTGCAGCTAAGCCTCCGAGTGAGAGGGTTGCTCTTCACTCGGTAGGATTTTGATAACTTAGGCGAGCACGAGGCTGCAGCTAATCCTCCGAGTGAGAGGATTGCTCTTCACTCGGTAGGATTTTCATAACTTAGGCGAGTGCTTGGACTGCAGCTAAGCCCCCGAGTGAGAGGGTTGCTCTTCACTCGGTAGGATTTTTATAACTTAGGCGAGCACGAGGCTGCAGCTAAGCCTCCGAGTGAGAGGATTGCTCTTCACTCGGTAGGATTTTCATAACTTAGGCGAGTGCTTGGACTGCAGCTAAGCCCCCGAGTGAGAGGGTTGTTCTTCACTCGGTAGGATTTTTATAACTTAGGCGAGCACGAGGCTGCAGCTAAGCCTCCGAGTGGAAGGCTGGCTTACCACTCGGTAGGATTTTGATAACTTAGGCGAGCACGAGGCTGCAGCTAAGCCTCCGAGTGGGAGGATTGCTCTTCACTCGGCAGGATTTTGATAACTTAGGCGAGCACAAGGCTGCAGCTAAGCCTCCGAGTGGAAGTCTGGCTTACCACTCGGTAGGATTTTGATAACTTAGGCGAAACGGATTCGCAGCTAAGCCTCCGAGTGGGAGTCTGGCTCACCACTCGGTAGGATTTTTACAAACTTAGGCGAAACGGATTCGCAACTAAGTCACCCACTGAGGGGAATTTTATTGGAAAATAAAAAGTGACAGATAGTGTGGAGGAACTATGACACTATTATTTTGAGGTCCATGAACTACAAAAGTACTTTATTGCAACTCATCTGAGTGATAAAACTTAAGTGTAAAATGGGCGGAGTAGCTCCGCGTTCCAAGCTCGGGGCTCGTCGATATTATGCTCGACGTTGTAAAGACGGTACGCCCCGTTGTGGAGAACCTTGGTGACGATGAAGGGGCCTTCCCAAGAAGGAGCAAGCTTGTGTGGTTTGTGCTGATCCACTCGGAGAACCAAATCCCCTTCCTGGAAGGCTCGACCTCTCACATTTCGGGCGTGGAAACGGCGCAGAGCTTGTTGGTAGATGGTCGATCGGATCAGAGCCATCTCCCTTTCTTCCTCTAAAAGGTCGACTGCGTCCTGCCGCGCTTGTTCAGCTTCTGCTTCGTTGTAGATTTCAACTCGAGGAGCATTGTGGAGAAGATCACTCGGCAAGACTGCTTCAGCTCCATAGACCAAGAAGAATGGAGTTCTTCCGGTCGACCGATTAGGCGTGGTCCGCAGTCCCCAGAGTACAGATGGAAGTTCGTCGACCCAAGCTCCAGCCGCGTGTTTGAGATCACGCATCAGTCGAGGCTTCAGTCCCTTGAGAACCAGTCCATTAGCTCGCTCTGCTTGTCCATTCGACTGCGGATGGGCGACTGATGCGTAGTCGACCCGTGTGCCCTGGGAGTTGCAGAAAGCTCTGAATTCCTCTGAGTCAAAGTTCGACCCATTATCCGTAATGATGCTGTGTGGGACTCCATATCTGAATATTAGTTCCCTGATGAAACTAACAGCAGTACCGGTGTCAAGGCTCTTGATTGGTTTAGCCTCGATCCACTTGGTGAACTTGTCGACTGCCACCAGTACATGCATGAAGCCACTTCGTCCTGTTCTCAAAGGACCGATCATGTCCAGCCCCCAAACTGCAAAAGGCCAGACGAGTGGGATGGTCTTCAAAGCTGACGCAGGCTTGTGCGACATATTCGAGTAGAACTGACATCCCTCGCACTTATCTACTATCTCTTTTGCCATCTCATTCGCCTTGGGCCAGTAAAACCCGGCTCGGTATGCTTTGGCCACGATGGTCCGAGAGGACGCATGATGACCACAGGTCCCTGAGTGAATATCATTGAGGATGAGTCGACCTTCTTCTGGTGTTATGCACTTCTGACCGACTCCAGTCGCGCTTTCTCTGTATAATTGTCCTTTGATTACGGTAAAGGCCTTAGATCGACGGACGATCTGTCGAGCCTCTTCCTCATCCTCCGGAAGCTCTTTCCTCAAGATATATGCGACATACGGAATCGTCCAGTCGGGAATGACCACCAAAACCTCCATGATCAAGTCGACCACCGCTGGGACTTCAACTTCAGTCGGATCTGTGGCGCTCTTGGGCTGCGGAGTTTCTTCGGTGAAAGGATCTTCTTTGACTGACGGAGTGTGTATATGCTCCAAGAACACACCACTCGGAATGGCTTCTCTCTTGGAACCTATCTTTGCTAGATCATCAGCTGCTTGATTTTTCAGTCGGGGTATATGATGGAGCTCCAACCCCTCGAACTTCTTCTCCAGCTTCCTCACTGCACTGCAGTATCCAGTCATGGCTGGGCTTCTCACGTCCCACTCTTTCATCACCTGATTGACCACTAAATCCGAGTCGCCATAGACCATTAGGCGACGGACGCCGAGTGAAATGGCCATGCGCAACCCATATAGGAGGGCCTCATATTCTGCCTCATTGTTGGAGGAATCAAAGTGAATCTGGAGCACATATCTGAGCTTATCTCCTCTGGGGGAAACCAGGACAACCCCAGCACCGGAACCATTCAACATCTTAGAGCCATCGAAAAACATGGTCCAATGCTCCGAGTGAACTTCAGTCGGCTGCTGTTGTTCAATCCACTCGGCGAGGAAATCTGCTATTGCCTGGGACTTAATGGCTTTCTTTGCCTCAAACTTGATATCAAGGGGAAGAAGTTCAATCGCCCATTTGGCCACTCGACCAGTTGCATCTCTGTTGTGCAAAATCTCTGAAAGTGGAGCGTCGCTGACGACTGTGATGGAATGGTCAGAGAAATAATGAGCAACCTTCTTTGTGGTCATGTATATTCCATACACAAGCTTCTGATAATGAGGATATCTCTGCTTGGATGGAGTCAAGACTTCAGACAAATAATACACTGGGCGCTGAACTTTGAGAGCTTTTCCTTCTTCTTCCCGCTCGACCGTTAGCACAGTACTGACGACTTGTCCTGTGGCTGCGATGTAGAGCAACAGAGGCTCTTTGCTGATTGGAGCAGCAAGCACCGGCTGGGTGGAGAGCAGAGCTTTTAGCTCGGCAAACGCTGCATCAGCTTCTGGAGTCCACTCGAACTTGTCAGCCTTCTTCATCAGTCGGTAAAGAGGCAGTGCCTTTTCACCGAGTCGTGAGATGAATCGACTTAATGCGGCCAAGCATCCAGTAAGCTTCTGGACATCGTGCACTCGCACAGGGCGTTTCATTCGGAGAATAGTGCCAATCTTCTCTGGGTTAGCGTCGATTCCCCGTTCGGAAACGAGAAAACCGAGTAACTTGCCACCAGGAACTCCAAATGTGCACTTTGATGGATTGAGCTTGATATCATACCTTCTGAGGTTGGCAAATGTTTCGGCGAGGTCAGCGAGCAGGTCGGAACCTTTTCGTGACTTGACAACAATATCATCCATATAAGCTTCCACATTCCGACTGATTTGGGTGAGTAGACACTTCTGAATCATTCGCATAAATGTGGCTCCGGCATTCTTGAGGCCGAATGGCATGGTGATATAGCAGAAGCACCCGAATGGAGTGATGAAAGCTGTTTTTACCTCATCGGGCCCGTACAGACGGATCTGGTGGTACCCGGAGTAAGCATCTAAAAAAGACAACCTCTCGCATCCCGCGGTCGAGTCAACAATTTGATCTATGCGAGGGAGAGGAAAGTGATCTTTCGGGCAGGCCCGGTTGATGTGCTTGAAATCAATGCACATTCGGAGCGACTTGTCCTTCTTAGGAACCATGACGACATTAGCGAGCCACTCGGAGTGGTATATCTCTCGGATAAATCCTGCCGCCAACAGTCGAGCCACTTCTTCACCGATGGCCTTTCTCTTCTGGACGGCGGACCGCCGAAGATGCTCTTTGACTGGTTTTGCAGACGAGTCGACTCTTAGGCGATGCTCAGCCAGTCCCCTGGGAACACCTGGCATGTCAGCGGGCTTCCATGCAAAAATGTCCCAGTTCTCACGGAGGAACTGGATGAGCGCTTCTTCCTATTTTGGGTCGAGTGTTGTGGAGATGCGGGTCGGAGCTGCTTCGGGGTCGGTCGGGTGAATGTGAACAGGCTTCGTCTCACCGGACGACTGGAATGCAGACTTTGTGGCGGGCTTCTTGGATCGCAGCAAGTCACTCGGATCTGCGTTTTGCTTGTATTCTTCGAACTCGACCGCTGTCACTTGGGAATCGGCAATCTTGGAGCCCTTCTGAAAGCACTCCTCTGCCTTTTTCCTATCACCGGTGACAGTGATCACACCTTTGGGACCGGGCATCTTCAATTTGAGGTACACGTAACATGGTCGAGCCATGAACCGTGCATAGGCTGGTCTCCCCAAAATGGCATGATATGCACTTTGAAAATCCACGACCTCAAACGTCAACTTTTCTTTGCGAAAATGCTTCGAATCACCAAACACTACGTCCAAAGCTATCTGGCCGAGTGACTCGGCCTTCTTCCCTGGTATAACTCCATGGAAGCTCATGTTACTAGTGCTCAGTCGGGACATCGGAATGCCCATACCTTTCAATGTGTCTGCATACAATAAGTTCAGCCCACTTCCACCATCCATCAGCACCTTTGTTAGTCGAGTGCCTTCGACAACTGGATCGACCACCAAAGCTTGCCTCCCGGGGGTGGCAATATGAGTCGGGTGATCAGATTGGTCGAATGTGATGGGTGTTTGAGACCACTTCAGATAATTTGCCTTTGCTGGGGCAACCATGTTCACCTCTCGGTTAATCACTTTCAGTCGACTTATGCTTTCCACATCTGCAAAGATCATCAGAGTGGAGTTGATATGTGGATATCCTCCCTCACTGTCCTCTTTGTCTTCGGCCTTGTCCGACTCCTTCTCCTTGTCCTTAGACTGTTTTCCCTGAAACTGCTGGATCAGGAGTCGACATTGGCGAGTGGTGTGCTTTGGGTAAATGATATTCCCCTCTTCATCTTTCTTCGTGTGAATGTGACACGGCATATCCATCACGTCGTTCCCTTCTTTATCCTTTACCTTCTTGGGGTTCCAGGATCCTTTTGGTTTCCCCTTAAACTTTCCTTGAGTCACGGCCAGAGCCTCTCCAGGAGCTGCCGGTTCAGCCTTCCGCTTCTGTTTCCGACTGGTGTTTCCTTTTTCCGACTGACTCGGCTTGTGCTTGCCGCTGCGGAGTCGGTCTTCTTCTTCGCCGTTGGCGTACTTGGTAGCAATCTCCATCATCCGACTCAAGGTCATGTCACCGGTTCGACCAAATTTCAAACTCAGTTCTCTGTTCTTGACGCCGTCTTTGAAGGCGCATACTGCCTGATGATCAGAGACATTTTCCACAGTGTGGTGCAAAGTGATCCACCTCTGAATATACTCTCTGAGAGTCTCATTAGTTTTCTGCACGCAGACTTGCAACTCTGTCAATCCACTGGTCGCTTGCAAGTCCCTTCAAACGTTCTGACGAACACTCGGGACAGATCTTCCCAAGTGTAAATGCTGCTAGGAGGTAATTGAGTCAACCATGCCCTGGCAGAACCTTCCAACATGAGGGGCAAATGCTTCATGGCCACCTCGTCGTTCCCACCACCGATCTGAACTGCCACTCGGTAGTCTTCAAGCCAAGTTTCAGGCTTAGACTCACCAGTGAACTTGCTGACTCCTGTTGCCAACCTGAAATTGGGGGGGGATTACTGCGGCTCTGATAGCTCTGCTGAAACATTCAGGACCAGAAACATGTACTCGACTGCTCATGGGTACATCTCTGTCGAGTGCGCCTCGATGGGCTCTGTTCCGGTCGACCAACCCTTGCACGATAATGGATCGTGCGTCGAAGCCTGGCTCTCAGGGGTCAACTGGAACCCTACGCCCTGTACTGTACTGACGCCTATCATCTGGCTGCCGAGGAGCGTAAGACCCACCCCTCGGAGGGGAATAGCGCACTCGACGCCTATCATCTCGGTCGAGTCTGTCGCCATAATGATCTCGCCGATTCTCACACCCTTTCTCGCCGCGGAGGCGATCTGGGGCTGTGAGCCGACTGAACCGTATTCACAGTGACAGATCGACTGTGAATTCTGTTGCGCGACTGAGACATGGCTGAATTCTGATCTCCTGCTGCCCGGAGCAGATCCCTGATCTGCAGCAAACCTCTGCCAGCTTCCGACTGCGAAGGCTGAATGGACTCTGCTATACGGGTCGCAGCTGCTAAATTCTGAATTGGTGTTCGATATACCTGAGTCGGCGGGAAGAGTTGACGTCGACGGGTGTCGGGAACTCGTTGCCGCGCGCGCTCGTCGAGTGCTCGCTGAAGGTTCTCCAGTCGAGTGCGCTCGGCCAAATTGGCCAGACGCGCCTCCTCCAAGGCACGGGCCTCGGGGGTTTCTCCTGCGATGGGAATACGCAGGGGATCCTCGTTCCTGCGGCGAAGCTCTTCTCTTTGCAGAGAGTCGAGTGGCTCGGGCTGGTACTCTTCGTAGTCTCGTGCAGGGTCGCCGCCGTCACCTGCTCCACCGCCACGGGCGAAGCCAGGAGGGCTGTGGGGCCCGTCGACCATCAAGATTTCCGCCGCTGGATCACTGCTTCCGCACTCGGATACAGTCTCTCCGGAGCCAGTCGACTGATCGAACAAGTCGTAGAGAGATTCGTTGGGCTCGATTGCCGCAACCTGTGTAGTGGCCGATTGGCGAGCCACCGCGTGACTCACCCATCGCTGAAGCCTCGACCGGCCTGAGCGCTTGCGCTGGCGGGAGACCGGGAGGGTGGACGATGGAGGAGCCGACCGATACTGGGTCGACGGTTGCCGCAGCAGAACGCCGCGGACACGTGCGCGAAAATGCGTCGCACCGCGGACGGGGAGCGCGTCTACGTCGAGTGGAGCCTCCTGGAGCCATGCGGAGTCGTCGGCGATGAAGGTGAGAGTGCCGAGACGGATCTCTTGACCCTTGACCAAAACTCCAGCAGACACCATGATGAGAGTACTCGGAAGAATCGCAACTTCTCCACAAAATCGCTAAAACACAGCCCCACAGTGGGCGCCAACTGTCGTGGTTCTAAGCCTGACAGTAGAGTGGGGGTAGGTATGGAGAGGCAAGGTCCTAGCTATGGAGAGGTTGTAAGCACAAAGGACGTACGAGTTCAGGCCCTTCTCGGAAGAAGTAACAGCCCTACGTCTCGGAGCCCGGAGGCGGTCGAGTGGATTATGAATGTATGAATTACAAGGTGCCCAACCCCTCTGCCTGTGGAGGGGGGTGGCTTATATAGAGTGCGCCAGGACCCCAGCCAGCCCACGTAGGAGAGGGTTTAAGGTGAGTTAAGTCTGGGGCGTTACTGGTAACGTCCCACATAAAGTGCCTTTACTATCATAAAGACTACTTGATTACAGGCCGTTGCAGTGCAGAGTGCCTCTTGACCTCCTGGTGGTCGAGTGAGTCTTCGTGGTCGAGTCCTTCAGGCTAGTCGAGTGAATCTTCGTTGGTCGACTGGAAGGCGACCTCTTCTAAGGATGTCCTGGGGTAAGTTACTTGGATCAGGTCCATGACCCTACCCTAGGTACATAACCCCATCACCCACCGGCTGGTGCAGATGCACCGACGATCGAAATTACTGCACCGGAGCCTCTGGTGGTCCAAATTACTGCACCGGAGCCTCTGGTGGTCGAAATTACTTCATCGGAGCCTCCTCGCTACCCCGTGGACGATATGAAGGAGATGAAAGAATGTCATCTGTATTATCCTATCGGGAACATGTCCATGAAGGTAGCCATCGGCAGTGCTTTACCATGTTTACCTGGAGCACTCCACCACAACAACCCCATTCAAGATGGCTATGCTCGTGTCACGGTGGAGGACATAGTCCAAGGGTTTGAGGACCTGGAGATTGACATTGCTACACCTGAAGGGGAGAAAAGACTTGGAGATGTCAAGCGCCATTTCATTCTATGGCAAAAGAAGTTTATCAAGTTTCCAGGCGAGGCGCCAAGGACAACAAGTCCACCCCCCTACGGTGGTGGTGGTGGCGGTGGCGGTGGTGGTGGTGGTGGTGGTGGTGGCGGTTCACCTACACCTCCGTCACGTCAGCCGACGCCGCCCCCCAGTCCACAACGTCCAGCGGGTGATCAGCCGCCGCCCCCAGTCCTCGTCCGGCGGGTGATCAGACGCCGCCCCCCAATCCACCTCCGGCAAAGAAGCAGAAGCAGTCCTGGATTATTAACCCGGACCCTTATGTACCTAAGACCACAAAGGTACCGGAGCCATCACCGAAGCCTCTCCCCACAAGGCCTTGGGAACGTAGTGCCGAGGAAGTCGACGCGGCCGCGGCTGCTGATTTGGAGAAATGGAAGGCGGACTGCAAGAAGAAAAGAGAGCCTGAGCCCAAGCCAGTATTTTCTGATGAGCAAAAGAAGTGGGCTAAGTCATTTTTGAGCACACCGTCCCAAGCCGCGAAGAATCTGCCTAACGACTATGCACGTGAACTTCGCAGGCAGGCACTCATGTTCAAGGAGAACAAAGAGCGGGAGAAGGCCGAAAGTAAAAAAAGCGGGAAACAAGTTGCCCAGCTCGGGGAACAAAGTAAACAATCGATTGCCCCGCTTATAGTGGAAGCCTTCTGTCCGGATGCCCCCGAGATCATACAAGCTGCGGCAGCACAGGGATTGACTGTAACGAG
Organism: Triticum aestivum; assembly: GCF_018294505.1. Lineage (NCBI taxonomy): Eukaryota > Viridiplantae > Streptophyta > Magnoliopsida > Poales > Poaceae > Triticum > Triticum aestivum. The sequence goes on from NC_057798.1 coordinate 72,242,232, forward strand.
TGCCAGAGAACAAGCGGCCAACTTAGGTATTACTCTTCGTGAACTGTTAGGCCTTGATGAGGCGCCAGTGAAGGAGGTAGTAATTACATATGTCAAGAATGGGCCTCTCGTCGAGCCTGCGCAGGAAAAGGATCTACCTCCACAAATGAAAGGTCTGCTGAAATGGTACAAGGGTTACATAAAAAGTAAAAACGCCAAAGAATATATTTATGCGGAAGTTAGACATGAGCATCACTTCAAACATTACTATGTACAAATTGAACTGAGTGAATTGTTCCAGCTTTTCAATCTGCGCGAGCTCGATAAATCTATCATCAGTTGCTACGTTCTATAAGTGATTTATTAATTTCTACCCCATCTCGTTCATATTGCCTGCACTATATATATGTCCTAACTATATTGTTGTGTCCGCTATTATACATGCAGAATGAAGATTAAGGAATGCAGAGTAAGGAACATCCATGATGTTGGGTTCATTGACCCACACATCGTTAATGGACATGTGTTGGAGCGTTACCCCGCCGAGATGGAGGCAGACCTGTGGCAGTTTCTTACAAAGCAGGAACTCAAAAGTGATATTCTATTTCCTTACCATTTTGAGTGAGTGTTTCTGTCTTGAGCACATTCTCTTTTGTTTACTCCATGCATGGTATGTGGCCGGCTAATCGATGAGTTATGCATGACGTACTGTGCATGTATCGTGTCCGCAGGTTCCACTGGATTCTGCTAGTAATTAAAGTTAACACCTCAGAATGTCTCGTCCACGACTCTGTGAATATGGATCCAAAGCTTTGGGGCGGCATGAGAAGAATGCTGCAGAAGTAATTATTTTCATTCATTTGCGCTCTATATCGATCGGCCTATTTCGTTCATTTCCTAATATCAAGTAACTAATTAATAACTCTCTTGTTCATTTAATTTTCTTTGCCTCGTAGGGTTTGGAGACGGTTCGTAGATACAAAGGTCGGTGAATTCAAAAAGAGCTAGAATTCAAAATGTTAAAGGCTAAGAATGCTGGGGATATTCAGCCACCGGAGACCAATCTATGTGGATACTATGTCTGTGAGATGATCCGGAGATACACCTCTGAGCGGGTTCCGAGTGATACCAATGCTCAGAGGAATAACCTCCGGTGGATGCTTAGTCCAGAAGCTCGCTTCCGACCACTTCAAGAGGAACTAGCTTGATGGTTCAGCAGGGAAGTCCTCCATCCTAAAGGAGAACACTATTACGAGGACGTAGAACTTTATATGCATTAAATCATGTATGGAAACTTGTTCAAAATTGTATATGGTCATCCGATGATATTGAATATATATTGTATATTCCTCTTGAATTCTTTTTGGTTCTAATTTCAAATTTGTTTGAAATTGTACATTCATATGCATGTATGTAGTACCGTAGAATATATGAAACTCCTTCAAAATTAAAATAAAGCACAAAAGAAATAAAACAATACAAATTAAACAGAAAACAGGTTTAAGGGGGGGGGCTAAAACCCTAAACCTGCGGCGGCCTTTAGTCGCGGTTGGCCAGAAGAACCGCGACTAAAGGTCCTCCGCCCCGACGGCCACCTGGCGCCCACGTGGACGGGCCTTTAGTCGCGGTTCTTAAGCAACCGCGACTAAAGGGGGGGGCCTTTAGTCGCGCCCGTTCGGTCGCGGTTGCGCAACCGCGACTAATGGCAGTTGCGAACCGCGACCAAAGGCCCTTTTTCCACCAGTGTTGTGAAAAATTATACTATATATATAGTATAATTTGGTTTTCGTAATTTGTAAAAAATTATATTAACATGCTAGGTATTTATTGCTTAGTTGGTAGTCGAAGTCTATTTTGCAATTTTGGAGGGGGTGGCTTGGCGAACCTCTAGATCGTCCGCCCCTGACTAAGTCTCACAAATCACAATGTGAATTTGATCAGACTTGGAAGTAGCAGTTTTTTCTCAATCGATCTAGAACAGCAAGTACGTTTTTTAGAGAATGGCAAATACATTTATGTGTAAATGGTCTACAGTACTTTACAAATGACACCACAGTATTGCCGTGGATGGCAGATTTGGATGTCTTCCGGACTTTTGGCGCTCCCAGCAATACATTCACGTCTAGAAGATTTTTTTTTAATAAAGAAGTAGATGCGAGACCCGTGTAAGAACCGAGGTTCGAACCCACACCGGCTGGGAGGCAGTACTGCCCCCTGACCACTGAGCTGAGAGCTCATCCACAAAAAAATAAATGATCAACATTTTTTTACAAAATAAAATAAGTTCAATCTCTACAAAAGCTAAAAGAATAAGTTCAGTATCCAGGCCACTGAAGAGCTCTAGGCAGACGGAGAGAGATAATCTGAATTACTGTGTGTTGGTCTTTGCAAAAATAACAAACACCAACCTTCTGTAAAATCAGAGCGCTTGCTTGGATACTTACTGGTAAATATCATCACCAGCATAATTGATCACGCATGTTTGTGTAGCTGCTGAGTTGATGTGCGTCAGACGTTGCACATGCATCAACAGCGGCACTAGATCTCACTGTCTACCTTTTTTGTCTGATGCATTATTGGAGCTAGCATAGTTAGAAGACTTTCCTTACACGCACAAAAACCACCACTTAGAAGACATTGACTTTTACTAGAAGCTAGCATTCTTATAATAAAACTATAACATCAGAATTTGGTTAAATATTACTCCAAAAGTATATACTTTATGTATTACGAAAAATTTGTCACTGGATCTGTAATAAATATCTCATAAACCATGTACAAAATATAGTAGTTATTTTTCAAGATTTTGTATTAACCAACCAAAATATGTCGTATGTATCCCAACAGAGGAAGCACTAATTAAACTTTGTTCGAGACTACGGCAAGTAGAAACACATCAAATTTTGGAAAACATACAAATAAACTCCAAGGTCTTGGGATATGATGAAAGCATTATTGTTGAACAATGGCTTCTTACTTAGTATTGGTAATAGTACTCTGTGCTGGGATACTCGGGATACACTACAAAAAAAAAGACACATCCGTGACATTTTGGACCGAACGAATTTTTTTCCTGTCATATTTATGACACTTCTGTGACGATAATTGTGACAAAACGCGGTATCATCATAGATGTGGTGGGCTCCTACTTCTATGTCAAAAAATCATGACAGAAATTGGGTTTTCGTCCTGGGGGGGAGGGGGGCGAAGACGAAGCTACATGACATTCTTTGGGTCGTCTGTGACGGAAAAAACTGTGGTAGAAGCGAGGGCGAGGAAAATATCGGGGTGTTCCTGGTTACGGTGGGTGGTCGGGGCCGAGCGATGCACAGAGGTTTGTGTGTTTCTATCATACACGCACGCATGTGGGTGTGAGGCGTTGGGCTCTAACTGAACCCGAGCGTGGTGTTCGCCTAATGAAACCGAGCGATTGCACTGCAGGCTACGCGTTACTGAACCCGAGCGATCGATCGATGGTTGTTAACTGAACCCGATCAAGCGATCCCTTTGCTACTGCTGAAGGAAATATGTCCTAGAGGCAATAATAAAGTTATTATTTATTTCCTTATTTCATGATAAATGTTTATTATTCATGCTAGAATTGTATTAACCGGAAACATAATACATGTGTGAATACATAGACAAACATAGTGTCACTAGTATGCCTCTACTTGACTAGCTCGTGAATCAAAGGTGGCTAAGTTTCCTAGCCATGGACAAAAGAGTTGTCATTTGATTAACGGGATCACATCATTAGGAGAATGATGTGATTGACTTGACCCATTCCGTTAGCCTAGCACTTGATCATTTAGTATATTGCTATTGCTTTCTTCATGACTTATACATGTTCCTGTAACTATGAGATTATGCAACTCCCGTTTACCGGAGGAACACTTTGGGTGCTACCAAACGTCACAATGTAACTGGGTGATTATAAAGGAGTACTACAGGTATCCCCAAAGGTACATGTTGGGTTGGCGTATTTCGAGATTAGGTTTTGTCACTCCGATTGTCGGAGAGGTATCTCTGGGCCCTCTCGGTAATGCACATCACTATAAGCCTTGCAAGCAATGTAGCTAATGAGTTAGTTACGGAATGATGCATTATGTAACGAGTAAAGAGACTTGCCGGTAACGAGATTGAACTAGGTATTGGATACCGACGATTGAATCTCGGGCAAGTAACATACCGATGACAAAGGGAACAAAGTATGTTGTTATGCGGTTTGACCGATAAAGATCTTCATAGAATATGTAGGAGCCAATATGGGCATCCAGGTTCCGCTATTGGTTATTGACCAAGAATAGTTCTAGGTCATGTCTACATAGTTCACGAACCCGTAGGGTCCGCACGCTTAAGGTTTCGATGACAGTTATATTATGAGTTTATGAGTATTGATGTACCGAAGGAGTTCGGAGTCCCGGATGAGATCGGGGACATGACGAGGAGTCTCGAAATGGTCGAGACGTAAAGATCGATATATTGGACAACTATATTTGGAGTTCGGAAAGGTTCCGAGTGATTCGGGTATTTTTCGGAGTACCGGAGAGTTACGGGAATTCGCAGGGAGTATATGGGCCTTATTGGGCCATATGGGAATGGAGGAGAGAGGCCAAAAGGAAGGAGGCCTGCGCCCCCCCCCCCTCTGGTCCGAATTGGACAAGGGGTGCAGCCCCCCTTTCCTTCTTCCTCTCCCCCTCTTTCCCCTTCTCCTACTCCAACAAGGGAGGTGGAATCCTACTAGGACTAGGGAGTCCTAGTAGGACTCCACACTTGGCGCGCCCCCTCCTAGGGCCGGCCTCCTCCCCCCTTGCTCCTTTATATACGGGGGCAGGGGGGCACCCCATGACACATAAGTTGATCTACGGATCGTTCCTTAGCCGTGTGTGGTGCCCCCCTCCACCATATTCCACCTCGGTCATATCGTCGCGGAGTTTAGGCGAAGCCCTGCGCCGGAGGAACATCATCATCGTCACCACGCCATCGTGCTGACGAAACTCATCCCCGACGCTTTGCTGGATTGGAGCCCGGGGAACATCATCGAGCTGAACGTGTGCTGAACACGGAGGTGCCGTACGTTCGGTACTTGGATCGGTCGGATCGTGAAGACGTACGACTACATCAATCGCGTTGTCATAACGCTTCCGCTTACGGTCTACGAGGGTACGTGGACAACACTCTCCCCTCTTGTTGCTATACCATCACCATGATCTTGCATGTGCGTAGGAAATTTTTTTAAATTACTACGTTCCCCAACAACTGCTGCTAACTAAAACCGATCGATGCTGCCTCTGGATGAACCGTGAGCGTTGCTGGGGTTTTTGGTTAAACAGTTCACGCTGGGGGTGGATGAACAGTGTTGGAAATATGCCCTAGAGGCAATAATAAAAGTATTATTATATTTCAATGTTCATGATAAATGTCTTTTATTCATGCTATAACTGTATTATCCGGAAATCGTAATACACGTGTGAATACTTAGACTACAATATGTCCCTGGTGAGCCTCTAGTTGACCAGCTCGTTGTGATCAACAGATAGTCATGGTTTCCTGACTATGGACATTGGATGTCGTTGATAACGGGATCACATCATTAGGAGAATGATGTGATGGACAAGACCCAATCCTAAGCATAGCATAAAAGATCGTGTAGTTCGTTTTGCTAGAGCTTTGCCAATGTCAAGTATCTCTTCCTTCGACCATGAGATCGTGTAACTCCCGGATACCGTAAGAGTGCCTTGGGTGTATCAAACGTCACAACATAACTGGGTGACTATAAAGGTGCATTACAGGTATCTCTGAAAGTATCTGCTGGGTTGACACGGATCGAGACTGGGATTTGTCACTCCGTATGACGGAGAGGTATCTCTGGGCCCACTCGGTAATGCATCATCATAATGAGCTCAATGTGACCAAGGTGTTGGACACGGGATCATGCATTACGGTACGAGTAAAGTGACTTGCCGGTAACGATACTGAACAAGGTATTGGGATACCGACGATCGAGTCTCGGGCAAGTAACGTACCGATTGACAAAGGGAATTGTATACAGGGTTTGATCGAATCCTCGACATCGTGGTTCATCCGATGACAACATCAAGGAGCATGTGGGAGCCATCATGGGTATCCAGATCCCGCTGTTGGTTATTGACCTGAGAGCGTCTCGGTCATGTCTGCATGTCTCCCGAACCCGTAGGGTCTACACACTTAAGGTTCGGTGACGCTAGGGTTATTAGGAAGACTAGTATGTGACTACCGAATGTTGTTCGGAGTCCCGTATGGGATCCCGGACGTCACGAGGAGCTCCGGAAGGGTCCGGAGGTAAAGATTTATATATGGGAAGTTGTCAAACTGGCACCGGGAAGTTTCGGGGTCATACTGGTATTATACCGGGGCCACCGGAAGAGTTCCGGGGATCCACCGGGAGGGGCCACCCCTCCCGAGGGACCACATGGGATGCGTGGGGCAGGGAGCCAGCCCCTGGTGGGCTGGGCGCACCCCCTCCCTTGGGCCCTTGCGCCTAGGGTTGAGGGGGGAACCCTAGAGGGGGCGCCCCCCTTGGCTTGGGGGGCAAGCCACCCTCTCCCCCTCTCCCCTTGGCCGCTGCCCCCTAGATGGGTTCTAGAGGGGCCGGCCCCCTTCTCCCTTCTCCCTATAAATAGAGGGGTGAGGGGAGGGCAGCTGGACCACCCTCCAAGGCGCAGCCCTCCCCTCCCCAACACCTCTCCTCCTCCGTTGTGTGCTTGGCGAAGCCCTGTCGGAGTACTGCTTTTCCACCATCACCACGCCGTCGTGCTGCCGGTGGAGCTGTCTTCCTCAATCTCTCCTTCCCCCTTGCTGGATCAAGAAGGAGGAGACGTCTCCCGTCCCGTACATGTGTTGAACGCGGAGGTGCTGTCCGTTCAGCGCTTGGTCATCGGTGATTCGAATCACGTCGAGTACGACTACATCATCACCTTGCAAGCTTCCGCACGCGATCTACAAGTGGTATGTAGATGCAAACTCACTCCCTCGACTCGTTGCTTAGATGAACTCATAGATGGATCTTGGTGAAACCGTAGGAAAAATTTTAATTTTCTGCAACGTTCCCCAACAGTGGCATCATGAGCTAGGTCTATGCGTAGTTCTCTAATGCACGAGTAGAACACAATTTGTTGTGGGCGTGGATCTTGTCAACTTACTTGCCTCTACTAGTCTTTTCTTGCTCAACGGTATTGTGGGATGAAGCGGCCCGGACCAACCTTACACGTACGCTTACGTGAGACCGGTTCCACCGACTGACATGCACTAGTTGCATAAGGTGGCTGGCGGGTGTCTGTCTCTCCCACTTTAGTTGGAGCGGATTCGATGAAAAGGGCCCTTATGAAGGGTAAACAGAAGTTGACAAAATCACGTTGTGGTTATTCGTAGGTAAGAAAACGTTCTTGCTAGAACCCAATTGCAGCCACGTAAAAGATGCAACAACAATTAGAGGACGTCTAACTTGTTTTTGCAACGATTGATCATGTGATGTGATATGGCCAGAAGTTGTGATGAATGATGAATTGTGATGTATGAGATCATGTTCTTTGTAATAGGATTCACGACTTGCATGTCGATGAGTATGACAACCGGCAGGAGCCATAGGAGTTGTCTTTATTTTTTGTATGACCTGCGTGTCATTGAATAACGCCATGTAAACTACTTTACTTTATTGCTAAACGTTAGTCATAGAAGTAGAAGTAGTCGTTGGCGTGACAACTTCATGAAGACACGATGATGGAGATCATGGTGTCAAGCCGGTGACAAGATGATCATGGAGCCCCGAAGATGGAGATCAATGGAGCTTTATGATATTGGCCATATCATGTCACAACTATATAATTGCATGTGATGTTTATTATGTTTATGCATCTTGTTTACTTAGGACGAGGTAGTAAATAAGATGATCCCTTACAAAATTTCAAGAAGTGTTCTCCCCTAATTGTGCACCATTGCTACAGTTCGTCGCTTCTAAGCACCACGTGATGATCGGGTGTGATGGATTCTTACGTTCACATACAACGGGTGTAAGACAGTTTTACACAGCGAAAACACTTAGGGTTAACTTGATGAGCCTAGCATGTGCAGACATGGCCTCGGAACACGGAGACCGAAAGGTCGAACACGAGTCGTATGGAAGATACGATCAACATGAAGATGTTCACCGACGAAGACTAGTCCGTCTCACGTGATGATCGGACACGGGCTAGTCGACTCGGATCGTGTAACACTTAGATGACTAGAGGGATGTCTAATCTAAGTGGGAGTTCATAATTTGATTAGAACTTTATTATCATGAACTTAGTCTAAAACCTTTGCAAATATGTCTTGTAGATCAATGGCCAACGCTAATGTCAACATGAACTTCAACGCGTTCCTAGAGAAAACCAAGCTGAAAGATGATGGCAGCAACTATACGGACTGGGTCCGAAACCTGAGGATCATCCTCATAGCTGCCAGGAAACAATATGTCCTAGAAGGACCGCTAGGTGACGCTCCCGTCCCAGAGAACCAAGACATTATGAATGCTTGGCAAACTCGCGCTGATGATTACTCCCTCGTTCAGTGCGGCATGCTTTACAGCTTAGAACCGGGGCTCCAAAAGCGTTTTGAGCATCACGGAGCATATGAGATGTTCGAAGAGCTGAAACTAGTTTTCCAAGCTCATGCCCGGGTCGAGAGATATGATGTCTCCGACAAGTTCTACAGTTGTAAGATGGAGGAAAACAGTTCTGTCAGTGAGCACATCCTGAAGATGTCTGGGTTGCACAACCGTATGACCCAACTGAACATTAACCTCCCAGATGAGGCGGTCATTGACAGAATCCTCCAGTCGCTCCCACCAAGCTACAAGAGCTTTGTGATGAACTACAACATGCAGGGGATGGAAAAGACCATTCCTGAAGTGTTCTCGATGCTGAAGTCAGCAGAGGCTGAAATCAAGAAAGAACATCAAGTGTTGATGGTCAATAAGACCACTAAGTTCAAGAAGGGCAAGGGTAAAAAGAACTTCAAGAAGGACAGCAAGGAGGTTGCCGCGCCTGGTAAGCCAGTTACTGGGAAGAAGTCAAAGAATGGACCCAAGCCTGAGACTGAGTGTTTTTATTGCAAGGGGAAGGGTCACTGGAAGCGGAACTGCCCCAAATACTTAACGGATAAGAAGGCCGGCAACACCAAAGGTATATTTGATATACATGTGATTGATGTGTACCTTACCAGTACTCGTAGTAACTCCTGGGTATTTGATACCGGTGCCGTTGCTCATATTTGTAACTCACAGCAGGAGCTGCGGAATAAACGGAGACTGGCGAAGGACGAGGTGACGATGCGCGTCGGGAATGGTTCCAGAGTCAATGTGATCGCCGTCGGCACGCTGCCTCTACATTTACCTACGGGATTAGTTTTGAACCTTAATAATTGTTATTTAGTGCCAAGTTTGAGCATGAACATTGTATCTGGATCTTGTTTAATACGAGATGGCTACTCATTTAAGTCTGAGAATAATGGTTGTTCGATTTATATGAGAGATATGTTTTATGGTCATGCTCCGATGGTCAATGGTTTATTCTTAATGAATCTCGAGCGTAATATTACACATGTTCATAGTGTAGAGGCCAAAAGATGTAAAGTTGATAACGATAGTCCCACATACTTGTGGCACTGCCGCCTTGGTCACATTGGTGTCAAGCGCATGAAGAAGCTCCATGCCGATGGACTTTTAGAGTCTCTTGATTATGAATCATTTGACACATGCGAACCATGCCTCTTGGGCAAAATGACCAAGACTCCGTTCTCCGGAACAATGGAGCAAGCAACCAACTTGTTGGAAATCATACATACCGATGTGTGCGGTCCAATGAGCGTTGAGGCTCACGGAGGATATCGTTATGTTCTCACTCTCACTGATGACTTGAGTAGATATGGGTATGTCTACTTAATGAAACACAAGTCTGAGACCTTTGAAAAGTTCAAGGAATTTCAGAATGAGGTAGAGAATCAACGTGACCGAAAGATAAAATTCTTACGATCAGATCGTGGAGGAGAATACTTAAGTCACGAATTTGGTACACACTTAAGGAAATGTGGAATCGTTTCACAACTCACGCTGCCTGGAACACCTCAGCGAAACGGTGTGTCCGAACGTCGTAATCGCACTCTATTGGATATGGTGCGGTCTATGATGTCTCTTACCGATTTACCGCTATCATTTTGGGGATACGCTCTAGAGACAGCTACATTCACTTTAAATAGGGCACCGTCTAAATCCGTTGAGACGACACCGTATGAATTATGGTTTGGAAAGAAACCTAAGCTGTCGTTTCTAAAAGTTTGGGGATGTGATGCTTATGTCAAGAAACTTCAACCTGAAAAGCTCGAACCCAAGTCGGAAAAATGCGTCTTCATAGGATACCCTAAGGAAACTATCGGGTATACCTTCTACTTAAGATCCGAGGGCAAAATCTTTGTTGCCAAGAATGGATGCTTTCTGGAAAAAGAGTTTCTCTCGAAAGAAGTAAGTGGGAGGAAAGTAGAACTCGATGAAGTACTACCTCTCGAACGGGAAAGTGGTGCAGCTCAGGAAAATGTTCCTGTGATGCCCACACCAACTGAAGAGGAAGCCAATGATGATGATCAAGGTACTTCGGATCAAGTTGCTACTGAACTTCGTAGGTCCACAAGGACACGTTCCACACCAGAGTGGTACGGCAACCCTGCCTGGAAATCATGTTGTTAGACAACAATGAACCTTCGAACTATGAAGAAGCGATGGCGGGCCCGGATTCCAACAAATGGCTTGAAGCCATGAAATCCGAGATAGAATCCATGTATGAAAACAAAGTATGGACTTTGACAGACTTGCCCGATGATCGGCGAGCGATAGAAAACAAATGGATTTTTAAGAAGAAGACGGACGCGGATGGTAATGTTACCATCTATAAGGCTCGACTTGTCGCTAAGGGTTATCGACAAGTTCAAGGGATTGACTACGACGAGACTTTCTCTCCCGTAGCGAAGCTGAAGTCCGCCCGAATCATGTTAGCAATTGCCGCATACTATGATTATGAGATATGGCAGATGGACGTCAAAACGGCATTCCTTAACGGACATCTTAAGAAAGAGCTGTATATGATGCAGCCGGAAGGTTTTGTCGTTCCTCGGAACGCTAACAAAGTATGCAAGCTCCAGCGATCCATTTATGGACTGGTGCAAGCATCTCGGAGTTGGAACATTCGCTTTGATGAGATGATCAAAGCATTTGGGTTTGCGCAGACTTATGGAGAAGCCTGCGTTTACAAGAAAGTGAGTGGGAGCTCTGTAGCATTTCTCATATTATATGTAGATGACATACTCTTGATGGGAAATGATACGAAACTCCTGGACAGCATTAAGGCCTACTTGAACAAGTGTTTTTCAATGAAGGACCTTGGAGAAGCTGCTTATATATTAGGCATCAAGATCTATAGAGATAGATCGAGACGCCTCATAGGTCTTTCACAAAGCACATACCTTGATAAGATTTTGAAGAAGTTCAAAATGGATCAGTCCAAGAAGGGGTTCTTGCCTATGTTACAAGGTGTGAGACTGAGCTCGGCTCAGTCACCGACCACGGCAAAAGATAAAGAAGAGATGAGTGTCATCCCATATGCTTCAGCCATAGGATCTATTATGTATGCCATGCTGTGTACCAGACCCGATGTAAACCTTGCCGTGAGTTTGGTAGCAAGATACCAAAGTAATCCCGGCAAGGAACACTGGACAGCGGTCAAGAATATCCTGAAGTACCTGAAAAGGACGAAGGACATGTTTCTCGTTTATGGAGGAGACGAAGAGCCCGTCGTAAAGGGTTACGTCGACGCTAGCTTCGACTCAGATCTGGATGACTCTAAGTCACAAACCGGATACGTGTATATGTTGAATGGTGGAGCAGTAAGCTGGTGCAGCTGCAAGCAAAGCGTCGTGGCGGGATCTACGTGTGAAGCGGAGTACATGGCAGCCTCGGAGGCAGCGCATGAAGCGATTTGGGTGAAGGAGTTCATCACCGACCTAGGAGTCATACCCAATCCGTCGGGGCCGATCAAACTCTTCTGTGACAACACTGGAGCTATTGCCCTCGCCAAGGAGCCCAGGTTTCACAAGAAGACCAGGCACATCAAGCGTCGTTTCAACTCCATCCGTGAAAATGTTCAAGATGGAGACATAGAGATTTGCAAAGTACACACGGATCTGAATGTCGCAGATCCGCTGACTAAACCTCTCTCGCGTGCAAAACATGATCAACACCAGAACTCTATGGGTGTTCGATTCATCACAATGTAACTAGATTGGTGACTCTAGTGCAAGTGGGAGACTGTTGGAAATATGCCCTAGAGGCAATAATAAAAGTATTATCATATTTCAATGTTCATGATACATGTCTTTTATTCATGATATAACTGTATTATCCGGAAATCGTAATACACGTGTGAATACTTAGACTACAATATGTCCCTGGTGAGCCTCTAGTTGACCAGCTCGTTGTGATCAACAGATAGTCATGGTTTCCTGACTATGGACATTGGATGTCGTTGATAAGGGGATCACATCATTAGGAGAATGATGTGATGGACAAGACCCAATCCTAAGCATAGCATAAAAGATCGTGTAGTTCGTTTTGCTAGAGCTTTGCCAATGTCAAGTATCTCTTCCTTCGACCATGAGATCGTGTAACTCCCGGATACCGTAAGAGTGCCTTGGGTGTATCAAATGTCACAACGTAACTGGGTGACTATAAAGGTGCATTACAGGTATCTCTGAAAGTATCTGTTGGGTTGACACGGATCGAGACTGAGATTTGTCACTCCGTATGACGGAGAGGTATCTCTGGGCCCACTCGGTAATGCATCATCATAATGAGCTCAATGTGACCAAGGTGTTGGACACGGGATCATGCATTACGGTACGAGTAAAGTGACTTGCCGGTAACGAGACTGAACAAGGTATTGGGATACCGACGATCGAGTCTCGGGCAAGTAACGTACCGATTGACAAAGGGAATTGTATACAGGGTTTGATTGAATCCTCGACATCGTGGTTCATCCGATGACAACATCGAGGAGCATGTGGGAGCCATCATGGGTATCCAGATCCCGCTGTTGGTTATTGACCTGAGAGCGTCTCGGTCATGTCTGCATGTCTCCCGAACCCGTAGGGTCTACACACTTAAGGTTCGGTGACGCTAGGGTTATTAGGAAGACTAGTATGTGACTACCGAATGTTGTTCGGAGTCCCAGATGGGATCCCGGACGTCACGAGGAGCTCCGGAAGGGTCCGGAGGTAAAGATTTATATATGGGAAGTTGTCAAACTGGCACCGGGAAGTTTCGGGGTCATACCGGTATTATACCGGGGCCACCGGAAGAGTTCCGGGGATCCACCGGGAGGGGCCACCCTTCCCGGGGGACCACATGGGCTGCGTGGGGCAGGGAGCCAGCCCCTGGTGGGCTGGGCGCACCCCCTCCCTTGGGCCCTTGCGCCTAGGGTTGAGGGGGGAACCCTAGAGGGGGCGCCCCCCTTGGCTTGGGGGGCAAGCCACCCTCTCCCCCTCTCCCCTTGGCCGCCCCCCCCCCCTAGATGGGTTCTAGAGGGGCCGGCCCCCTTCTCCCTTCTCCCTATAAATAGAGGGGTGAGGGGAGGGCAGCCGCACCACCCTCCAAGGCGCAGCCCTCCCCTCCCCAACACCTCTCCTCCTCCGTTGTGTGCTTGGCGAAGCCCTGTCGGAGTACTGCTTCTCCACCATCACCACGCCGTCGTGCTGCCGGTGGAGCTGTCTTCCTCAACCTCTCCTTCCCCCTTGCTGGATCAAGAAGGAGGAGACGTCTCCCGTCCCGTACGTGTGTTGAACGCGGAGGTATTGTCCGTTCAGCGCTTGGTCATCGGTGATTCGAATCACGTCGAGTACGACTACATCATCACCTTGCAAGCTTCCACACGTGATCTACAAGTGGTATGTAGATGCAAACTCACTCCCTCGACTCGTTGCTTAGATGAACTCATAGATGGATATTGGTGAAACAGTAGGAAAAATTTTAATTTTCTGCAACGTTCCCCAACAAACAGGACCCCGTGGTGTTTCCTCTGGATGAACAGGACCCTGATCGATCGAGCCGATTGGGGCTGGATGAACATGACCCCGTGGAGGGCTGGATGAATAGGACGACCCCGTGGAGGGCTGGTTGAACAGTAGCCAGTGGAGGGCTGGATGAATAGTAGCCTGTGGAGGGGTGGTTGAACAGGAGCCCACGTAGAGGGCTGGTTGAACAGTAGCCGGTGGAGTAGCGCGCGGTGGAGGCTGGATGAACAGGAGCCCGTGGATGAACAGTCGCAGGTGGAGGCTAGAGGAGGTGGACGGTGTATGAACAGTAGCCCGTGGAGGCTAGAGGAGGTCGACGATGGAGATGAACAATATCCCGTGAAGTCCCGTTTTGCGGTACGCCACACCCCTCCCGATGAACTGGACCCCCGTTTTGACCGTAGCGCTCCAACACAAGTCCGTTTCCTCCGTTTGCGGTACGCCACACCCCTGCCGATCAAAAGGACCCCGTTTCGACCGTAGGAGGTCCAACACAAGTCCGTTTCCTCTGTTTTATGGTACGTCGGACCCCTCCCGATGAACAGGATCCCGTTTCAAACGTGGCCGGTCGAACACAAGATCGTTTCCTCCGTTCTGCGGTACGCCAGGCCTTGTTTCATCGGCTGTTCCGTTCAAGCCGGTTGGCTCCCACGCGTTCCGTTGCCTCCAGATGAACACGACACATTCTGTTGCCTCCCATGAACACGACGACGACGCAATTTCTCCGTTCCGACCCAGCCATATACAAAAGTCCTGGTCGTATGTATGCGCGAGTAGTCATTCGAGACCCGTCCGTATGTACGTACATGGCCGTATTTTATTTTCCACACTGGCCGCTGTACGTACGTGTACATGCTACATGCGCGCCTCTACTACGACACGTGCGCGCCTCTACATCGACCAGTATGTACGTACACGTTCGCGACCAGAATGACAACGCTACATACGTTTCGACCTGGTGGATCCCGACTGTCAGGCACTTCCTTGCGTGCGAAGATGTAGCTGGTGGGTCCCAGCAGTCAGGGGGACGAATCGTTTTTTGTTACCCAGACGCACTTCCTTGCGTGCGAAGATGTAACTGGTGGGTCCCAGCAGTCAGGGGGAAACGTTTTTTTTTGCGAAATACAGTGGCATGTCCGATGGGTCCCTGCTGTCAAATGGAGGAATAATTATTTTGCGCGTAATAATGAGCCAATTCCTTGCGACAGCCGTGGACCCAGCTGTCAGCCTATCCACGTACGGTACTCTTTCGATGGAAGTCGTTCCTTGACCATGTTTACCATGCCGCGCCGAGAGCACCAGGGGGGTGGATGACGGCGAGCCCTAGGAAGGGGACGACACGGAGCCGGGGAAAACGCGGCAATGGAAGCCCGCGCGGAGAGGAGTACGACGGTTCATTGTTTCGGCTGCGGTGTGAGGCTGCCGTCGTCGCAGGGCCTGGCCAGAGGTGGGAATAATAGGGGGCGGTGAGGCCTCCGCGGCAGCACAGTCGGCCACGGGAGGCAGGAGCTGTCGTTTATCTGGTGTACCTAATTTCCCTCAACTGGACACTGAAGATAAACGTCAAGGCCGCATTGGTGCGCTGTCGTTTATCTGGTGTACCTGTGCACATGTGATTTATGGCTTGCAAACTTGTGAGCTCAGCTGATAGAGTTCACGCATATTACAAAGTTCCATCGGCAATTGTAGTGGACTTGAATTTACTGTTGAAAAATCTCAAAGGTAACATAAATTACTATTCCATCCGTTTCTAAATAGTAGTATTTGTCTTTTTAGAGATTTCAAATGACTACCACATATGGATGTATACAGACATATTTTAGAGTATAGATTCACTCATTTTGCTCTGTATGTAGTCACTTCTTAAAATCTTTAGAAAGACAAATATTTAGGAACGAAGGGAGTAGTTAGCTAGTTTATATCAGCAAGGACAAACATTTAGTAGTCTACTCATACCTTACTGTTCAAGTAGTAAAATTTTGCCTGAAGCTTATTGTTAGGATAAATCTTGACATATGTTGCACACATGCAAGTGTGCATGTCACGTTAGTATGAGGTATAAAAACATCAGGATTTGTGAAGTGGCAGAATGACTTGGCCAAGTTGGTTAGACTGTTAGAGGAGCAACATGCGCATTATGAGGATGTGCACGGATTGGTCCAAGAGAAGTACTCCCTCGGTCCAAAAAACCTTATCCCAAGCTTCTTTGAGAGACAATCTTTTACAGGCGGAGCGAGTAGTCAGTATGCATGCAGCTCGGTCTGTTAGGCTAGTCATAGTGGGAGTAACTTAGCTAGTAACATAGCGCATTTCAAGAAAATTTTGCTTATGTGGAATGTAGTTAATGGGAAGTGGTAACATAATATGTTACTGTAACATAGCGCTTCCCAATACAAGATGAATCTACAAGCTAATAAATGAAGTCTTCTATAACACTACTACTATGTTACTTTGCACTATAAAGGTAGTAACTTAGACTAGTGTCATATGCATGAGACTAGTATAAGTTACTCCCACTATGACCAGCCTTAGAAGCACAACCGTGGAGTGATTCCAGGAGTTGTTAGCTGGACGTGGTTAGCTTAGTGCGTGTAATTAGTTGGGTTAGTGGCCGTGCATGGTGGCCGGGTTAGTGGCTGCGTCTAAGTCTCCCTTGTACAGACTATTTAAGTCAGAACAAATGAATGAGAATAGAGGTCGTGAGGGCCAGAGAAAAGATGTAGCCACCGAGTGGTCACCAAGGCAGTCTCGTTGGAAAAGCCATTGTTCCTCTTCCGTGGTGCTAGTGTGTGTGCGTGTGCCTGTGTTCCCTGGTTATATGTGTTCTTCGTATTGAGAGAGAAAGCAAGCGGAGGGACTCGTGTGAGGCAGCTCGAGGTGTCTTCTTCAGTTCACATGTTTTATTGCTTAATTTAAATCACCCTATGATTTTAGAAGAGTCAATTACACCGGTGGTGCTTGAACTTGGCGTAAACGATCACTTTGGTGCTAGAACTTGTGGCATACATTAAACTGGTGCAATAACTTAGCTCGGTTGTGCAAATATGGTCCTAATCGCGTATGGATAGGAAATCAACGCTGACTTGGCGTGCCAGCGTGGCATGGGGCCTGTTGTCAACGACTTGAAGCGTGTGGCCTGTTTTTTTGGCAACAAAAACCCCTAAAAAAAATTATTGCTCACAAAAAAGAAGATGTCCACGTGGTAGGTCTTTTTTTCTTTTTGTTGTATGACAAGTAGGTGCTGACGTCAAAATTAAAAGAAAAAAGCTTAGGCCTCTACATCCGAACACGCCAACTACTGCTTGGACGCACACCCTCACAGCACCGCAACATCTGCTCCTGGATGTTCAACAAGTAAAACAGTCGTTAATGTAGTATATAAGGGTATTAGGAAAAAGAAAAGTAGTATAAAGATGATACATCTGGGGCTTAAATTGGCTGCAGATGTACTCTCGAAAAAAATTGGCTGCAGATAGTGCGGCCCATTTTACATGCGCTAGTTCTTTTTGAAATAATTGTAAAACATAGGTAATAAAAATAAAGTTCAAAACAATTATGTGTGGTAAATATTATACACATAAACGATGATTAGTACATAAAAGTTTTTAAACAGACATGCATTATATAAATTGTCTAGTAAATGCGGGCACTTAAAATGTTTGAAGAATATAAAAAATATAGAGTTGCAGCTATATTTAAATTATTCAAACTGATGAATATAAACATTTACTAAATATTTATGAATATTCACTTTTGAGTTTTATTCAAAAGAATTATCTAATTTAAATATTAGCACGACTGAATATTCGTATAAATATTTTAAATCTTAAACTACCTATTTTTAATTATACAAATATGTGTATGATTATTGAAATGTTTGTATAATTAAAGTAACATTTATGAATTGTAATCCTAAATATATAAGTATTTCTTATTATACAAATATTTTTATAATTTCACAAATATTTTACATATATATATGTATAATTTTAAAATTATATGTGAACAGTTTAGAAAAGTAATTTATTTTGTTTGTAAGTATAATAATATTTATACTTCACGAAAATTGAAACATTGTTCTTATTAATGAAATTAGAATTTTCAAACCTACAAATATCTAAATAAAACAAACAGGAGCAAATGGGCCGCACTGACGGCAGTCCATTCCAGCCCCACAAGCGCCTCTATTTGACTACATTAATCTAACTATCCATGTTGAAGTGTTTCTCAAAAAAAAAAAACTATCCATGTGAAGTTGCTAATAGGTGAATGGTATAGCGGCCAGGACCAACTCTGAAGTAACCAAGGGTCACGCGCTCGAGACACCAAGCCTCCTTTTTCTTGTTAATTTTAGTATGCACACACGGGACCCACGGGCAATAGACTCGTAAAAAAATTGAAATGCCACCTTTCCAACGTCAATAAGGCTTTTTTATGAGAAAAAAAACTCGAGGGGGTTTAACAAAAAAAATGAGCCACACTCCCTCTCTTTGCCATCCTGACGGCGGGACCATGCCATGTTGGCGCGCATAGTCAGTGGCTCGGGTGTACACAACCGAGATTTGCACCGTGTTTGCACGCCGGGGCCAAGTTATTACACCAATTCGATGTATACCGCAAGTTCTAACACCAAAATAACCGTTCACGCCAAGTTCAAGCACCAATGGTGTAATATTATTTGTTACAGATAGCATTGAGTTGTACAGTAACACTTACGGTTTCTTAAAGGCTTAGAAATATTGAGCTCTTAGACCTTCCTAGGTTCCTTCAATCATGTGGCGACATGTTCATGCAGCTTTCCAACCTCACCCATTTCTCTCTCAAAACACTTTTATCTAGAAAGATTTGTGATTCCTTCCTTCCTTCCTATCCTACCTTCTTATGACCAAGATGAAATACAAAGCAGTGAAGGAGACCATTCTCTTCCTCCTTTCCACGCATACCCCAATCCCACCCTGGTCCATCCCTAATAATGTTAAACCGGCGATGCCGCAGTCACCGTCTTTGCTCACGTTTATTGTGTAGACAGAGAGCTGCGCGACGAAGGCTGGCATCTACTTGTAGCGGTTACCATTGCAGTAGAGTCAGGACTGAAGCTAGATGAGAATTTCTCCAGGGTCAACTCTAATGCAATGGTAGTGTCAGCTTATATATTTAAACACTGATTGGAATTAGTAATGATGTAGTGAAGGTTTCGCAAAGTCTTTCCCCTCTCCCCTCGCCCACACACAGCTCTATTGCAAATGGTAGCCTTGTCTTTGAGAAGACCACGCTATCGATCATTGTATATGCTCTAGTACTTTTTGTCACAATGACTAACCACTATAAGTTGCAGCATCTCAAAAACAACTTTTGTAATTGGCAGCAAAATCATATGAATAAGGGTTAATTTCCTTTTATTAGTAGCGTCTACAGTACATTGTGTGCATCGTCGTGTAGTCGCTCGATCTTAGCGTTCATGGTCAATCATTCAATTAATAACGACTGCTCCCTTTTATATGGTGTATTTTGTCTTCAGATAAATTCAGACTTTGTTTTTACTCGAACTTTTAATAAGATTGTCGTATGCATCTTTGAGATGCAGAGGCCCGGGATGACCCTCCTTTTCCAAAATAAAAAAAAAATCTCGCTCCCCCGCTCGGCCCATCCACTCTGGCGCTGCTCTCCTGACCTCCGCTGACCACCACATGCCACCGCCGACACCTCGCAGCCTTGCCGACTTTTGACCGCAAAATTCTTGCGAGATTCCGACGGGATTCAGGTGATATCTTTTTCTTTATTTTTTTCTCCTTGCCATTATCACCGGCAACAGTGGGGCTCTTCCTCCTCATCCCTGGCCCGACGGCGCTCATCCCGTCATCCCCACTGTCACACCCGGCTACACCCCACCTCCTCCCTGGTAGCAGCCCCGGGTGGACCTCCGCCCCGTCATGTCTAGACGATGTCGCACGCGCACTAGAGCGTGTTCCATCTTGTGGTTGCCCTTGCGGAGGACAGCACAACCACCGGGGATCTCTTCTTGGACGCCGGTAATATTTACTTATTGTGCTCGAGAAATTCACACTCTTAATTTAAAATTTGTAGTTCCAGACGAGAGTCGGGTCGAATGGCAGGGAAGACTTACACATCATCATGGACGATAATGGGGATATATGTATATTATATAATTAGTTATTCTTTAATGTTATCTCTAGCAAGTAATAATTTATTGTGCCAACTTTTATTACAAATCATGTGAACAGGTTATATGCCTTTACATACATATAAATACTTATTAAGGTGTTATATTAATTAGGTGATAATTCCATGACTAGAGGAAGTACTGCTTCTCACGCTGCACTCTATCTCTCAAGTTTTCAGGAGAAGTCTAACATAATTATGTTGTATATGTCTTATGATAACTCTGCACAAGGACAAATATCGTCCTACAGAACTTTATATTTTTTTTAAATCACACAATTAATTCCATTGTCCTAGTAAGAAAATGACATGAAAAAGGGGTATTATTTTCCTAGCAATTTGATGTGGCCCTTTCACCATATGTTGTTACTACTAAGCTGAGAAAAAAAAGCTCAGATATATTGTACTTTACACTCAAGCAATAAATGTTTTTTTCTTACCTTCCATTGAAGCCAAGAATTCAGCACTGGGAATGGGAATTTTCTCGAGAGCCTTTCCTGAAAGCTTTTCCCATTTAGCAATCAGCTCATTTTGACTAAGGATGTTTTGGAGCGGTCTTAGGTACACTACTAGAAAACAGGACTTTGGTTCAGGCCGGGCCAGCCCATTAGTCCCTGTTCGTGAGGCCAGGGGGGCGACCGGGCATCGTGGGGCATTGGTCCCGGTTCGTCTTGCCCCTTTGGTCCCGGTTCCATACACGAACCGGGACCAATGGGCCTCCCTCCTGGCCCACAATCGTTGGTCTCAGTTCGTGGCTTCAACAGGGACCAAAGGGTGTCCTTTAGTCCTGGTTTCAGCCACAAACTGGGACCAATGAGATGCCTATATATACCCCCTCGCCCGCGAGCATAGCACTCCACTGCTCTGTTTTTCTGGTCGGACGTTGGAGAGCTTTGCGCTGCTCTAGCTCACCTCCTATGCACATGAGGTGTTCGATGAAATGCCCGAGCCACACTTAAGCTTTCTTCCCTCGAAGATCCTTGTTGAAGCTCCATTTTCCTCGAGATTTGTCTAGGTTTGCTGGTCCGTCCTTTCCCGTCCCCGTCCTCACCGTCGTTGATCGCCCGCGCCGATCTCGTCGCTGGCACCACCGTGGTGAGCCTTCTGATCTTATCTTCTTTCTAAAAGAAAAAAGTTCTTACTTATATGATTTAGATAGATACTTGTGTAGTTTTCTTACTTACTATTGTTTGTTATTATATAGTCTGATGGTTTTGGTATCCGCCTCCGTTGGCCCTCGTCCTGTCTATGATTCAGATATGGTATATATATATATTTATATTATCTTTTGTAACTATTAGTTTCATTTAGTGCTTATGACATTTATGTCGAGCAACGTGACATAATTTTTTTTATCTAGGAGGTATGTGAACCGGAAATTCCAACCGACCCTATTGTCGAGAGGTTAAATTTAGTTGAAGTAAAGCTGCTGCCTTGTGACCATGAGGTCATGGGTTCAAGTCCTGGAAACAGCCTCTTATAGAAATGTAGGGAAAGGCTGCGTACTATAGACCCAAAGTGGTCGGATCCTTCCCTGGACCCTGCGCAAGCGGGAGCTACATGCACCAGGTTGCCCTTTTAGAAGACAACTACTTGAAGGAAAAATTGAAAAAAATTGAGGAGGAGAAGATGATATTGGAGTTGCATGTTGCGGATGTCATCGATGATGACAAGATCAAGATGGATGCAATGCTCTTGAAGATTAGAAGGATTAGACAATATGCCATTCATACCGAGGCTTGGTATCATTATGCCATTGGATCAATTGTTACCTTGGTTGCGGTTATGATCACATTTGTTGTTGCATTGAAATGTTTTACATAGTTTCAATGTATAGTTTAATTAGATGCTCTGGAGAGCTATATGTTATTCAATGAGAACTATGTATGTATTTTGGTTTTATTGTGATGATGAACTTCTATTAATTTGGTCACTTATTTATTCATGATGTACGCAGATGAACCGGCAATGGATGTACAGTAACAGACGCACCTCCAAGTACATTAACGACGTGAATAATTTTCTCGCATTGGCTGAGGCAAACAAGCAGAATGATTTTATGTGTTGTCCATGCCCTATATGTGGGAATACGAGGTCTTACTCTGACTCGAAAACCCTTCACATCCACCTCCTTTATAAGGGTTTCATTCCACACTATAATGTTTGGACCAAGCACGGAGTAAGAGGGGTTATGATGGAAGACAACGAAGAAGAAGAAGATGATGACAACTATGTGCCCCCTGAATACAGTGATGCTGCAACAGGGGAAGCTGAAGATGCTGCAACGGGGGAAGCTGAAGATCAAGAGGAACCAAACGATGTGCCCGATGATGATCTTCGCCGGGTCATTGTTGATGCAAGGAGACAATGCGAAAGTGTAAAGGAGAACCTGAAGTTCGATCGCATGTTAGAGGATCACAAAAAAGGGTTGTAGCCCAATTTTGAAGATGGCAACGCAAAGCTCGGTACCACACTGGAATTGCTGCAACGGAAGGCAGAAAATGGTGTACCTGACAAAGGATTTGAGAAGCTACTGAAAATATTGAAGAAGAAGCTTCCAAAGGATAACGAATTGCCTGACAGTATGTAGGCAACAAAGAAGGTTGTATGCCCTTTAGGATTGGAGGTGCAGAAGATACATGCATGCCATAATGACTGCATCCTGTACCGCAATGTGTACGAGGATTTGAACGCATGCCCGGTATGCGGTGCATTGCGGTATAAGATCAGACGAGATGACCCTAGTGATGTTGACGGTGAGCGCCCCAGGAAGAGGGTTCCTGCCAAGGTGATGTGGTATGCTCCTATAATACCACGGTTGAAACGTCTGTTCAGAAACAAAGAGCATGCCAAGTTGATGAGATGGCATAGAGAGGACTGTAAGAAAGACGGGAAGTTGAGAGCACCCGTTGACCGGTCGCAGTGGAGAAAAATCGAGAGAAAGTACTGGGAGGACTTTGCAGGTGACGCACGGAACGTATGGTTTGGTTTAAGCGTGGATGGCATTAATCCTTTTGAGGAGCAGAGCAGAATCACATCACCTGGCCTGTGACTCTATGTATCTATAACCTTCCTCCTTGGCTGTGCATGAAGCGGAAGTTCATTATGATGTCAGTTCTCATCCAAGGCCCTAAGCAACCCGACAACGATATTGATGTGTACATAAGGCCATTAGTTGAAGAACTTTTACAGGTGTTAAATGGAAACGGCGTACGTGTGTGGAATGAGCATAAACAACATGAATTTGACCTACATGCATTGCTGTTTGTAACCATCAATGATTGGCCTGCTCTCAGTAAACTTTCAGGACAGAAAAACAAGGGAAACCACGCATGCACGCACTGTTTAGATGACACCAAAAGTATATATCTGGACAAATGCAGGAAGAATGTGTACCTGATGCATCGTCGATTTCTTCCGACCAACCATCAATGTCGAAAGAAAGGCAAGCATTTCAAAGGCGAGGCAGATCACCGGAAGAAGCCCGCCGTCCGTGCCGGTGATCACATACTTGCTATGGTCAATGATTTACAAGTAATCTTCGGAAAGGGTCCCAGCGGACTATCTGTTCCGAATGATGCTAACGGACGCACACCCATGTTGAAGAAGAAATCTATATTTTGGGACCTACCCTACTGGAAAGACCTAGAGGTCCGCTCTTCAATCAACATGATGCATGTGACAAATAATCTTTGCATGAACCTGCTAGGCTTCTTGGGCGTGTATGGGAAGATAAAAGATACACCAGAGGCACGGGAGGACCAGCAACGTGTGCATGAAAAAGACGGCATGCCTTCAAAGAAGTATGAAGGTCCCGCTAGCTACGCTCTTACCAAAGTAGAGAAGGAAATCTTCTTTGAATGCCTGCTCAGTATGAAGGTCCCGTCTGGCTTCTCATCGAATATAAAGGGAATAATAAATATGGCAGAGAAAAAGTTCCAGAACCTAAAGTCTCATGACTGCCACGTAATTATGACGCAACTGTTTCCGGTTGCATTGAGGGGGCTTCTACCAGAAAACGTTCGATTGGCCATTGTGAAGCTATGTTCATTCCTCAATGCAATCTCTCAAAAGGTGATTGATACGTCTCTGTCGTATCTATAATTTTTGATTGTTCCATGCCAATATTATTCAACTTTCATATACTTTTGGCAACTTTTTATACTATTTTTGGGACTAACATATTGATCCAGTGCCCAATGCCAGTTCCTGTTTGTTGCATGTTTTATGTTTCGCAGAAACCCAATATCAAACGGAATCCAAATGGGATAAAACAGAAGGAGAATTATTTTGGAATATTTGGGATTTTCCGGAGGAAGAATCAACACGAAACGGTGTCCGAGGCGGCCATGAGACAGGGGGCATGCCCTCCCCCCTGGGCGTGCCTGGCACCCTCATGGGCCACCTGTAAGGCGGTTGATGCCCTTATTTTGCCGCAAGAAAGCTAATTTTATAAGAAAAATCTGGGCGAAAGATTGACCCCAATCGGAGTTACGAATCTCCGGATATAAAAGAAATGGTGAAGGGGCAGAATCGGGGAACGCGGAAATAGAGAGAGACAGAGAGATAGATTCAATCTCGGAGGGGCTCTCGCCCCTCCCACGCCATGGGAGCCAAGGACCAGAGGGGAAACTATTCTCCCATCTAGGGAGGAGGTCAAGGAAGAAGAAGAAGAAGGGGGATCTCTCCCCCTTGCTTCCGGTGGCGCTGGAGCGCTGCCGGGTGCCATCATCATCACCGCGATCTTCACCAACACCTCCATCATCTTCACCAACATCACCATCACCTTCCCCCTTCTATATCCAGCGGTCCACTCTCCCGCATCCCGCTGTACCCTCTACTTGAACATGGTGCTTTATGCTTCATATTATTACCCAATGATGTGTTGCCATCCTATGATGTCTGAGTAGATTTCCGTTGTCCTATCGGTGATTGATGAATTGCTATGATTGGTTTGAGTTGCATGTTTTATTATTGGTGCTATCGTATAGTGCTCTCCGTGTCGCGCAAGCGTGAGGGATCCCTGTTGTAGGGTTTGCAATATGTTCATGATTTGCTTATGGTGGGTGGCGTGAGTGATAGAAGCATAGACCCGAGTAAGTAGGTTGTTTGCGTATGGGATAAAGGGGACTTGATACTTTAATGCTATGGTTGGGTTTTATCTTAATGATATTTAGTAGTTGCGGATGCTTGCTAGAGTTCCAATCATAAGTGCATATGATCCAAGAAGAGAAAGTATGTTAGCTTATGCCTCTCCCTCAAATAGAATTGCAATAGTGATTACCGGTCTACTAACATAGTCAATTGCTTAGGGACAATTTCACAACTCCTACCACCACTTTTCACGCTCGCTATATTTACTTTATTGCATCTTTATCTAAACAGCCCCTAGTTTATATTTACGTGTTCTTTATTATCTCGCAAATGTATCCTATCACACCTACAAAGTACTTCTAGTTTCATACTTGTTCTAGGTAAAGCGAACACTAAGCGTGCGTAGAGTCGTATCAGTGGCAGATAAGGCTTGAGAGAGTGCTTGTTCTACCTTTAGCTCCTCGTTGGGTTCGACACTCTTAATTATAAAAGAGGCTACAACTATCCCGTATACTTGCAGGTTATCAAGACCTTTTTCTGGCGCCGTTGCCGGGGAGTCATAGCGTGGAGTGAATATTCTCGTGTGTGCTTGTTTGCTTTATCACTAAGTAATTTTTATTTGCTGTTCTAAGTTGTTCTCTATCTTTAGTTATGGATATGGAACACAAAATACTAAAAAAATTAGGTGTACTTGCTACTCATGGAGATGGGGAACCTCCTAAAACCCTTGATGCTCGTTATGTGAAACACATTATGTACTACTTTAATAATCCTGAGAAAACCGCATTCAATTATGTTATGGGAGACACGTTGGATCAACGTGAATACTTTAGGGATTATTGCTTGACACAAAAAGGGGAACTATTATGGGATCAAATTAATAAGTTGTATTGGTATGCTAGGGATCTATGCTTGAGATATGATTATACTTGTTGCTCTAGGATGAAGGCTCCACACCTTCCCTTTTCATGCAAATTTAATGATAATGAAACCTTAGCTTCTTATGCTAATGGTAGATATGATTACTATGATGTGGAACAAATAGAAGAGTTTGTTGCTTTTATGGGTGCTTATGAGATTGAATCTATGTTTAAAGAGTTTGACGATTTTGATGATTCAGTTTGTAGACCAGAAAATTTTGCTATACTTAGATATTGCTATGAAACTTATGAATACAATTACAATATTAATGCATTTATTGAGAAAGTCTCTGCTATCCAAGAAGGGACTAATATTTTGCAGGAAGCTATGGAAGAAGAAATTGATGAAACTGTGAGCTCATTGGATGAAAAAGATGATGAGGAGAGCGAAGAACAAAAGGAGGAAGAGCGGATTGATCACCCGTGCCCACCTTCTAATGAGAGTAACTGTTCAACTCATACATTGTTTAATTCCCCTTCGTGCTTACCGAAGGATGATTGCTATGATGATTGCTATGATCCCTTGAATTTGTTTGAAATATCCCTTTTTGATGATGCTTGCTATGCTTGTGGCCAAGATGCCAATATGAATGATGCTTATGGAGATGAACTTGCTATAGTCCCTTATGTTAAACATGAAATTGTTGCAATTGCACCCACACATGATATTGGAGAACTACACTATATTGGAGAAGTTTGTGCTTATTAAGGATTATGTTGATGGGTTGCATTTTACCGTTGCACATGATGATTTTGATAGATATAATATGCATGTGCTTGATGCTCCTACTTGCAATTATTATGAGAGAGGAACTATATCTCCACCTCTCTATGTTTCCAATATGATAAAATTGCAAGAAACTGCTTATACTATGCATTGGCCTTTACTTGGTGTGCATAAATTGTTTTTTTATGACATGTCGATGCATAGGAAAAGAGTTAGACTTCGTTGTTGCATGATATATGTTACTTTGTGCTCACTACTAAATTACAAATCATTGTTAATTAAAATTGGCTTTGATATACCTTGGGATTCGGGTGGATCCATTACTTGAGCACTATATGCCTAGCTTAATAGCTTTAAAGAAAGCGCTGCCAGGGAGACAACCCGGAAGTTTTAGAGAGTCATTTATTTCTGTTGAGTGATTTTATATAGTTTAAAAACAAAAAAATAAAGAGGGGAACCCAAAACTTTTTCAAAAAGGAAAGTGAAAGTGAGAAAGACAAGCATTGTTGAAGTGGGAGAGCTCCTTGAATTTTGTTCATGCTCACGGAAACTTTGTGAATCTTGATTACAGAAATTTATCATCAAAAATAATTATCCCCTTGTACAATTACATTGTATTATAAAAATAATGTGCCAATGTTTGCCTTTAGGATGTGTACAATGCTTGTTGGTTTGTATGGTACAGGACAGAAACTTTAGCTGTAGTGCGCGATTTTACATTTTTAACTGGAACGTCAAATGGTTCTGATTCTTTTTGCACTGTCTTGATGTACAAATTTTTTATTTTTCCTAATTTTCGTATAATTTGTGGGGTAACAGAAGTATGGTGAATGTTCAGATTGCTACAGACTGTTCTGTTTTTGACAGATTCTGTTTTTTGATGCATAGTTTGCTTGTTTTGATGAATCTATCAATTTATATCAGTGGATTTAAGCCATGAAAAAGTTATATTACAGCAGACACAATTCAAAAAAAATATGAATTGGTTTGCAACAGTACTTAGAGTAGTGATTTGCTTTATTATACTAACGGATCTTACCAAGTTTTCTGTTGAAGTTTTGTGTGGATGAAGTGTCTAATCGAGGATGTCTCGATATGAGGAAAAGGAAGAGAGGCAAGAGCTCAAGATTGGGGATTCCCGAGGCACCCCAAGTAAATATTCAAGGATACTCAAGCGTCTAAGCTTGGGGATGCCCCGGAAGGCATCCCCTCTTTCTTCAACAAGTATCAGTATGTTTTCGGATTCGTTTCGTTCATGCGATATGTGCAGGTCTTGGAGCTTCTTTTGCATTTAGTTTTCACTTTCTTTTATGCACCATGCTGGTATGAGATAGTCCTTGGTTGATTTATAGAATTCTCATTGCACTTCACTTAAATCTTTTGAGTATGGCTTTATAGAATGCTTCATGTGCTTTACTTGTATCATTTGAAGTTTGGATTGCCTATTTCTCTTCACATAGAAAACCGCCATTTGTAGAATGCTCTGTTACTTCACTTATATTTGTTAGAGCGTGGGCATATCTTTTGTATAAAGAATTAAACTCTCTTGCTTCACTTATATATATTTAGAGAGATGACAGGAATTGGTCATTCACATGGTTAGTCATAAAATCCTACATAAACTTGTAGATCGCTGAATATGATATGTTTGATTCCTTGCAATAGTTTTGCGATATAAAGATGGTGATATTAGAGTCATGCTAGTGGGTAGCTGTGGATTGTAGAAACACTTGCATTGAGGTTTGCAAGTCCCGTACCATGCACGTATGGTAACCGTTGTGTGACAAATTTGAAGCATGAGTGGCGGTTGGGGACGAGTGATGGTCTTTTCCTACCAATCTATCCCTCTAGGGGCATGCGTAGTAGTACTTTTCTTCGAGGGCTAATAAACTTTTGCAATAAGTATATGAGTTCTTTATGACTAATGTGAGTCCATGGATTATACGCACTTTTACCTTTCCATCATTGCTAGCCTCTTCGGTACCGCTCATTGCCCTTTCTCACCTCGAGAGTTGGTGCAAACTTCGCCGGTGCATCCAAACCCCGTGATACGATACGCTCTATCACACATAAGCCTCATTATATCTTCATCAAAACAGCCACCATACCTACCTATCATGGCATTTCCATAGCCATTCCGAGATATATTGCCATGCAACTTTCATCATCATCATATACATGACTTGAGCATTCATTGTCATATTGCCTTGCATGATCGTAAGATAGCTAGCATGATGTTTTCATGGCTTGTCCGTTTTTTGATGTCATTGCTACGCTAGATCATTGCACATCCCGGTACACCGTCGGAAGCATTCATATAGAGTCATATCTTTGTTCTAGTATCAAGTTGTATTATTGAGTTGTAAGTAAATAAAAGTGTGATGATCATCATTATAGAGCATTGCCCCATAAAAAAAGGATAGGCCAAAGAAGCCTAAATAAAAAAAGGGGGGCCAAAGAAGTGCACAAAAGAAAAGAAAAAAGAAAAAAAGAAAAAAAAAGAAAAAAAAGAAAAAAGAAGAAAAAAGAAGAAAAAGAAGAAAAAAGGTGCAATGTTACTATCCTTTTACCACACTTGTGATTCAGAGTAGCACCATGTTCTTCATATAGAGATTCTCCTACGTTATCACTTTCATATACTAGTGAGAATTTTCATTATAGAACTTGGCTTGTATATTTTAACGATGGGCTTCCTCAAATGCCCTAGGTCTTCATGAGCAAGCAAGTTGGATGCACACCCACTTAGTTTTCAGTTTGAGCTTTCATACACTTATAGCTCTAGTGCATCCGTTGCATGGCAATCCCTACTCCTCGCATTGACCTCAATTGATGGGCATCTCCACAGCCAGTTGATTAGCCGTGTCGATGTGAGACTTTTTCCCTTTTTGTCTTCTCCACATAAACCCCCACCATCATATTCTATTCCACCTATAGTGCTATATCCATTGCTTGCGCTCATGTATTGCGTGAGGGTTGAAAAAGCTGAAGCGCGTTAAAAAGTATGAACCAATTGCTCGGCTTGTCATCGGGGTTGTGCATGATGGAGGCATTTTGTGTGACGAAAATGAAACATGGCCAAACTATATGATTTTGTAGGGATAAGCTTGCTTTGGCCTTGTTGTTTTGAAAAGACATGATTTCTTTATTAGTACGCTCGAAGTATTATTATTTTTATGTCAAATGATAGACTATTGCTTTGAATCACTCGTGTCTTAATATTCAAGCCATGATTAGACATATGATCAAGATTATGCTAGGTAGCATTCCACATCAAAAATTATCTTTTCTTATCATTACCTACTCGAGGACGAGCAAGAATTAAGCTTGGGGATGCTGATACGTCTCCGTCGTATCTATAATTTTTGATTGTTCCATGCCATTATTATTCAACTTTCATATACTTTTGGCAACTTTTTATACTATTTTTGGGACTAACATATTGATCCAGTGCCCAGTGCCAGTTCCTGTTTGTTGCATGTTTTATGTTTCGCAGAAACCCAATATCAAACGGAATCCAAACGGGATAAAAACGGAAGGAGAATTATTTTGGAATATTTGGGATTTTCCGGAGGAAGAATCAACGTGAAATGGTGTCCGAGGTGGCCACGAAACAGGGGGGGCACGCCTGGCACCCTCGTGGGCCACCCGTAAGGCGGTTGATGCCCTTATTTTGCCGCAAGAAAGCTAATTTTATGAGAAAAAATTGGGCGAAAGATTCACCCCAATCGGAGTTACGGATCTCCAGATATAAAAGAAACGATGAAGGGGCAGAATCGAGGAACACAGAAACAGAGAGAGACCGAGAGATAGATCCAATCTCGGAGGGGCTCTCGCCCCTCCCACGCCATGGGAGCCAAGGACCAGAGGGGAAACTCTTCTCCAATCTAGGGAGGAGGTCAAGAAAGAAGAAGAAGAATGGGGGCTCTCTCCCCCTTGCTTCTGGTGGCGCCGGAGCGCTGCCGGGGGCCATCATCATCACCGCGATCTTCACCAACACCTCCATCATCTTCACCAACATCTCCATCACCTTCCCCTTCTATATCCAGCGGTCCACTCTCCCGCATCCCGCTGTACCCTCTACTTGAACATGGTGCTTTATGCTTCATATTATTATCCAATGGTGTGTTGCCATCCTATGATGTCTGAGTAGATTTTCGTTGTCCTATCGGTGATTGATGAATTGCTATGATTGGTTTGAGTTGCATGTTTTATTATTGGTGTTGTCCTATAGTGCTCTCCGTGTCGCGCAAGCATGAGGGATCCCCGCTGTAGGGTTTGCGATATGTTCATGATTTGCTTATGGTGGGTGGCGTGAGTGACAGAAGCGCGGACCCGAGTAAGTAGGTTGTTTGCGTATGGGATAAAGGGGACTTGATACTTTAATGCTATGGTTGGGTTTTACCTTAATGATCTTTAGTAGTTGCAGATGCTTGCTAGACACTACTAGGAAAAGGGCTATAGATGGGATTGACACTAATGGCGCACCAGACAAGCGGTGTGCCATTAGTATATACTAATGGCGCACCACCTTCTGATACGCCATTAGAGTTGAAACTACTAATGGCGCACCTGGCCCAAGGTGCGCCATTAGTATCAAAAAAAATTTGAACGAGTGCGCCTGTCCAAACATACTAATGGCGCATCCGGACTCAGTGCGCCATTACTAGTTGTAACTAGTAATGGTGCACCTGTCGGAAAGTGCGCCACTAATGTTGTTTTTTTATTATATTCTTTATTCCTTTTTTTGCAAAACTACTAATGGCGCACTGTTCCACCGTGCGCCATTACTAGTTTAAACTAGTAATGGCGCACTGTGGAACAGTGCGCCATTAGTATGTTTTTTTTGCAAAACTACTAATGGCGCACCACCAGAAGGTGCACCATTAGTAACCTGGATTACTAATGGCGCATTTAGAGTTGGTGCGCCATTAGTAAGTGGGCAGCAACAAGATATTTTGGACAGCCTCTCCTACCCACACTCACTTTCTCCCCACTTCATTCTCTCCACCTCCTCCTTGTCTCGGGTGCCTCCTCTTTTTCACCTCATTTTCACCATAGATTCATTCAAATTAAGTGGTTAAATTACCTTGTTTTGATAGGTAAGTAAGGGGGGAAGCTATATTTATGTTGTTCTCCCTACAACAATGTGCACATGTACTTTTTATGGCCTAGCTGTATCTATGTATGTTCGTGGTGTTGCATATGTTTGTGGTGTTGCATATGTGTTTGTGTTTGGAGGTGTACCGGTATTTGAAATGCAATAGTTGCCAATATTTTGCCGGAATGTTGATTCATTTCCGTTTCGGCGAGAATTTTGGCATTAAGCATTCTTTTTGGTCCTATTTTTAGGGAAAGTCATGACAAATTTTTTCTTGGTTCTAAAATATCGTTTTGCTCTACCCCGCAGGCGACCATGGTCCGCACGATGACCGAAGGCATCGTGAATAGGTTTTTGAGGTCCGCGAAGGCCGAGATGCTTCAAAAGAACGAGATGGAGATAAGATGTCCGTGTCGAAGATGCACGCTGAAGAGCCTTATTGCGGACCCGGATTCCGGGCAGGTGCGGGACCACCTGCTCTTGCGTGGTTTCATGGATGGCTATCGGTGGCAAGGTGATGAAGATGACTACGAAGTCGTCCATGGGGGCCGGGCAAGAAATGAGGAAGGGCAGCAAGACAACCACCGCGGCTCGGGCGGGCGAGAAGACGAAGAATCCCCAGGAGATGATCATGACGGTGATGCTGTACACAGTCATCATGTAGAAGATGCAGGACATGATGATGAGGAATATGCCAGAGCAGACGACGGGCATGATCATGAAGATGATGATGCCAGCGGAGCAGACGACGCTGGACCATCGATGGGCTGGGTGCAGGACCCTCATATTCAAGAGCTGCTTCTCAAGCAGACGGATAACGCAAGAGCTGCCGCCCGAGAGAAAGCCAAGATGGATCAACTTGAGTTAGACGTGGTTACTGCATTGTATGAAGGATGCAGGCCCGAGGATACCCGCCTGAAAGTAATGCTCATGGCTCTGGAGATGAAGGTAAAACACAAAATGACCGATGCATGCTTCGACGAGAACATGTCATTCTGGCACGAACGTCTTCCCAAGGGGAACAAGTGCCCGACCAGTTTGGAGGAGGTGAAGAAAATCGTGTGTCCTTTGGATTTACCGCACGTGAAATACCATGTGTGCATGAACAATTGCATCATTTATCGGGACGAGCACGCGGAGTCTACCATATGTCCGGTATGCGGCGTCACTCGATACAAGAAGAGGAAGAAAGCTCCTCGAAAAGTGGTGTGGTACTTTCCGATCACTCCTCGTCTACAGTGGTATTTCGCGGACCCTAAGGTAGCAAAGCTCATGCGTTGGCACGCGGATAGGGAGGAGAAGAAGCGAGAAGATGACGCAAATGATCCGGAGATAGATAAAAAAGACAAGATGCTGAGTCACCCTAAGGATGCGAGCCAGTGGCAAGCGTTGAACTTGGAAGACCTAGAATTTGGGAAGGATCCAAGGAACATCGTGTTGGGCGCGAGCACCGATGGAGTCAATCCGTTTGGCAGCCAGAGAAGCACACATAGCACCTGGCCTGTGTTTGTGTGGATGTACAACCTTCCCCCTGGTTGTGCATGAAGAGGAAGTACATTCACATGAGTATGCTAATTGAAGGGCCGAAACAACCAGGGAACAACATCAATCTGTATCTGGGGCTGCTGAAAGAGGAGCTTGACACGCTGTGGAAAACGCCAGCCAATACGTGGGACGCCGCAGAGAAAGAATATTTCCCTATGAGAGCCGCACTGCTCACGACGGTGCACGACTATCTCGGTTACGGATATCCCGCGGGGCAGGTAGTCCACGGATTTTCTGGATGCGTAAGGTGCATGGATGACACAACATATCACCAGCTAGATAGAGATCCCGGGTCTTCGAAAACCGTGTTCATGGGACATCGAAGGTGGCTTCGCGATGATGACCCATGGAGGAAACGCAAGGATCTGTTTGATGGTGAAACCGAACCCTGAAAACGCCCGTGTATGAGGAGCGGTGAGGAAATAGACAAGCTGTTGAAAAATTGGAAAGACTGCCCACTGCCGGGAAAGAAGCAAAAGGCGCCAGAGCCGGGAAAGAAGCGAAAGGCGCCAGAGCCGCTGCTGAAGGTATCGAAAACGAGGTCTGTTTTCTGGGACTTGCCGTACTGAAAGAT
Source organism: Triticum aestivum (assembly GCF_018294505.1). NCBI lineage: Eukaryota > Viridiplantae > Streptophyta > Magnoliopsida > Poales > Poaceae > Triticum > Triticum aestivum. The sequence goes on from NC_057798.1 coordinate 72,276,479, forward strand.
CCACCGTGTGCCTCACAGCCTTGATGTCATGCATATCACGAAGAACGTGTGCGAGAGTCTGCTTGGTACCCTGCTCAACATGCCAGAGAGGACCAAAGATGGGCCGAAAGCAAGGGCAGACTTGAAATCAATGGGCATCAGGCAGGAGCTTCACACTAATGATGATGATGATGATGATGATGATGATGAGGCGAAGCAGGACACAGTAAGTCGTCGCAAAGGCAAAAAGGCGAAGAAGACCGGAAATGACTACCCTCCCGCGTGCTTCACTCTAAGTCAGGACGAGATCGAGCAGTTTTTCACCTGCCTCCTAGGAGTAAAACTTCCTTACGGTTACGCGGGGAAGATAAGCAGATACCTAGACCCAGCGAAGCAGAAGTTCAGTGGGATGAAGTCTCACGACTGTCACATGCTGATGACGCAGATACTTCCAGTTGCAATCCGTGGGATCATGGACGCGCACGTCCGTGAAACGCTATTTGGCCTATGCAACTTTTTCGACGTCATCTCTCGGAAGTCGATTGGCGTGAGGCAACTCAGAAGGCTACAGGAAGAGATCGTGGTGATACTATGCGAGCTTGAGATGTACTTCCCGCCCGCATTCTTTGATATTAGGGTGCATCTGCTGGTCCATATAGTGGAGGATATCATCCAACTCGGGCCGACGTTCCTGCACAGCATGATGCCGTTCGAAAGGATGAATGGTGTCATCAAAGGATACGTTCGCAACATGTCACGTCCAGAGGGAAGTATAGCCAGGGGCTTTTTGACCGAAGAGTGCATCTCCTACTGCACGAATTATCTAGGCATCGAGAACCCCGTTGGTGTGCCCGTCAACAGGCACCTCGGCGGGCTCGCTGGATGGGGTCACCGTGAGGGTCGCCGCGAAATGCATGTCGACTTAGAGGGTCGACTCGCCGACTTTGAAAGAGCAAACCTAGTCGCGCTACAACACATAGACGTGGTCGATCCTTGGGTGGTAGAGCACAAAACCTTTATTAAGAAGACGTACAATGACCGAGGCCAACAAAGGACGGACGGAGATATAATCAAAGAGCACAACTCATGTTTCACGCGTTGGTTCAAGCAGAAGCTTCTGTCGTACCCTTTACATGAGGATTCTTCCGCGGAAGAACAACTCATATTCGCCTTGTCACAGGGCGCCGAGCACAACCTGATGACCTATGAGGCATACGATATCAACGGCTACACATTCTACACCGAGGCCAAGGACATGAAGAGCGATGGTTATCAGAACTCCAAGGTAACGATGGAATCCTACACCGGTAATGACAAGGACAGATACTATGGAAGGATCGAGCAGATCTGGGAGCTGAGCTACGCTGGAGAGAAGGTCCCAATGTTCCGTGTCAGATGGGCGAAGAGCGTCCTAAAAGAAGACCGGTATTTCACCACCATGGTTATACCCGAAGCCAAATCCAAGACCGCGGGCGCAAACGTCACCGCGAAAAATGAGCCATGGGTACTGGCTTCCCAAGTTGACCAATGCTTCTTCATTACCGACCCGTCAAAGCCCAGTCGTGTTGTTGTGAGGAGAGGCAAAAGGAAGATCATCGGAATAGATGGAGTAGCCAATGAGCAAGACTTCGACAAGTACGGCGACCCGAGGATCGAACATGACGACGATGATGAAGTAGCAGCATACACCACAAGAAGAAGCACGACCACCCTACCTAAAGGACATCCGTTCCACAGAAGAACTCCATTTGCGAAAAAGAAGGGCAAGAAGATTGTGAACAGATAGCTAGCTAAGATCGATTGTATTTAAATCGTAGCCTTCATTTCTCGATTGTATTTCATGGGCACTTTTTGAACTATCATGAATATTTTTAAATTTCATGGACACTCGGTCTCGATCCCCCTCCATCTCGATCGCTATCCCACCTCGCTAGATCCGGTCCCCCTCGCCGCCGAGCACCCCCCGGTCCACCGGCCGCCGCTGCCGACCCCCCGCACCCTCGATTCCCCTACTCAACCGCCGCCACTGACCCCCCGCACCCCTCCCCTACTCAACCGCCGCCGCCGACCCCCTGCACCCCCCGCACCCTCCTCCTTCACCGGCATTGCTGTTTGATGATATTTAAAAAAATATTACTGTCTTATAAAAAAAATATTACTGTTATGATTTAAACAAGTTTGAACATATTTAAACACAAATAAGTATCAAACAGCATTTTAAATGCATAAAAAAATTGTGGAGCCTAGGAATTGAACCCAGGACCTCTTCGTGTGAGAACTGGCTGCTGACCAGTCAAGCTAGTAGAGGGAACTTGATGTGGATCAGGTCAGGTGGAAGATAACCTGTTGGCTCGAGCAGAAATAAAAAAATACTAATGGCGCACCAGGGTGAGGTGCGCCATTAGTATGGATGTACTTATGGCGCACCGAGGGGTGGTGCGCCATTAGTATTGTGCCGCCCCCATCCATATTTCCTCCCCGGCCCAAACATATCCCCTCTCTCTCCCTCGCCCTCGCCCTCGATCCCCTTCCCCTCTCCTCTCCCGACGCTGCTGCCCCGCCGCCTCGACGCCGCCCCGACGCCGCCTCGACGCCTCGACGCCGCCTCGACGCCCCGACGCCGCCTCGACGCCTCGACGCCGCCCCGACGCCGCCTCGACGCCTCGACGCCGCTGCCCCGCCGCCTCGACGCCGCCTCGACGCCGCTGCCCCGCCGCCTCGACGCCGCCCCAACGCCACCGAGGAGCACGACCTGGCGCAGGCGCACGGCGTGCAGGGCTACCCCACCCTCCTCTTCTTCATCGACGGCGTGCCCAGGGACTACTCCGGCGAGAGGACCAAGTGAGCAATTTCTGCAGATCCCCAATTCCCTCCCTGTTCCCGCTACGCAGCTGCTGAGAATTTTGTTTTTGCTTTGCTGCAGGGACGCCATTGTCGCTTGGATCGGCAAGAAGCTGGGCCTGCGGTGCAGAACCTCACCACCGTCGACGAGGCCGAGAAGATCGTCACCGGCGACGACGTGGCCGTGCTCGCCTTCCTCGACCACCTCTCGGTATGCAATGCGCCTTCTCCAGTGGCAGCAAAGTCAAACAAACCCAAAATTGGTTCAGTTGCAAACCATGTTACCCACATTGACCCAAAATTGGTTGAATTGCAAACCATGTGACCCAGATTGACCCAAGAATACAATGCTTGAATTGTGGCCAAATTGAGAACATGTGGCCATGTTACCCAAAATACACTGCACCTAGTTTTCCCAATGCCTTTATTCTTCTGCTTGCTCACTACTAGATGATCCAAGTGCGACCCATGTCAACAATTGCCCCCTTTGAACCCAAAAAGCAGTACATATGGTCCAATCCGTGCGGCTCTATGGCTCGACAGCACATAATAGGAATTTAGAAGGGAAATTGCTGGAGAGCATGGCCATAAACTTACAGGAAACGGGTGACAAAATATTGTACAAGGGAAGTATCGTAACTTGCTGGAGTGCATTCAGATGTGCATGCTACAGAGCTGTGCCGTTTATATTTTAGTAGTGAATTAACCACACACTAGAATTCATCTCTGAGCAACAGATGGGAAGAAGAACATGAGTTTGTATAGTTACTAACAATGAAGATTATGTGCTTGCAATGCAGATTCTGTAAATTGTGAGGAGAGCAGAGCAGAGGTAGCAGCAACTGAAAGTCTGAATTCTGAAAATCTCTGGGCAATGCAGTGTGATGTAGTATTGTTGCTCATGGTAGCCTGGGCTGACCAATCCAGGCGCCAATGTTTCTGAAGCTAGGAAGGTGTGCATGCATGCTACTGAATTGTGCAGTGTATCTAGTAAACTAACGACATGCAAATTGTTCATGGCGGCCTGGTTTGACCGATCCAGAATTATGGACGACGTTGGTTCTGAACCTAGGTAGGGGACATGTGTGTAGCCCTTTTGCTGTCGGCGCAGTTTATCTAGCAAAATTAACATATGATCCAAGTGCTAGTACTGCAGCAACTGAAAAATCGTGAACTAATTGACAAAGTAGAGTAGAGCTTGCAGCAACTGAAAAATTTGAACTCTGAAACACTCTAGCAGGAGAGTAGAGCAGAGTAGAGCAAAGTGTAGCATTAGCATATGATCCAAGTGCTAGTACTGCTAGTAAATAGCTAATACAGTTAATGAAGAAGAAAAAAAACTGCTAGTACAGTTAATGAAGAAGAAAAAAATGGCTACTACTGCTAGTAAATAGCATCAGACTGAATGTCTTTTATATATGGTACTGCTAGTAAATAGCTTCTTCTATATACTAATTTGCATCAAAGTGTAGAACAAAACATCAGACTGAATAACTAACAGTGGGTAATTAACCTAACTATTCATTTTTCCTTAGGTTAATATTAAAATGTCCAGTGTATATATATTTGAAAATGATTGCTGCTAGATGTTAATTTGCTGGTACTAGCTAGAATTTGGCACTGAAAAGCAAAAGCAAAAGCTAATTAACTGCTGGGTAATAGCACTGGTACTAGGTAGCTAAAATATGTGTTCTGAAACACTCAGAGCAGAAAAACTTACTACATACATATGCTCAAGAAACACTTACTAACCAGAAAAGGTTTTGACTTGAAATGTTAATAGCACAGAGAGCACCACAAGTTAAACACCTCAATCTGTTAGTATTTGTCTGCATTTTCTCACATTCTTCTTGTATCTGATCCAGTATTGCTTGTAGTGGTTTGTCCAAAATGTTGAATGATACTGCTTGGAGATGCATATATTGTTTCACCTCTTCACATGCCAATGTATTTTCCATGTTGTGATGGAGGCCTTTTTTGCCTTGTCCACCGAGAGGCCCTTGAGTTTGCTGGAATGTCGATTAACTTCCGTTCCAGCAAATTCGGGTACTCCATATGTCCTATTTTCAGCAAAGGTCATGCTGAAATTTTCCGTGAATTTTAGCATGACTTTGCTAAAAAAATAGGACATATGGGGTACTTGTGACTAATGCATGGGCCGGGGTACTTGTGACTAATGATGAAAGCTTAGGCTTTTAGGGTGCCTCGGCGTCGAAAAACCCTCAATGATAAAAGCTTAGCTTTTAGGATGCCTCGGTGTCGACAAACCCTAAATGATGAGACCATGATCTTGTTCCTTGACAATAATCAACTTTTTGACCAAACTTTGTTCCTATTTAGAGAGAAACATGGCCAACAACGATGAGGCCGGGGGTTCGGGCGGCAAGGCATTCTGGGAGTTGTCCCAGGAGATGGAGGTACAACCTCACTTGTATGAGGACGCCGCCTTCCCCACCGATCCTGAGACAACTGATGGTACCGCCGAGGATGACCCCACTGATGCCACCACTGATGGTGCCGCCGAGGATGCCACCACTGATGATGGCGGCGCATGCACAGATGGCAGCCAACCGAAGAGGCAACGGAAGGACCATGACCGACCGTGCTCCGCACCCTCAAGGAGGAAGTTACTGAAGTAGACTCCGACGGAAATCCAACGGCACCCGAACGAATAGTCAAGGGGTACTCGCTTCAGCTCGGGTGCATTCTCCGGAGCACTGTCTCGATCAACACCGAGAACCTGAGGCATCCTGACCGAGGGAATTTGCGCAACCTCCTCTTCACGAAGCTGCACGAACGATACAAGTTCCCCGCTGAATTTGAAAACACAAGCCTCAAAAGGAATAAAGTGAACAATGTTGCCCTCACGAAGATGAGCAAGGCCCTGTCTACTTGGAAAAGCAATGTGAAGAGAATGATTGAGAAAGGTGAGAGTTATGAGAAGATCAAGGAGAAAAATCCTTCGATCACCAAAGTGTTGGGGAACGTAGTAATTTCAAAAAAATTCCTACGCACACGCAAGATCATGGTGATGGCATAGCAATGAGAGGGGAGAGTGTTGTCCACGTACCCTTGTAGACCGTAAGCGGAAGTGTTAGCACGACGCGGTTGATGTAGTCGCACGTCTTCACAATCCGACCGATCCAAGCACCGAACGTACGGCACCTCCGAGTTCAGCACACGTTCAGCTCGATGACGATCCCCAGGCTCCGATCCAGCAAAGCTTCAGGGATGAGTTCCGTCAGCACGACGGCGTGGTGACCATGATGATTTACTACCGGCGCAGGGCTTCGCCTAAACTCCGCGACGATATGACCTAGGTGGAATATGGTGGAGGGGGGCACCGCACACGGCTAAGGAACGATCCGTAGATCAACTTCTGTGTCTATGGGGTGCCCCCCTGCCCCCGTATATAAAGGAGGGAGGGGGAGGTGCGGCCGGCCCCCTTGGGGTGCGCCTGGAGGAGTCCTACTCCCACCGGGAGTAGGACTCCCCCCTCTTGCCTTGGTGGAGAAGGAAAGGGGGGAGGGGAAAGAGGAAAGGGGGGCGCCGCCCCCCCCCCCTTCCTTGTCCTATTCGGACTAGGGGGGAGGGGGCGCGCGGCCTGCCCTGGCCGGCCCTCCTCTTCTCCCTCATGGCCCACTAAGGCCCATTAACCCCCGGGAGGGTTCCGGTAACCCCCCGGTGTTCCGGTAAATTCCCGATTTCACCCGGAACCTTTCCGATGTCCAAACATAGGCTTCCAATATATCAATATTTATGTCTCGACCATTTCGAGACTCCTCGTCATGTCCGTGATCACATCCGGAACTCCGAACAAACTTCGATACATCAAAACTTATAAACTCATAATAAAACTGTCATCGTAACGTTAAGCGTGCGGACCCTACGGGTTCGAGAACTATGTAGACATGACCTAGAACTATTCTCGGTCAATAACCAATAGCGCAACCTGGATGCCCATATTGGTTCCTACATATTCTACGAAGATCTTTATCGGTCAAACCGCATAACAACATACGTTGTTCCCTTTGTCATCGGTATGTTACTTGCCCGAGATTTGATCGTCGGTATCCAATACCTAGTTCAATCTCGTTACCGGCAAGTCTCTTTACTCGTTCCGTAATGCATCATCCCGTAACCAACTCATTTGGTCACATTGCTTGCAAGGCTTATAATGATGTGCATTACCGAGAGGGCCCAGTGATACCTCTCCGACAATCGGAGTGACAAAACCTAATCTCGAAATATGCCAACTCAACATGTACCTTCGGAGACACCTGTAGTACTCCTTTATAATCACCCAGTTATGTTGTGATGTTTGGTAGTACCCAAAGTGTTCTTCCGGTAAACGGGAGTTGCATAATTCTCATAGTTACAAGAACATGTATAAGTCATGAAGAAAGCAATAGCAATATACTAAACGATCAAGTGCTAGGCTAACGGAATGGGTCATGTCAATCACATCATTCTCCTAATGATGTGATCCCATTAATCAAATGACAACACATGTCTATGGTTAGGAAACATAACCATCTTTGATTAACGAGCTAGTCAAGTAGAGGCATACTAGTGACTATATGGTTGTCTATGTATTCACACATGTATCATGTTTCCAGTTAATACAATTCTAGCATGAATAATAAACATTTATCATGATATGAGGAAATAAATAATAACTTAATTATTGCCTCTAGGGCATATTTCCTTCAGTCTCCCACTTGCACTAGAGTCAATAATCTAGATTACATAGTAATGATTTTAACACCCATGGAGTCTTGGTGCTGATCATGTTTTGCTCGTGAGAGTGGCTTAGTCAACGGGTCTGCAACATTCAGATCCGTATGTATCTTGCAAATCTCTATGTCTCCCACTTGGACTTGGGTCCCAAATGGAATTGAAGCGTCTCTTGATGTGCTTGGTCCTCTTGTGAAATCTGGATTCCTTTGCCAAGGCAATTGCACCAGTATTGTCACAAAAAGATTTTCATTGGTCCCGATGCACTAGGTATGACACCTAGATCGGAAATGAACTCCTTCATCCAGACTCCTTCATTTGCTGCTTCCGAAGCAGCTATGTACTCCGCTTCACATGTAGATCCCGCCACGACGCTTTGTTTAGAACTGCACCAACTTACAGCTCCACCGTTTAATAAAAACACGTATCCGGTTTGCGATTTAGAATCGTTCGGATCAGTGTCAAAGCTTGCATTGACGTAACCATTTACGACTAGCTCTTTGTCACCTCCATATACGAGAAACATATCCTTAGTCCTTTTCAGGTATTTCAGGATGTTCTTGACCGCTGTCCAGTGATCCACTCCTGGATTACTTTGGTACCTTCCTGCCAAGCTTATTGCTAAGCATACGTCAGGTCTGGTACACAGCATTGCATACATGATAGAGCCTATGGCTGAAGCATAAGGAACATCTTTCATTTTCTCTCTATCTTATGCTTTGGTTGGGCATTGAGTTTGACTCAACTTCACACCTTGTAGTACGGGCAAGAACCCTTTCTTTGCCTGATCCATTTTGAACTTTTTCAAAATTTTATCAAGGTATGTGCTTTGTGAAAGTCCTATTAAGCGTCTTGAGCTATCTCTATAGATCTTGATGCCCAATATGTAAGCAGCTTCACCGAGGTCTTTCATTGAAAAACTTTTATTCAAGTATCCCTTTATGCTATCCAGAAATTCTATATCATTTCCAATTAATAATATGTCATCTACATATAATATCAGAAATGCTACAGAGCTCCCACTCACTTTCTTGTAAATACAGGGTTCTCCAAAAGTCTGTATAAAACCATATGCTTTGATCACACTATCAAAGCGTTTATTCCAACTCCGAGATGCTTGCACCAGTCCATAAATGGAACGCTGGAGCTTGCACACTTTGTTAGCACCTTTTGGATCTACAAAACCTTCTGGCTGCATCATATACAACTCTTCTTCCATAAATCCATTCAAGAATGCAGTTTTGACATCCATTTTCCAAATTTCATAATTATGAAATGCAGCAATAGCTAACATGATTCGGACAGACTTAAGCATCGCTACGGGTGAGAAAGTCTCATCGTAGTCAACCCCTTGAACTTGTCGAAAACCTTTCGCAACAAGTCGAGCTTTATAGACAGTTATATTACCATCAGCGCCAGTGTTCTTCTTAAAAATCCATTTATTCTCAATGGCTTGCCGATCATCGGGCAAGTCAACCAAAGTCCATACTTTGTTTTCATACATGGATCCCATCTCAGATTTCATGGCCTCTAGCCATTTTGCGGAATCTGGGCTCATCATCGCTTCCTCATAGTTCGTAGGTTCATCATGGTCAAGCAACATGACTTCCAGAATTGGATTACCGTACCACTCTGGTGCGGATCTTATTCTGGTAGACCTACGAGGTTCTGTAGAAACTTGATCTGAAGTTTCATGTTCAATATCATTAGCTTCTTCACTAATTGGTGTAGTTGTCACAGGAACCGGTTCTTGTGATGAACTACTTTCCAATAAGGGAGTAGATACAATTATCTCATCAAGTTCTACTTTCCTCCCACTCACTTCTTTCGAGAGAAACTCCTTCTCTAGAAAGGATCCGATTTTAGCAACGAAAATCGTGCCCTCAGATCTGTGATAGAAGGTGTACCCAATAGTCTCTTTTGGGTATCCTATGAAGACACATTTCTCCGATTTGGGTTCGAGCTTATCTAGTTGAAGTTTCTTCACATAAGCATCGCAGCCCCAAACTTTAAGAAACGACAACTTTGGTTTCTTGCCAAACCACAGTTCGTAAGGCGTCGTCTTAACGGATTTTGATGGTGCCCTATTTAACGTGAATGTGGCCGTCTCTAAAGCATAACCCCAAAACAATAGCGGTAAATCAGTAAGAGACATCATAGATCTCACCATATCTAGTAAAGTACGATTACGACGTCGGACACACCATTTCGTTGTGGTGTTCCGGGTGGCGTGACTTGCGAAACTATTCCGTGTTGTTTCAAGTGTAGACCAAACTCGTAACTCAAATATTCTCCTCCACGATCAGATCGTAGAAATTTTATTTTCCTGTTACGATGATTTTCTAATTCACTCTGAAATTCTTTGAACTTTTCAAATGTTTCAGACTTGTGTTTCATCAAGTAGATATACCCATATCTGCTGAAATCATCTGTCAAGGTGAGAAAATAACGATATCCGCCGCGAGCCTCAACATTCATTGGACCGCAAACATCAGTATGTATGATTTCCAACAAATCAGTTGCTCGCTCCATAGTTCCGGAGAACGGCGTTTTAGTCATCTTGCCCATGAGGCACGGTTCGCAAGTACCAAGTGATTCATAATCAAGTGATTCCAAAATCCCATCAGTATGGAGTTTCTTCATGCGCTTTACACCGATATGACCTAAACGGCAGTGCCACAAATAAGTTGCACTATCATTATTAACTCTGCATCTTTTGGTTTCAACACTATGAATATGTGTATCACTACTATCGAGATTTAATAAAAATAGACCACTCTTCAAGGGTGCATGACCATAAAAGATATTACTCATATAAATAGAACAACCATTATTCTCTGATTTAAATGAATAACCGTCTCGCATCAAACAAGATCCAGATATAATGTTCATGCTTAATGTAGAGGTAGCGTGCCGACTGCGATCACATCGACTTTGGAACCATTTCCCACGCGCATCGTCACCTCGTCCTTAGCCAATCTTCGCTTAATCCGTAGTCCCTGTTTCGAGTTGCAAATATTAGCAACAGAACCAGTATCAAATACCCAGGTGCTACTGCGAGCATTAGTAAGGTACACATCAATAACATGTATATCACATATACCTTTGTTCACTTTGCCATCCTTCTTATCCGCCAAATACTTGGGGCAGTTCCACTTCCAGTGTCCAGTCTGCTTGCAGTAGAAGCACTCAGTTTCAGCCTTAGGTCCAGACTTGGGTTTCTTCTCTTGAGCAGCAACTTGCTTGCTGTTCTTTTTGAAGTCCCCCTTCTTCTTCCCTTTGCCCTTTTTCTTGAAACTGGTGGTCTTGTTAACCATCAACACTTGATGCTCCTTCTTGATTTCTACCTCCGCGGCTTTTAGCATCGCGAAGAGCTCGGGAATAGTCTTGTTCATCCCTTGCATATTATAATTCATCACGAAGCTCTTGTAGCTTGGTGGCAGTGATTGAAGAATTCTATCAATGACACTATCATCAGTAAGATTAACTCCCAGTTGAATCAAGTGATTATTATACCCAGACATTTTGAGTATGTGTTCACTGATAGAACTATTCTCCTCCATCTTGCAGCTGTAGAACTTATTGGAGACTTCATATCTCTCAATCCGGGCATTTGCTTGAAATATTAACTTCAACTCCTGGAACATCTCATATGCCCCGTGACGTTCAAAACGTCGTTGAAGACCTGGTTCTAAGCCGTAAAGCATGGCACACTGAACTATCGAGTAGTCATCAGCTTTTCTCTGCCAGACGTTCTTAACGTCATCAGTTGCATCAGCAGCAGGCCTGGCACCCAGCGGTGCTTCCAGGACGTAACTTTTCTATGCAGCAATGAGGATAATCCTCGGGTTACGGATCCAGTCCGTGTAATTGCTACCATCATCTTTCAACTTTGTTTCTCAAGGAACGCATTAAAATTCAACGGAACAACAGCACGAGCCATCTATCTACAAACAAACATAGACAAGCAAAATACTATCAGGTATTAAGTTTCATGATAAATTTAAGTTCAGTTAATCATATTACTTAAGAACTCCCACTTAGATAGACATCTTCATCTAAGTGATCACGTGATCCAAATCAACTAAACCATGTCCGATCATCACGTGAGATGGAGTAGTTTCAATGGTGAACATCACTATGTTGATCATATCTACTATATGATTCACGCTCGACCTTTCGGTCTCCGTGTTCCGAGGCCATATCTGTATATGCTAGGCTCGTCAAGTATGACCTGAGTATTCCGCGTGTGCAACTATTTTGCACCCGTTGTATTTGAACGTAGAGCCTATCACACCCGATCATCACGTGGTGTCTCAGCACGAATAACTTTCGCAACGGTGCATACTCAGGGAGAACACTTCTTGATTATTAGTGAGAGATCATCTTAAAATTCTACCATCAATCAAAGCAAGATAAGATGCATAAAGGATAAATATCACATGCAATCAATATAAGTGATATGATATGGCCATCATCATCTTGTGCTTGTGATCTCCATCTTCGAAGCACCGTCGTGATCACCATCGTCACCGGCGCAACACCTTGATCTCCATCGTAGCATCGTTGTCGTTACGCCATCTATTGCTTCTACGACTATCGCTACCGCTTAGTGATAAAGTAAAGCAATTACAGGGCGTTTGCATTTCATACAATAAAGCGACAACCATATGGCTCCTGCCAGTTGCCGATAACTTCAGTTACAAAACATGATCATCTCATACAATAAAATATAGCATCACGTCTTGACCATATCACATCACAACATGCCCTACAAAAACAAGTTAGATGTCCTCTACTTTGTTGTTGCAAATTTTACGTGGCTGCTACGGGCTTTAGCAAGAACTGTTCTTACCTACGCATAAAAACCACAACGATAGTTCGTCAAGTTGGTGCTGTTTTAACCTTCGCAAGGACCGGGCGTAGCCACACTCGATTCAGCTAAAGTGAGAGAGACAGACACCCGCCAGCCACCTTTAAGCACAAGTGCTCGTAACGGTGAAACCAGTCTCACGTAAGCGTATGCGTAATGTCGGTCCGGGCTGCTTCATCTCACAATACCGCCGAACCAAAGTATGACATGCTGGTAAGCAGTATGACTTGTATCGCCCACAACTCACTTGTGTTCTACTCATGCATATAACATCAACACATAAAACCTAGGCCCGGATGCCACTGTTGGGGAACGTAGTAATTTCAAAAAAATTCCTATGCACACGCAAGATCATGGAGATGGCATAGCAACGAGAGGGGAGAGTGTTGTCCACGTACCCTCATAGACCGTAAGTGGAAGCTTAAGCACAACGCGGTTGATGTAGTCGTACGTCTTCATGATCCGACCGATCCAAGCACCGAACGTACGGCACCTCCGAGTTCAGCACACGTTCAGCTCGATGACGATCCCCGGGCTCCAATCCAGCAAAGCTTCAGGGATGAGTTCCGTCAGCACGATGGCGTGGTGACGATGATGATTTACTACCGGCGCAGGGCTTCGCCTAAACTCCGCGACGATATGACCGAGGTGGAATATGGTGGAGGGGGGCACCGCACACGGCTAAGGAACGATTCGTAGATCAACTTCTGTGTCTATGGGGTGCCCCCCTGCCCCCGTATATAAAGGAGGGAGGGGGAGGTGCGGCCGGCCCCCTTGGGGTGCGCCTGGAGGAGTCCTACTCCCACCGGGAGTAGGACTCCCCCCTCTTGCCTTGGTGGAGAAGGAAAGGGGGGAGGGGAAAGAGGAAAGGGGGGTGCCGCCCGCCCCCCCCCCCCTTCCTTGTCCTATTCGGAGGGGCGCGCGGCCTGCCCTGGCCGGACCTCCTCTTCTCCCTCATGGCCCACTAAGGCCCATTAACCCCCGGGAGGGTTCCGGTAACCCCCTGGTGTTCCGGTAAATTCCCGATTTCACCCGGAACCTTTCCGATGTCCAAACATAGGCTTCCAATATATCAATCTTTATGTCTCGACCATTTCGAGACTCCTCGTCATGTCTGTGATCACATCCGGAACTCCGAACAAACTTCGATACATCAAAACTTATGAACTCATAATAAAACTGTCATCGTAACGTTAAGCGTGCGGACCCTACGGGTTCGAGAACTATGTAGACATGACCTAGAACTATTATCGGTCAATAACCAATAGCGGAACCTGGATGCCCATATTGGTTCCTACATATTCTACGAAGATCTTTATCGGTCAAACCGCATAACAACATACGTTGTTCCCTTTGTCATCAGTATGTTACTTGCCCGAGATTTGATCGTCAGTATCCAATACCTAGTTCAATCTCGTTACCGGCAAGTCTCTTTACTCGTTCCGTAATGCATCATCCCGTAACCAACTCATTTGGTCACATTGCTTGCAAGGCTTATAATGATGTGCATTACCGAGAGGGCCCAGAGATACCTCTCCGACAATCGGAGTGACAAAACCTAATCTCGAAATACGCCAACTCAACATGTACCTACGGAGACACCTGTAGTACTCCTTTATAATCACCCAGTTACGTTGTGATGTTTGGTAGTACCCAAAGTGTTCTTCCGATAAACGGGAGTTGCATAATTCTCATAGTTACAGGAACATGTATAAGTCATGAAGAAAGCAATAGCAATATACTAAACGATCAAGTGCTAGGCTAACGGAATGGGTCATGTCAATCACATCATTCTCCTAATGATGTGATCCCATTAATCAAATGACAACACATGTCTATGGTTAGGAAACATAACCATCTTTGATTAACGAGCTAGTCAAGTAGAGGCATACTAGTGACTATATGTTTGTCTATGTATTCACACATGTATCATGTTTCCCGTTAATACAATTCTAGCATGAATAATAAACATTTATCATGATATGAGGAAATAAATAATAACTTTATTATTGCCTCTAGGGCATATTTCCTTCACGAAGATGACTACAATGACTTCAAGATCAATTGCTCGAGCACCGCAAACTCCCAATCAAGTCAGTGGGGGAAAGAAATGCGGGAGCTGAACTTAGGGGAACACACACTCGGTCCCAGTGGTTACAGAGTGGCGGAGCCTATATGGGACAAGGAGGAGGCGGACCGTGCCGAGCAAGGCCTACCGACCCTCTTCGATAAATACGGTGACAAGCAGACCAGGAACTTTGTCAGGGCCCGGTACAAGAAGGACCCAAAAACAAAGGAACTTACCACGGATCCGAAGACCAGGGCGCTTGAGCTTGTTCTGGTAAGGAATACACCCCCGCGTAATTAGCTCCATATGGTTGCATTCTAATTAATGAAGCCAAATTTCTAAATGGTTCACATTCCTTCCGCAGGCGACTGAAAGCAGTAGCGCGGGGTCGACTAAGAGCAACCCTTGGGACACCACTCTAAATAGGGCGTTGAATGTAATGAAGAACAAGGATAAGCTCAGTAAGCCGACGTCAGCTGGTCGTGTGGCCGGCAAAGGCTTGTCGACAAAATGGTCGTCATACTATAACAATGGTGGCGAAAGGAGAAAAAGACTAGCTCGGAAAGCCAGGCGCGCGAGGTTCAAGAACTCAAGGCACAGGTGGCGTGGATTCCGGAGATTGTCCAAGAGCAAGTGCAACAACAACTCGGAGCGACGATCACCGCCATTGTGCCTACCTTGATCAAGGGGTTGAGTGCGTGGATTGCGGGCGGCCAACAGGGGCCGCCCCCGATTCCTAGCTTCACGGCCAGCAACTCGCAGAATGCGATGGCGGGGCCATTGGTGTCTCCGGCGGAGGTGGCATTGGTGTCTCCGACGCCGGCACGGGAGCTTAATGCACCCGGGTGTACGCCGGCCGGCACCTCTGCAGCAAGCGGCCCCTCCGTCAACTGCACGCCCGCCGTTGGCGGTGCCTCGACATTAGCCGAGCTCGACGCCATCATCACGGTAACTAATTAAGCCTCTCTCGGCCGAGGACTTCATCTCCTTGCCTTTGACTGGGCATCCCTGACACCCTACATGTTTTCGCAGGGCGCCGTCGACGTTCCGTGCACTCTCCTGCACTTCGTGAACAACGAGTTGGTCGATGTCGCCAAGGGCAAAATCATTCAACCGGGCAACCCCTTGTTCCATGGTACCCAGATGCCACCCAACTTGTTTAGGGTTGAACTGGTTCGGGTGCTGCCAGGCTGCGACGAGTTGTTACCTCCGATTCGACCCGTCGGGGCTGACGATGATGACGTGATGACCCTCAGCGCCTGCCTGAGCTGGCCCCTGCCTTGGCCGAAGAGCCAGATTCGTTTGGGGGCGGGGGACATCACCCCAAAGACAACACCGCCAGTCGTGCCGGCGCCAAGTCGGCCCCATGGCAAGACCGCCGCAACGGTGCCGGACATCCCTATGCCACTGGATCCAAACATGCATATGGCACAGGATCAGAACAACGATGACGACGATACATTTGGCAACGTCGATCAGTACTTTGCCGAACATGGGTACGATGGCGACTTCATGGGGCCTCCTTCTCAAGAACCCAACCCAACAAAAGACGTGCGCGATCTAGCTGGTACCGCGGAGAAGCCAAGTTGCAACAGGCGTCGTCTGCCGTTCAGCTCTCAGGAGACGCCTCCAGCTGCCGACTTCACCAAGCCTCAGATAGGCGAGGTGCAAAATATTATCAGCCCCAACACACTCAAGAAGGCGGTCTGTGAGCAGAACTTGGTCCCATTACAGGAGAAGAAGAAGGCACGCAAAAGAAAGACTAACAAATGTGCGAGCCAGCCGGCACCGAGTACGATCCATGCTCAGGACGGGCCACCTTCACCTAAGGATATCTCGAGGAGGGTGCATGTGGCGGGTAGGGCGATGCTACCGACAAATATGCTCAATGCTGCAACCGGTGCTATGCGGAGTCTGCATGACAGTGTTCTTTCTTTGGAGAAGCAGCGTCTCAGAGAGAAGGATGTGGCATACCCGGTTTTCGCAGCCAAGGTGCCAGAGGGCAAGGGCTTTGTGGATAACTCCATCGGGCGTACGATCGTCCTGCGGTTTGATGACATCCACGCTATGTTGAACCTTCATCCGCTGCACTACACCTTCGTTCGGCTATTTTCGCTGAGTATGGAGATGCGGATCATTCGCGACAAGACCCCGGACATCGTGATAGTCGACCCCTTCTACATGCGTGCCAAGATCTTGGGCAGCGCTGGGGACCGGCAAGTCGCGAGTTCTTACCTCGAAGGCGTCATTCTGGCAAACCAAGATAAGGATAACTTCCTCGTGCCTTACTTTCCCGAGTAAGTCCTCCCCTCAACCGGCCCGTAACATATGAATTCTTAGATTTCGATCGTTTTTCTTTTAACATTCTGTGTTTTCTGTAGTGACACACATTGCACGCTCATCCTCCTAAGCCCCAAATATTCCATGGCCACATATTTCGACCCGGACCGTCAGTCGACGTAGACTACACAAATGTCAAGAAGGTTCTTGATGATGTTGTCCCCGGCTACGCCAAATCTGGAGGCACCTTCACCAGGCCTATTCGTAAGTACGGCAAGCACGTGTTCTCCCACAATATGACGTTCTGCTGCGTCAAGCAGCCGCCTGGCGGTCAGAAGGGTGCCTACTACGCCATCCATCACATGTGGGCGATCGTACGGGACCATCATCAACTTCTGCTACCGAGTAAACTCAAAGATTGGGCCGCGAGCGTGTCGGAGTTTGCGGAAATCATCCATCAAGATGTCCTTCGTACCTCGGGGCAGTTCTACCTCAGAAATCAACCGTCCAACAGTGACATCGACACAATGCTACAAATGCAGGCTGACAACGCCTGTTATTTCATGACTCCCACGATAGACGGCGGCTTCAGCCACGCTCCGGTCCCTTGAGTTGAGTCGAAAGCAGTGATGTTGTGTCTAGTTCTGAGACATCGATTAGCTCATGTTGTAATTAAACTTCAATGAACTTGTAGTATGTCTCTTTGGTTTCGAGAGTCGTTCAACTTAGATGTAATCGATGCTATTAATGTCTTGCTTTTCTCTTCCGATCGTTCTGTTGCATACTTATATATTGCTTATGTATTGTCTGTGAATTGGTACTAACGTTTTGTTTGGCTAGTGCATAGCGATGCCGTCGTATGTCGTGTACAAGGGTAAGGTTCCCGGAGTCTACGACGACTGGGAGGAGTGTCGGAGACAGGTTCACCGATTCAGCGGTAACAGTTACAAAGGGTACACCACTAGGGCCGAGGCCGAATCTAGATACGCCCGCTATCTAGCGGGAGAGGGGAAGGAGCGTTGGAGGAACCGGATGAAGACGAGTTTCATCGTGATGATGCTCATTGTGATGACCGCAGCTATCTTCTATGTGATGGTAGTTTAGATGATCGATATCGACTTGTAATGTGAAGACAAACTCGCTACTCGCGGTCTCGAGACTTGTAATATAATGTTCTATCTTTGTTCGGTCTTTTCAATTCGGAGACTAATATGATGAATTGTATTCGGAGACTAATATGATGAATTGTATTCAGAGACTAATCTTCTATTGTATTCGATGAATCTGTTGTTGATGTGTGCTGTCTATATTTTGTCCAATTATACATTTTGTAACCTGTGCAAAAAACAGAAAATAAAAAAATAAAAAAAAACCTAATATTCATACTAATGGCGCATCACATCACAGTGCGCCATTAGTATGCCAAAGGATACTAATGGCGCATCATTAAACAGTGCGCCATTAGTATGCCGAAGTTACTAATGGCGCATCTTGTTGTTGTGTGCCATTAGTATGCCAAAGCACCTGGGTATACATGGCCCCCTGGGAGGCATACTAATGGCGCACTGTTGTATATACTAATGGCGCATCTAAGGTCCGCCATTAGTATACCAGATACTATTGGCGCACCAGTGGTGCGCCATTAGTAAAATATACTAATGGCGTGGCACTAATGGCGCACCACTAATGCACCATTAATGGCCAAATTAGGTGCGCCATTAGTAGGCCTTTTCCTAGTAGTGAGAGTTCCAATCATAAGTGCATATGATCCAAGAAGATAAAGTATGTTAGTTTATGCCTCTCCCTCAAACAGAATTGCAACAGTGATTACCGGTCTAGTAACATAGTCAATTGCTTAGGGACAATTTCACAGCTCCTACCACCACTTTTCACACTCACTATATTTACTTTATTGCATCTTTATCTAAACAGCCCCTAGTTTATATTTACGTGTTCTTTATTATCTTGCAAACCTATCCTATCACACCTACAAAGTACTTCTAGTTTCATACTTGTTCTAGGTAAAGCGAACACTAAGCGTGCGTAGAGTCGTATCAGTGGCAGATAAGGCTTGATAGATTATTTGTTCTACCTTTAGCTCCTCCTTGGGTTCGACACTCTTACTTATCGAAAGAGGCTACAACTATCTCGTATACTTGCGGGTTATCAATGATCGATCTAGAAATCCTACCAAGGTTAAGGAGTGATGTGGTGCAATGTCTTGTTAGATTTGACCTGGTGTTCCCACCATCCTTCTTCAATATTATGACACACGTCCTAGTTCATCTAGTCGACGAGATTGTCATTCTGGGCCCTATATTTCTACACAATATGTTCCCCTTTGAGAGGTTCATGGGAGTATTAAAGAAATATGTTCGTAACCATGCTAGGCCAGAAGGAAGCACCTCCATGGGCCATCAAAAAGAGGATGTCATTGGGTTTTGTGTTGACTTCATTCCTGACCTTAAGAAGATTGGTCTCCCTCAATAGCGGTATGAGGGGAGACTGAGTGGAAAAGGCACACTAGGAGGGGACTCGATAATATGTAGGGACAGGAATTCTTGGTCTCAAGCACACTACACAGTTCTATAGAATTCTACCTTGGTGACCCCGTATGTCCATGAACACAAGAACATTCTGCACTCCAAACATCCAGAGCAGTGTGACGACTGGATTACATGTGAACACGTCAGGACTTTCCTTAGTTGGTTGCAAACATGTCTCAGGGGTGACAACATTTTTTCGGATGAGCTGTACTCATTGGCCAGGGAACCATCTTCGACTGTAATGACTTACAAAGGGTACAAGATAAACGGGAATACATTTTACACGATCGCCCAAAATCAAAAGAGCACCAACCAAAATAGTGTTGTCCACATTGATGCAGCAACCAAGAGGAGAAAGGACACACATTATGGTTACATAGTGGGCATATGGGAACTTGACTATGGACACACATTAAGGTCCCTTTGTTTAAGTGCAAATGGGTCAATCTGTCAGGAGACGGGGTACAGGTAGACCCACAATACCGAATGACAACAGTTGATCCGAACAGTCTTGGGTACACAGACGAACCATTTGTCCTAGCCAATGATGTGGCACATGTTTACTATGTGAAGAACATGTCTACCAAACCAAGAAAATGAAAAGATAAGGAAGCGAATACATCATATACATGAGCCAAAGCGCCACATAGTTCTTTCAGGAAAAAGAGACATCGTGGGATTGGAGGGCAAAACAAACATATTTGAAGATTATGAAAAGTTTCATGAAATTCCTCCCTTCAAAGTCAAGGCTGACCCAAGCACCCTGTTAAACGATGAAGATTATCCATGGTTACGGCGCAATAAGCAAGGGACACAAGCGAAGAAAAAGTGAAGACTTTCTCTCCACAACTATTATGATGATGCCTTTTATCTAGAATATCACTGCAGTTACATGTGAAGAAATGAAATGCCTTTTGTAACAGATGAGTTTCCGTCCGAAACCCAAATACTTCAAAAGAGATTGTCCGTTTTGTACACGAAGTGCATCCAGTTTTTGCCGTAACCCTCTCAATTTTTTTAGCACGTGCTATGTGGGTGAAAAGATGATACCATGCCAAATTTCAACCTTTTCAGAGTTCATATTAGTGCTTTTCAATTTAAGGGTCATTTAGCTGAAAAAATCAGTAAATGCATGAAAAATACCAAATGAAGTCAGAAAAGGTTGAAAATTGATGATGTGGCTTTGAATGGTTCATTTTGAACACAAAAAAGTCTGGAGTTGAAATAAGTTCCAAAAGGTGAAATCCTTTGTAATAGATGAGTTTTCGTCCGAAACCCTGATACTTCGAAAGAGATTGTCCATTTTGTACACGAAGTGCATCCAATTTTTGTCGTAACCCTCTCAACTTTTTAGCACATGCTATATGGGTGAAATGATGATACCATGCCAACTTTCAGCCTTTCCAGAGTTCTTTGGGGTGATTTTCAATTTAAGGGTCATTTAGCTGAAAGAATGAACTAATAGAAAAAGAAAGAACTAATAGCAAAAAGAATGAACTAAAAATAATCAATTAAATATTCTATTATGATCAACTAAAACAAAACTATAATATTCTTGAATAGCAAAAAGAATCAACTAAGAAGCTTTTATAAAACTCCAATAGCAAAAGGAATCAACTGAAAAACTTTTATAAACCTCTAGTATTATTGAAACTAAAATTATATAAAATTCATGCAAATAAAATTATCAAAGTATTTTCTGTTCAAAACATTAAAAGCAAAACAAATTTTCATAAAGATTTTTTTGTTAGAAACTTTAATAGCAAAAAGAATTATCATAAAGAATTTTTTTGTTGGAAATTAAAATAACAAAAAAAAATTTGAATATAATGATAAAACATAGTAATATTAAATAGCAGGAAAAATAATCACTCAAAAATCTATTTTTATAGTAAAGTTATTCAAACACTAGTGATTCACACAAATTTCCAAAAATTCAAATTCAAACTATTCAAATTGGAAAACTAATGCCACTAACAGAAAGCTTATAATTTTTATTACCTAAAAGCAAAAAGAATCACTAAAAAACTATTAAGTATTCTGCTGTAAGTAGAAACAAAATAAAATAAATAAACAAAAGAAAAAGAAAAGAACAAACTGGAAAAAATTAAAAAAAGTGTCACATACTGGGCCACCACGGCCTGAATAAGACTAGAAACCCAACCATGGGCCAGGATTCAGGCCAGCAGCAGGCCCAGTATGCCCACATGCATGTATTGAGAGATTAGGCCCGAAAGCCTGTAGTTGAGAGAAGCTCGAGAGTGTGGGCACAGCAGCGCTTATAGACCACTCTCGAGCTCTCTCAACTAGCGAAGTGAGACTAAACTTTTGGCCACGGGCAGCACAAGGCCTTTGGTCCCGGTTGGTGGTACCAACCGGGACTAAAGGGGTGCATTGGTACCGGTTCATGGTACCAACCGGGACCAAAGGCTTTCCTATATAACCAATACTTAGGAATTTTTCCACATTCTCCCCTAACGCCAACTCCCCTGTGCCCTGACGCCGCCAGGCTGCTCTCCTTGTTGTTGTCGCCGTCGTCGCCGCAGCACCCTGCCCTGTCGCCGCCTGCTCCTTGTCGTCGTCGCCATCGGCGACGCCTCCCCGACCTCGTTGTCGCTGGCGCCTCCCCGACCTCGCCATCGACTCCCCGCGCCAGTCCATGCCCTGCCCCGCACGCCCCTCTGCCTCAGCCCGGCCCCAACCACGCCGTCGTCGCCCGCTCCTCGTCGCCGTCTCCATCGTCGATGCCTCCCCGACCTCGTCGTCGCCTCCCCGTGCCGGCCCCTGCCCTGCCCCGCGCGCACCTCTTGATACGTCCATTCCGCATCATGCTTTTATATCAATATTTATTGCATTATGGACTGTTATTACATGTTATGTCACAATACTTATGGCTATTCTCTTATTTTACAAGGTTTACATGAAGAGGGAGAATGCCGGCAGTTGGGATTCTAGGCTGGAAAAGGAGAAAATACTACAGACCTATTCTGCATAGGCCAAAAGTCCTGAGTCATTTTTGGAATTAATAAAAAATATTGGCGAAGGAATCAGCTTCAGGGGACCCACATCCTGGTCACGAGGGTGGGGGCGCGCCCACCCCCCTAGGGCGCGCCCCCCTGCCTCGTGGCCCCCCTGACAGGCCTCTGGTGCCCATCTTCTGCTATATGAGGTCTTTTACCCTAAAAAAATCATAACCAAGCTTACGGGACGAAACACCGCCGCCACGAGGCGGAACCTTGGTGGAACCAATCTAGGGCTCCAGCAGAGCTGTTCTGCCGGGGAAACTTCCCTCCGGGAGGGGGAAATCATTACCAACGATCCTCTCATCGGGAGGGAGTCAGTCTCCATCAACATCTTCACGAATACCATCTCCTCTCAAACAATAGTTCATCTCTTGTATCCAATCTGTGTACCAAAACCTCAGATTGGTACTTGCGGGTTGCTACTAGCGTTGATTACTCCTTGTAGTTGATGCTAGTTGGTTTATTTGGTGGACGATCATATATTCAGATCCTTAATACATATCAATACCCCTCTGATTATGAACATGAATATGATTTGTGAGTAGTACGTTTGTTCCTGAGGACATGGAAGAAGTCTTGCTATAAGTAGTCATGTGAATTTGGTATTCGTTCGATATTTGGATAAGATGTATGTTGTCTATCCTCTAGTCGCGTTATGTGAACGTCGACTACATGACACTTCACCATTTTTTAGGCCTAGAGGAATGCATTGGGAAGTAATAAGTAGATTATGGGTTGCTAGAGTGACAGAAGCTTAAACCCTAGTTTACGCGTTGCTTCGTAAGGGGCTGATTTCGATCCACATGTTTCATGCTATGGTTAGGTTTTCCTTAATACTTATTTTGTAGTTGTGGATGCTTGCAATAGGGGTTAATCATAAGTGGGATGCTTGTCCAAGAAAGGGCAGTACCCAAGCACTGGTCCACCCACATATCAAATTATCAAAGTAACGAACGCGAATCATATGAACGTGATGAAAACTAGCTTGACGATAATTCCCATGTGTCCTCGGGAGCGCATTTCTCATATAAGAACTTGTCCAGGATTGTCCTTTGATATAAAAAGGATTGGGCCACCTTGTTGCAGCTTATTTACTTTTAGTGCTTGTTACCCGTTACAAATTATCCTATCACAAAAATATCTGTTACCTACAATTTCAGTGCTTGCAGAGAATACCTCACTGAGAACCGCTTGTCATTTCCTTCTGCTCCTCGTTGGGTTCGACACTCTTACTTATCGAAAGGAATACGATAGATCCCCTACACTTGTGGGTCATCAATACTCTTTTCTGGTGCTGTTGCCGTGGAGTGAAGCGCCTTTAGTAAGTGGAACTTGGTAAGGAAAAATTTATATAGTGTGCTAAAATTTACTGTCACTAGTTACTATGGAAACTAATCCTTTTAGGGGCTTGTTCGGGGTATCTTCACCCTGACCAGTAGAGCAAAGAGTTGCTCCTCAACCTACTGAACCTACTGAAAATGTTTACTTTGAAATTCCTTTGGGTATGGTAGAGAAACTGCTAGCTAATCCATCCTTTTACAGGAGATGGAACATTGCATCGCGACTTGCACCTAATCTATGTAGATGAAGTTTGTGGATTATTTAAGCTTGCAGGTATGCCTGAGGATGTTATCAAGAAGAAGGTTTTCCCTTTATCTTTGAAGGGAGATGCATTGACATGGTATAGGATACGGGATCCTGGAACTATAAACGATTGAAGTTGGAATTTCACCAGAAGTTCTATCATATGCATCTTGTTCATCGTGATCGTAATTACATATATAATTTTTGGCCTCGCGAAGGAGAAAGTATCGCTCAATCTTGGGGGAGGCTTAAGTCAATGTTATATTCATTCCCCAATCATGAGCTCTCAAGAGAAATGATTATTCAAAAAATTTACGCTCGACTTTCTCTCAACAATCGCACCATGCTTGATACTTCTTGTGTTGGGTCTTTTATGATGAAGACTATTGAATTCAAGTAGGATTTATTGGAAAGAATTAAACGCAACACTGAAGATTGGGATTCCGACGATGGTAAGGAGTCAGTTATGACACTTAAGTTTGATTGTGTTAAATCTTTTATGGATACCGATGCTTTTCGTGGATTTAGCACTAAATATGGACTTGACTCTGAGATAGTAGATTCTTTCTGTGAATCATTTGCTACTCATGTTGATCTCCCTAAGGAGAAGTGGTTTAAATATAATCCTCCCATTGAAGTAAAAGTAGTTGCACCTATTAAAGTTGAAGAAAATACCATCACTTATAATGATCATATTGTCCCTACTACTTATATTGAGAAACCTCCTTTCCCTGTTAGGATGAAGGATCATGCTAAAACTTCAATTGTGGTCAACAAAAGTAACATTAGAACATATAAACCCCTTGAGAAAATTCTAGTTGAACCTAATATTGTTGTGGTTAAAGATCTCTTGGCTGATAATATTGATGGGCATGTTATTTATTTCTGTAATGAAGCTGCTAGAATTGCTAAACCTGATGCTAAGAAACATAGGCCCGTAGTAGGCATGCTTGTTATTTCTGTTAAAATAGGAGATCATTGTTATCATGGCTTATGTGATATGGGTGCTAGTGCTAGTGCAATACCTATTTCCTTATATCAAGAAATTATGCATGACATTGCACCTGCTGAGATAGAAGATATTGATGTTACAATTAAGCTTGCTAATAGAGATACTATCTCACCAATTGGGATTGTTAGAGATGTTGAAGTCTTGTGTGGGAAAGTTAAATATCCTGCTGATTTTCTTGTTCTTGGTTCCCCACAAGATAACTTTTGTCCCATTATATTTGGTAGACCCTTCTTGAATATTGTTAATGCTAGAATTGATTGCGAAAAAGATGTTGTCATGATTGGCTTGGATGATATGACTCATGAGTTTAATTTTGCTAAATTTCATAGACAACCCCATGATAAAGAACTATCTAGTAAGGATGAAATTATTGGTCTTGCTTCTATTGTTGTGCCTCCCACTGATCCTTTAGAACAATATTTGCTAGACCATGAAAATGATATGTTCATGAATGAAAGAAGGGAAATAGATGAAGTATTCTTTAAATAGGGTCCTATTTTGAAACACAACTTACCTGTTAAAATCCTAGGGGATCTCCCATCACCCAGGGGTGATCCCGTGTTTGAGCTTAAACCATTACCTGGTAGTCTTAAATACGCTTATCTTGATGAAAAGAAAATATATCTTGTTATTATCAGTGCTAACCTTTTAGAGCAGGAACAGGAAAGATTATTGAAAACTCTGAAGAAGCACTCTGCTACTATTGGATATACTCTTGATGATCTTAAGGGCATTAGTCCCACTCTATGCCAACATACAATTAAGTTGGAAAAAGACGCCAAACCAGTTATTGATCATCAACGACGGTTAAACCCTAAGATGAAGGAAGTGGTAAGAAAGGAAATACTAAAGATCCTATAGGCAGGTATAATTTATCCCGTTGCTGATAGTAAGTGGGTAAGTCCTATCCATTGTGTCCCTAAGAAGGGAGGTACTACTGTTGTTCCTAATGATAAAGATGAATTGATCCCGCAAAGAATTATTACAGGTTATAGGATGGTAATTGATTTCCGCAAATTAAATAAAGCTACTAACAAGGATCATTACCCTTTACCTTTTATTGATCAAATGCTAGAAAGACTATCCAGACATACACATTTTTGCTTTCTAGATGGTTACTCTAGTTTCTCTCAAATACTTGTGTCAGTGGATGATCAAGAAAAGACCACTTTTACTTGCCATTTCGGTACTTTTTCTTATAGACGTATGCCTTTGGTTTATGTAATGCACCTGCTACTTTTCAAAGATGCATGATGGCTATATTCATGGATGATTTCTCCGTTTATGGATCTTCTTTTGATGATTGCTTGAGCAACCTTGAACGAGTTTTGCAGAGATGCAAAGATACTAGTCTTGTTTTGAACTGGGAGAAGTGCCACTTTATGGTGAATGAAGGCATTGTCTTGGGGCATAAAATTTCTGAAAGAGGTATTGAAGTTGATAAAGATAAAGTTGATGCAATTGAAAAGATGTCGTGTCCCAAGGACATCAAAGGTATAAGAAGTTTTCTTGGTCATGCCAGTTTTTATAGGAGGTTCATTAAGGACTTTTCCAAAATCTCTAGGCCTCTGACTAATCTATTACAGAAAGATATTCCTTCTGTCTTCGATGATGATTGTGTAGAAGCATTTAAAATACTTAAGAAAGCTTTGGTTTCTGCTCCTATTGTTCAACCTCCTGATTGGAATTTACCCTTTGAAATTATGTGTGATGCTAGCGATTATGCTGTAGGTGCTGTTCTAGGACAACGAGTTGATAAGAAACTAAATGTTATTCAATATCCTAGTAAAACTCTAGACAGTGCCCAGAGAAACTATGCTACTACTGAAAAAGAATTTTTAGCAATTGTATTTGCTTGTGATAAGTTCAGACCTTATATTGTTGATTCTAAAGTAACTATTCACACTGATCATGCTGCTATTAAATATCTTATGGAAAATAAAGATGCTAAACCTAGACTTATTAGGTGGGTTCTCTTGCTAAAAGAATTTGATTTACATATTATTGATAGAAAGGGAGCTGAGAACCCTGTTGCAGACAACTTTTCTAGGTTAGAGAATGTTCTTGATGACCCACTACCTATTAATGATAGCTTTTCTGATGAATAATTAGCTGTCATAAATGCTACTCGTACTGCTCCATGGTATGCTAATTATGCTAATTACATTGGTGCTAAATTCATACCACCTAGTTTTACATACCAACAAAAGAAAAAGTTCTTATATGATTTAAGACATTACTTCTGGGATGACCCACACCTTTATAAAGAAGGGGTAGATGGTGTTATTAGACATTGTGTAACTGAGCATGAACAGAAACAAATCCTACGCAAGTGTCACTCCGAGGCATATGGAGGACATCACCTAGAGATAGAACTGCACATAAGTTATTGCAATCTGGTTTTTATTGGCCTACTATCTCCAAAGATGCCCGTAAGTTTGTCTTGTCTTGTGATGAATGTCAAAGAATTGGTAATATTAGTAGACGTCAAGAAATGCCTATGAACTATTCTCTTGTTATTGAACCATTTGATGTTTGGGGCTTTGATTATATGGGGCCTTTTCCTGCCTCTAATGGGTATACACATATTTTAGTTGTTGTTGATTACGTTACTAAGTGGGTAGAAGCTATTCCAACTAGTAGTGCTGATCATAACACCTCTATTAAGATGCTTAAAGAAGTTATTTTTCCAAGGTTTGATGTCCCTAGATACTTAATGACTGATGGTGGTTCTCATTTTATTCATGGTGCTTTTCGTAAAATGCTTGCTAAGTATGATGTTAATCATAGAATTGCATCTCCATATCACCCACAGTCTAGTGCCCAAGTAGAGCTGAGTAACAGAGAACTTAAATTAATTTTGCAAAAGACTGTTAATAGATCTAGAAAGAATTGGTCCAAGAAACTTGATGATGCATTATGGGCTTATAGAACTGCATATAAAAATCCTATGGGTATGTCTCCATATAAAATGGTTTATGGAAAAGCTTGTCACTTACCTCTCGAACTAGAACATAAGGCATATTGGGCTATTAAAGAGCTCAATTATGATTTCAAACTTGCCAATGAGAAGAGGTTGTTTGACATTAGCTCACTTGATGAATGGAGAACCCAAGCTTATGAAAATGCCAAACTGTTTAAAGAAAAGTTAAAAGATGGCATGACAAAAGGATACAAAAGCGTGAGTTTAATGTAGGTGACTATGTGTTGCTCTTCAACTCTCATTTAAGATTTTTTGCAGGAAAACTTCTCTCTAAATGGGAAGGCCCTTACATTATCGAGGAAGTCTATCGTTCTGGTGCCATAAAAATCAACAACTTCGAGGGCACAAATCCGAAGGTGGTGAACGGTCAAAGAATCAAACATTATATCTCAGGTAACCCAATAAATGTTGAAACTAATGTTATTGAAACCGTAACCCCGGAGGAATACATAAGGGACACCTTCCAGAATGTTCCAGACTCTGAAAAGGAATAGGTACATGGTACGGTAAGTAAAACGACTCCAAATTAATTTTAACAGCAGTATTCCTCTGTTTTGGAATATTTCAGAAAATAGGAAAATAAGTAGTCCAAGAAGGACACGAGGCCTCCACGAGGGTGGAGGGCGCGCCCTACCCTACTGGGCGCGCCCCCTGCCTCGTGGGCACCTCGTGTGCTCTCCGGACTCCGTTTTCTTGGACGATACTTCTTTTGGTCGGTAAGAATTCATTATATAATCCCCCGGAGGTTTTGACCATTGTATCACACAAATATCCTCTGTCTTTGTTTCGAGCTGTTTTTCTAACAGATCTAGATCAGCATGACGTCACCCTCCTCCAACAATGAAGATAAGAATGCTTGGCTATTGAAGATATAGCTGAAGAGAGAAGAACCTGGGGAGATCAACAAGGATGAAGGGATCAAGAAGGCCATGGAGGATCAAACTCTTGCGGGAGAAGAAGAAAACATCCCTCAACCTCTTCCTAACCTCTTTACCCCAACTGAGATTGAAGCTTTCAAGATGATTGAGTTAGCTCGCATACAAAACAAGTATCTCACACAGGAAAATATTTTGTTGAAGGATCATATCGTCGCACTCAAGGGCATTATCCGCAAGTTGGAAGAGCTCCTACGCTCGATGTGCGACTATCCATCACCACCTTCTTCACCAGCAAATGAGACATAATCACATGGGTATGGGCACTCCTGTTGGCAACTGCCAAGCTTGGGCGAGTCTCCCCGGTATCGTATCACCATCACACTCCTATCTTTACAGTTTTTCTTAGTTTGATCCTTTTGGTAATATCTTGATCTAGTAGAATAATGTTTTGGTATGAATTAGTTTTGAGTTTTGCTTTGTGATCCCTCTATGTAATCGAGTCTTTGAGCTATTTATAATAAAGATTAGTGTTGAGTCAAGGGCTTTGCTATCTTGCTATGAACTTGAGAAAATAGAAAGAATTAAAAAGAAACAAAAGAAACCATGTTGATCTTATGGATAGTAATGACTTCACACATAAAGAGTATGAGGCATAAAAGTTGTTGAGAGTTGGCAAACATAGTTTTGGTCATCATTGCAATTAATAGGAAGTAATAAAGAAAGAGAGGTTCTCACATATAAATATACTATCTTGGACATCTTTTATGATTGTGAGAACTCATTAAAGTATGACATGCTAAAGAGTTGACGTTAGACAAGGAAGACAACGTAATGGGTTATGCTTTCTCACATCTCAGTTAAAGTATATTGTCATGGATCATCCAACATGTTGAGCTTGCCTTTCCCCCTCATGCTAGCCAAATTCCTTGCACCAAGTAAAAATTACTTGTGCTTCTGAAATACCCTTGAACTAGTTTTGCCATGAGAGTCCACCATATCTACCTATGGATTGAGTAAGATCCTTCAAGTAAGTTGTCATGTTGCATGCAATAAAAATTTCTCTCTAAATGTGTATGACTTATTAGTGTGGAGAAAATAAGCTTTATACGATCTTGTGATATGGAAGTAATAAAAGTGACGGACTGCATAATAAAGGTTCATATCACAAGTGGCAATATAAAGTGACGTTCTTTTGCATTAAGATTTTGTGCATCCAACCATAAAAGCACATGATAACCTCTGCTTCGCTCTTCGAAGGGCCTATCTTTTACTTTATGCAAGAGTCAAGGTGATCTTCACCTATTCTTTTTATTTTATCCTTTGGCAAGCACCTCGTGTTCGAAAGATCATGATACATATATCCAATTGGATGTATGTTAGCCTGAACTATTATTGTTGACATTACCCTTGAGGTAAAACGTTGGGAGGAAACACTATAAGCCCCTATCTTTCTCTATGTCCGATTAAAACTCCATAACCACAAGTATTGCGTGAGTGTCAGCAATTGTGAAATGCCAAAAGATAGTTGAGTATGTGGACTTGCTGAAAAGCTCTTATGTTGACTCTTTCCTATGTTATGATAAATTGCGATTGCTTCAATGACTGAGATTATAGTTTGTTAGTTCTCAATGAAGTTTCTGAACCATACTTGACATTGTGAATAGATTGTTACTTAAGCATAAGAAATTATATGACAATATATATATATATATATATATATATATATATATATTGTTGTTATAAGAATGATCATGATGCCTGGATGTCCGTACTTTATTTTTATCGACGCCTCTATCTCTAAACATGTGGACATATTTTTCGATATCGGCTTCCGCTTGAGGACAAGCGAGGTCTAAGCTTGGGGGAGTTGATACGTCCATTTTGCATCATGCTTTTATATCAATATTTATTGCATTATGGACTGTTATTACATGTTATGTCACAATACTTATGGCTATTCTCTCTTATTTTACAAGGTTTACATGAAGAGGGAGAATGCCGACAGCTGGGATTCTGGGCTGGAAAAGGAGAAAATATTACAAACCTATTCTGCACAGCTCCAAAAGTCCTGAAACTCCACGAAAGTCATTTTTGGAATTAATAAAAAATATTGGCGAAGGAATTAGTGCCAGGGGGCCCACACCCTGGTCACGAGGGTGGGGGTGCGCCCCCTGCCTCATGGGCCCCCTGACAGGACTCCGGTGCCCATCTTCTCCTATATGAGGTCTTTTACCCTAGAAAGAAAATCATAAGCAAGCTTACGGGATGAAACTCCACCGCCACGAGGCGGAAGCTTGGCGGAACCAATCTAGGGCTCTGAGCGGAGCTGTTCTGCCGGGGAAACTTCCCTTCAGGAGGGGGAAATCATCACCATCATCATCACCAACGATCCTCTCATCGGGAGGGGGTCAATCTCCATCAACATCTTCACCAGCACCATCTCCTCTCAAACCCTAGTTCATCTCTTGTATCCAATCTTTGTACCAAAACCTCAGATTGGTACCTGTGGGTTGCTAGTAGTGTTGGTTACTCCATATAGTTGATGCTAGTTGGTTTATTTGGTGGAAGATCATATGTTCAGATCCTTAATGCATATCAATACCCCTCTGATTATGAACATGAATATGATTTGCGAGTAGTACGTTTGTTCTTGAGGACATGGGAGAAGTCTTGCTATAAGTAGTCATGTGAATTTGGTATTCATTCGATATTTTGATAAGATGTATGTTTTTTATCCTCTAGTCGTGTTATGTGAACGTCGACTACATGACAATTCAACATTGTTTGGGCCTAGAGGAAGGCATTGGGAAGTAATAAGTAGATGATGGGTTGCTAGAGTGACAGAAGCTTAAACCCTAGTTTATGCATTGCTTCATAAGGGGCTGATTTGGATCCACATGTTTCATGCTATGGTTAGGTTTACCCTAATACTTCTTTCATAGTTGCGGAAGCTTGCAATAGGGGTTAATCATAAGTGGGGTGCTTGTCCAAGAAAGAGCAGTACCCAAGCATCGGTCCACCCACATATCAAATTATCAAAGTAACGAACATGAATCATATGAACGTGATGAAAACTAGCTTGACGATAATTCCCATGTGTCCTCGGGAGTGCTTTTGTCATATAAAAACTTGTTTAGGCTTGTACTTTGCTATAAAAAGGATTGGTCCACCTTGCTGCACCTTATTTACTTTTATTGCTTGTTACCCGTTACAAATTATCCTATCACAAAACTATATGTTACCTACAATTTTAGTGCTTGCAGAGAATACCTCACTGAGAACCGCTTGTCATTTCCTTCTGCTCCTCGTTAGATTCGACACTCTTACTTATCCAAAGGACAACGACAGATCCCCTACACTTGTGGGTCATCAATTATACCTCAGTCCGGCCCCGACCTCGCCGTCGCCGCCCGCTCCTCATCGCCGACACCGCCCCCAGTGAGCCCCCGCGCCCCTGCCCTGCCCCCCTCCCCCGCCGTCGCCGCCGTGGCCGACGCAAATTACATTTTTTTGTTGATATTGTGTTTAGTAAATGGATATGTATGATATTGTCTTTCTAAATATATGGATGTATGTTGATGTATGGATATGTATGCATATTTTTTTCATAATTTTTATTAATTTTATTTGTTCATATATATGATGATTTTTTTGTTCATAGATGATCATATGATTTTTTTTGTTCATAGATGATCATATGATTTTTTTTGTTCATAGATGATCATCTGATGTTTTTATTGTTCATATATGATCATATGATGTTTTTATAGTTGTCGATCCGCTCGTCAATTTGCTCATATGTATGCAAGCGATTTCGTTGTCGTTAGTTGTACTGTTAGTGCATTTTAGGTTAGTAGATTTTAGGTTAGTGGAGAGGAAAAAGGAAAATAAGGAAAAATAAGAAAAGAGGAAGAAGGAAGAAGGAAGAAGAATAATAAAAAAGGAGAAGAAGAAGGAATAGAGGAGAAGAAGAAAAAATAGAAAACAAATTCTATTGTTCCTTCTTCTCCTCTTTTTTTTCTTCTATTTTTTCTTCTTGTTCTTGTCCTCTCTTTTTCTTCTTCTTCCTCTTCTTATGTTTTGTTGGGAACAAGAGTGTTGAGGATCGCCGAGCGATCGAGGATCGGGAACTAGGGTAGAGGGTCGAGGGTCGCCGAGGGGTCGAGGGTCAAGGGTCGTGGATCACCGAGGGGTCGAGAGGGGGACGTTGATCAACCCCCTCTCGCTCGACCAACTCTCGAGGACACCCAAACCCTAGAAAAAAACGTTGTCGATCTCCTACCCCCTCCGCCCCTACCCGACAAACTCTCTCGAGATTTATAAGAGATTTATCAAGAATGCCCCCATTATGGATGTGCATAATTAAGTTGATCCATATTTTTCCTGATCTCATCTACCATTCTATATGTGCATGTTCTCTTGTGTCAAAGTATTGAAGTAATCCATGGTTTCATAATTAGCCAGAAGTAACAGGCACATGATGGTATGAAGCTCTCCAAAATTATTTTGGAACGGAGTCCTGATAGGGTAATTCGCTTTTTGGTATGAAGTTAAGCAAAGGCCTTCCAAATAGCGATATTCGAAAGGCTCTTGCCAAACTTCATACCAAATAGCGAATTATCCTATCAGGACTCCATTCCAAAATAACTTTGGGGAGCTTCATACCATCATGCGCCTGTTACTTTCGGCTAATGATGAAGCCATGGTTTTCTTGAATCCTTTGACACTAGACAATGTGACATATAGAAGGGTAGATGAGATCAGGAAAAATAGAGACCATTTTCTGCACATCCAGAATGGCGCCATCTTGTTAAATCACTTGTTTGACATTCATGAGAGATTAGGTCCGGACGTCGGACATTCATGAGAGAGGCGGTACGGGCCAAACCCTAGAAGCGTTGCCGAGGCCACCCCAAACCCTAGAAGCGTCGAGGCCACCCAAATTTACCAAGTTAAAAGAGCGTTGTCGAGGCCACCCCAAGCCCTAGAAGCGTTGTCGAGGCCACCCCAAACCATAGAAGTGTCGGCGCCACTAATTAATATTCATTGTTGTGATTAGCTAGCTAGGTCTATGTTTTCCACTATTAATGTATCCATCTCTCATGTTTGTATATTAATTGCCATGTTGTAATATTTGCAGAAACTATGGATCAACAAAGAGACTTCGAACAAGAAGAGATATTGGGGGACATAATCCGCGACGGACGTGATGTCTCGTCGTTTCTCAATGACACCGATGGTCTGGAAGGAGAGGAAGCAGGATACGATGATTGAACAATGGAGGAGGAAAATCATGATCATGATGGCTCCAACGACCGAATGCCTGTGGAAGAAGGAGACCATGATGACGGCTCCGGTGACCGAACATAGTTTGTATGTACATATATTAACTCTTCTTTCTTATTTTTTTAGCCCTCCGGGTCGAGCCAAACTTCGGTAACGAGACGAGGCCCGAAGAAAAGGTTGTGCATGGATTAAAGGTTCACGATCACAGCAATCGCGGACGATGGCCAACCGATTGAACCCGAGCGGACCAAGGATGCATTTTCTGCTCAGTGCGGAGCTATTGTTAGGGACAACATCCAGATCAGACCCCAGCTATGGAATAAGCATTAGAAAGAAGGCCCTCAAGTTTCTTATGTCACCGATAGAGAGAAAGATGATCTTTGGACCTCGCTGAAGGCAAATTTCACACTACCACCAGAGGAGGATCCGAATAAGCCAGTTATAGAGCCACTGGTCAAGTCATATGCTCTTAAGAAGATGGCAGAGCTATTCAGGAGGTGGAAGAATGAGTTGAAATCAAAGTTTGTCAACAAAAAGAAGACTCCAGAATTCGTCAGCCAATTTGAGAAGATAAGAGATCACTGGCCCGCATTTGTGGCCTACAAGACAATGGACAAGAGTAAGAAGATGTCAGAGATAAACAAGGTAAATGCTGCAAAGAAGTAGTGGCACCACCGCACATGGTTAGGCTGCTACCTCAAACCCCGACCGTTGTGGGACAAAGTTGAACGGAACCTGATTGATGAATGGGTCGAACCAGAGACATTGAACTGGCCTGGCCGTTTGAGGACTTGGTTCTTCGGGGTTGGGGGAACTTTGGACCCTGAAATATGGAAGTGTCGTTGGACGGACGAGCAACTTGCAACACCAATCACAAAGCTTCAGGCAGCAATCAAGGCAGCGTAGGAAGGGACATTCATTCCGGACAGAGAGAATGACGAGCTGACGGAGGCCCTCAGGAATCCTGAGCACCCTGGACGAACACGAGGCCCACCAAGCTCCGTTCATGGAAGATTGGGTTTCCCGGTGCAGCCGGTTACAAAACCCGGGATAGGAAGAGGAAACAGGAGTTGAGCGATATACAGAAGCTCAAAGCAAGAGTACTGAAGCTAGAGGAGAGCCAGCGAGCTGCCGACCAACCATCTCAGCGGCACGAAGCTACCCCAGAAGCTACCCCGCCATCTCAGCGAAGAAGCAGCGTGGCTTCAACAGGGCTTGTTCAGCAGCCTAACTTCACGGCTCCTAGCTACCATGTCGATGCTATCACGGATGCTCAACATTGCCAGCTTATGAAGAAATGGCAAAACATCACCTTGAAGGCAGCTGTCGGCACCGTTCCACCTCCTCAACCCAGCGGAACTTTTCACTGTCGTCCGATTCCAGAGGGCTATGCTATTGTGATGGCGGATGAAGTAATCAAGGGATTTGAGGAGCTCGAGCTTGACTACCCTACAGGTGAAGGGGAGATTCAGCTGGGTCTTGCTCTGAAGACTCCATGTCTATGGCGGAAGGAGTACATCAAGCTTCCAAACTGGACACCTCCGCCTCCTCCTCCTGCTCCAGTGAGTCAGGGCACTCCGCCTCCTCCTCCGCCTCCTTCTCCAGTGCGTGAAGGCACTCCGGCTCCTTCTGCGCCTCCTCCGATGAGCAGTCAGCCTCCTCCAGCAAGTGAGGGCACTACGGCTCCTCCTCCGCCTCCTCCAGCGCGTCGGAGCACTCCGCCTCCTCCGGTGCGTCGGATCACCCCGCCTCCGCTGGTGCGTCAGCTGACTCTGCTGCGTCAGCAACAGTGGAAGAGAGAAGCTGCCGCTCCAGCGGCTAGCAGTAGTACAAGTAGAGGAGCGAAGGAGTTCAAATACGGTCCATCTCTCAAGGCTTCGGAAAAGTTACCTTATGAGAGGACCGACAAGGAAAACGAGGACATCAATCATGCCCAAGTGAGGGACTTTTTTGCACCGAAACCTCCACATCCGGAGGAAACGATAGATCCGATGAAACTGAAGCGGACTATCGATGCCCTGAAGCGACCACCGCCGCCTCCGCCGGATTCCCACTATGAGCGCACTATTAAAAAGACATATAAGGAAGCGGAGCGGTCGGGAAGTTTGAGCAGTGATGCAAGGTTAGCAGCACAAAGAAGTGGGAAACAAATTCCCCAACTCGGCGAACAGGCGAAGCAAACGTGCCCCCCGCTCAAGGTGTCTAGCGATATCGTCGCTAATCATCCGGGGATGGT
The DNA here is from genome assembly GCF_018294505.1 of Triticum aestivum. Classification (NCBI taxonomy): domain Eukaryota; kingdom Viridiplantae; phylum Streptophyta; class Magnoliopsida; order Poales; family Poaceae; genus Triticum; species Triticum aestivum. The sequence goes on from NC_057798.1 coordinate 72,312,805, forward strand.
GCCCGATACCAATCTTGGTGATTACCTGCCTGATGATGTACCCATTGAATTCATGGAGGTGGACGAATTCAGATTCGAGTACGGAAGGCCTCTCGTCAAACCTGATCATCCTCGCCTAACAACGATGATGCAAAGACTCCATGACTGGTACATGGAAAGATGCAGGCAGTCTGGGAGGCATACTTTGACGATGAGAATTAAATAGGAGCACGACCTCATTGGAATGGATATTTTGAATATTGAATTTGATGAGTTATTCCAGTTATACAATCAAAAGGCCCTCAACAAAACACTCGTGACATGCTTCTGTCTGTAAGTACTACTTCTGTAATTAAGTCTATATATAGCTCAGCTCTTTCATTGCATGTATATATAATTATCCTTACTATATTATGCAGGTTGAAGATCGTCGAATGCAGGAAAGCAGATATCTATGACATTGGGTTCATTAACCCAAATATCATACATGAATACACAAGCAAACACAAAGCCAAAGAGACCGAGAACAACTTGCTACAATCATTGATTAAAACTCAAAACGAAGATAAAATACTCTTTCCTTACAACTTCCAGTGAGTGTTATTGTCTTGTGCATATTCGGTTTCCCTTACTCGAGGTTAATTATAGTAATGTAATCGATGAGTTATGCATGTGTGCGTAGCTTTCACTTTATTTTGTTAGAGATTAAGCTTGAAAGTGGAATAGTAACTGTCTTGGACTCTAGAAGAAAAAATCCCGAGGAGTATGTGAACATGACTGATATGCTCCAGTGGTAAGTTCAGTCGATCATTATCGCACCATATCGGCAACTTTGTTCATTTCCTGATATCAAGTAATTATTCTCTTTGTCTGACAGGGTTTGGAAACAGTTCACCGCCATTGCTCCGGCACTGTCGAAGGAGCTGTGATTACATCCGAAAGTAAGTACTACTAGCTAGTTCCACGCATCTCCCATTGATTGTAGCTAGTTTCATCAAAACCATTAAGCATGCTTGATTATCAGTTTGATTGAACCCTATTTCTCGTAAAGGTCTTGTGGCAGGAATCCGGGAATGATTTTTGTGGATACTACGTTTGCGAGTTCATCTACAACTCGACAAATCTAAGCGGGGGGGGTGGGAGGGCTGGGGGCTACTCCAAAAAAGATTTTGATGTACGTAAATAATAATATTCATAATTTTATTTTATTACCATCATTTGTGTTGAGTTTCATTCATATACATGTATTGACCCACTTCTTTAAATTAGATGTGGGAGATGCGGGATGAACTCCTACCACATGATCGCATACGAGCAATTCAAGAGGAATTGGCAGGATTCTTTTTGACCACATCTTAAATAAAGACCGAGAATACCCTGTGGAAGTTCAAATACACCTTAGATGTTAGGGCCGCGGTTTGTAAGAGATCTTATATTGTATATATGTTGCTAGTAGCGTCGGATAGATATATGAAAACTTGTTGTTCGACCAATCTCGCGGAGAAAGAGAGTCGATCACTTCTCTCTGTATATGTTCATCACGACGATCTTGTGTACTTAATGGTTCCTTCATTTGCTTACTAGCTAGCGTGTCGAGTTCTCTCTATATGTGTGGTAGCTAGCGTCGATCAAGCACGGATATAAGAGAGGTCACTTCTCTCTAGCTATTAGCTAGCTAACACAATATATGAAACCCCTAAATAATTAACCCTCCAAAAACCCCTAACACCCCCCCCCCCCCCTAAAAAAACAAAAACCCCAGCTCCTGAGCTGCTGACACGTGGATGTCATTTGGTCCCGGTTGGTGTTACTAACCAGGACTAAAGGCCCTTCTACCTGGGCTCACCGCAACGGCCACGTGGAGCATCATTTGTCCCGGTTCGTAAGCGAACCGGGATTAAAGGTTTTGGGCTTTAGTCTCAACATATTAGTCCCGGTTCCAGAACCGAGACTAAAGTCCCTCTGAAACCGGGACAAATGGCTCATTTTCTACTAGTGGGTATATTGTCTTGTTTAAGGCCCGGGGATCATCAATGGACTTGATTGTATTGTATACGTTGCAATGTCATCTTCATCCATAAATATTGCTGCATAGTACAATATAACTTTAAATAGTCAAGTAGAAATTTGAAGGGAGCGGCATAAGCCCAGGAGTAATACAACTAGGATAAGTAAAACCTAGAAGTACATATGTTTGTATATGTTTACCTTTGACGTTGCCATCTCCATATACATTAACTTTCTCCTTGGGTGGAAGAAGAGTACGCATTTGGCAGAGGTTAGGAACAAAGTAAGCAGCAATGCAGTATGCAGAAATATATGTGTGGCCAATGTTTGCTTCTTCTATCGCCTTTCTTATCTCCATCTTCTCATCAAATGTGACCCTTCCTGGTTCAAGAGCATGCCCCATCCTTGCTGGGTCCATGCCGAACTCAGATGGTAGAAAGCGCTGCATGCTAAATTGTATATTTATTGATTATGACTACACTCGAGCTGTTTTCATCAAGTTAAAAACACAAATTAAGAAGAATCACAACATACCGTGTTCTTAATTATTCTTCTTTTCAATCCGCAAGGTGATTTTTTAACAAAATGTCTGCAAATGAACCAGGTTATCTTCAGGTGTGGCTTGTTGCTTGGGCACCATTGCTAAGCAATATTTTTTTACTGCGTGTTTGATTTGGGGGGGGGGGGGGGGGGGGGCTCATATTTAGAGCTCTGTGCATCAATTTTTTCTTGCAAGGACTGTGCATCAAATTTTTTATTTTTATTTTTTGCGGGGTAAAAGGGAGTTTTGTTATATAGTCACAGTGTTACAATCAAGAGGCCAAATGTCCTCAATACATGGTGGAAACGAGTGAGCCCACACTGCCGTGGTTCTCTCGGTGCGGCTATAGTTTGCCAACCGATCTGCAACACTATTCTGACTCCTATGTAATTTCTGAGCTGAGAACTCCCTTTCCTTCATCAAGTCTTTAATCTCCAGTACCAGATGTCCATAAGCTGATTTGGCGAGCTCATCGTCTGCCAACACTGAAAGGGCAGTCGCCGAGTCTGACTGCACAACCACCCGAAGGGCTGCGTTTTGAATAGCCAGGGCCATGCCCTGCATGATAGCATGGACCTCCACCTCCAAGGCATCATTACAATGAAACATGTAGCGGTACGCCGAGAGTAACACCATACCTAATCCATCTCTCAACACAATACCGGTTGCTGCTAACCCATCTTCCTGCCGAAAAGAACCATCAACCGAGAGGGCTACGGTCCCCGTCGGAGGCGCCGGCCATGGTGGCGCAGGTTGCTTGATGATATTGACGGCCTTCTGCTCCGAGACCGGCATTTTACCCTTTATTATTTCTTCTGTGGTGAAGCGGCTCGCGAGGCGAATGGACCTGTAGTAACTATCCAGGTACTCCACTGTCGCCTGCGTTGTTGGTACCTCCTTGCCATGAGCACAGTCATTCCGCAACTGCCATATCCTCCAGAGTAGCATGATCACCATGTCACGTACCTGATCCGAGCATTGCAAGAGCAAACTCAGGAGCCACTCCTTGCCCGTATTAATCAGAATGACATCCGACGGGAGAGGCCACCTTTCCCGCATGTGTGTCCACAGAGCACGCACGTGATCGCATGTGATTAAGGCATGGAACTCATTCTCCTCCTCCAGACCACAAAGTGGGCAGGTAGAGCGCTTTGAGACGTGTCTGTACTTCTTGCATGCTGCCGTCGGCAGGGCCCCAACCACCACTTTCCATGCCGCAATCTTCATCTTCTGTGGCACCGACGATTTCCAAACACAGTTCCAGATGGATCTCGTGCCGTTAGGAACGTCAGAGGATGAGCCCCTTGCGTAGGCAGCATCATGAGCACTTGTAGCCAACTTATATGCACTCTTAACAGAGAAACTTCCATTCTTCTCCGGGAACCATGAGATAAAATCGCACCGTTGCCTCGGGACGTTCGTATCTTCAAAATGTGATCAATATCCATTTGCCAAAAAATCTGTGACAGCCTATCCATCCTCCATGCACCATTCCCGTCTAAAAAATCAGAGACACGATTTAGACGAGATGTGCGCTTTGGAGTTATAGGTCTGAACGAAGAAGCTCTAGGTATCCATGGATCCCGCCAGGTTCTTATACTTGAACCATTGCCCACCCTCCAAATAACTCCTGTCTTTAGCAATTCGAGGCCATGTAATATACCCTTCCAAACCGCCGACCCCTGATTAGGGAAAACCGTATCCAAAAGGCTACCTGAGGGGAAATACTTGGACTTCAACAATCTGGCACAGAGACTTTCAGGAGTATCAATGAGCCGCCAGGCTTGCTTAGCAAGATGCGCCTGGTTAAACGCTCTCATGTCTCTGAACCCCATACCTCCCATTGACTTTGGTAACCTCATTTTATCCCAGACTGTGCATCAAATTAATAAGTAAATTGGACCAGCCCAGTCAGCCGGTACTATGCATCGGTATCTTTCCGCCAGTGTTAACCGATTTTTTCAGTCGAATTCCTTTCAAAAATCCATTTGTGGGATGTTCGACAAATTTAAATAATATATTATATTATGAATATAAATCCACATTTTTTAGAAATATCACAAATCAAAAAATAAGGGTGAATTTTTTAACATGTTCACAATTATTTTTGGAAACATATCACAACTACAGAAAATTATCTACTTTAAAATAATGTTGGGATAATTTTTAAAATGTTCAACGAAATTTTAAAATGATCACATTTTTTCTCATAATTTTCAAAAAATATCCGTATATGTTACAAAGGGACATGATTTTTAATAAAATGTTCTCCAAAATTAAAATCTGTGTGCATATTTTAGAAAATCTTTACTAATTTTTTACTATTCACGTATTTTTAAAACATCATGAATTTAAGCACACACAAAACAAAATAAGAAAACAAATATAAAACAACACCAGAAAAGAAAAACAGAAAAAAAGACATATAAACCCCCTTTTGTTTTTCTCTCTTCGAAATGGATATTGTGTGAGAGTTACTTATATAGTAATCACCCAGAGTGAGTTAGCCTACCATAACATTTCCGGCCCCTTTGATGGCCTCCACCAGCTTGAGCTGCAGTTGGAGGTTGTGGCTACGGAAGTGAACCCCGGACATGGCCGACACCACCACGTCCACCTGCTTCACGACGGCGACGAGGCTCCGGTGGTCGTTGAGCGACGCCTCGACGAGCCGTGCTCCCTGCGCCTTGAACGACAGCAGCATCTGGAGTTTGTCGATGTCGAGTCCGATCTCCAGCCTCAACAGCACGTAGGTCTCGTGGCCCTGGGCCAGGTTGGCCTTCACTATCCTCCTGCCGAAGTAACAGGTGCCTCCAACAACAAGAACCTTGCTCTTCTCCATGCCTGACAAAGGAGAAGCTAGGTAGCTGCAAATTGCTGCCGGCTGAGTGCTACCTCTCGTCGATGCCTGGCGTGTCTACTCTCCACCTGCGGTTGGGACCTTCAGATAAGGAGATCGGTCAGTGAAGCCGTTGTCAAGCTTGTTGGTTGTTGTGGTGAGGACGTGAGGTTACGTGTACGACCCTAGGAGAGTGGTTTTATATAGCTCAAGCTCTATGGGACCTCTTATCTAGGCCATTAAGTCCCATTGAGATATGTGCAAAACACTGACATGTCAACAGTGCAGTGCATCCGGAGGATGCATGTGCTCAAATCAGATGTTTGACTCACACTAATCATGCGCAGCGCCAACAGTGTCACATGCTCGGTGCTCCTGGAATAGAAAAGAGAGAGAGTGTGTGTCAGCCTGTCAGGGGAGGCGACCGTTTGTGTTGCATGCCGAGTTTCTATAAAAAAAACTTTATCTCTGATTGTCTCTCATGATGTCTCTTCTCACTCTCTCTCAAACAGTAAAGCATGCAGGACATGGGACCTGATGTAACGTATACTTTTCGAGATTATTTGTACACAAAGCTATGAGGCTTGATATAACTCAGTCTAAGAAAACTGCATACGGTTTACAGTAGATCCCACCGAAAATCTTTTTGTTTATTCTACTTTGCCTTGTGCCTCTAGCCATCTCCATCACGTGCATGTACAGTGCATTGTACTGTAGTCCATGCAAGCTACTAATCACTGCATGCAAAGGTTATGATGTTAATCATGCTTCAGGTGCACATATCTCAATGTGAAACAGACGGATAAGATAATGGGCACCGTGAAGCTCGAGCTACGGAGGAACTTTTTGCCTAGGAGATATCGCGTATCACTCTGGTAGTGACCCGGCAGCTCTATCATGGCGTGGTTGATTTGATTGATGCGCCATCGTTTACTTAGTGTGCGTACTTTTTTGTGAACACACGTGATTTATGGCTTGCGAACTTGTAAGCTCAGCTGATATACAGTTCATGCATTTACAAAATTCTGTCCGCGGTTGTAGTGGAATCCTGTTGAAAATCTCAAAAGGTAACATACGTGCATCTCCAACGGCGTACAGATTGCATTGAGATGTACTACCTCTGTATCAAAAGATAAGACGTCTTTTAGGCTAAACTAGACTAAAAAACATCTTATATTTTGATACGAAGGGAGTAAACTAGTCTAAAAAACAACTGCTTAGACATGTTCAGCTCTTAAAAATTCTTAGGTCCCTTCAATCATGTGGCGATAGCGTGCAGTTTTTCAACCTCACCAATCTCTCTCTCAAACGCTTTTATCTAGGAAGATTCCTGCTCCGTTCCTTCCTATCCTACCTTCTCACGACCAATATGTACAAAGCAGTGAAGGAGACCATCCTCTTCATGCTTTCTGTGCTTGCCCCAATCCTATGCTGCTCCATCCCTAATCTTAAGCCAGCGATGCCGCAGTCACGGTCTTTGCTCATGTCTACTAGGTAGAAAGAGAGCGGTGCTACCAAGGCTGGCATCTACTTGTAGCGGTTACCATTGCAGTAGAGCCGGGGCCGAAGCTCGATGAGAATTTCTCCAGGGTCAACTCTAATGCAATGAATCGTTCAGGTGGGACAGCAGCCGCCCCCTCTTCAGAAAAATGTTAGGGTTTCTTTGCCTCCCGCCGGCGCCGCCGTCCGTCTGCTACTTCTCCTATGGTCTTTGGTCCGTTTCGCTTTTGGACATTTCTTCGAGTTCTGTTAGGGTTTGTGTCTTACATAGACAGGCGAGACGGCGGCGGCTCTCTGAAGATGAAATAATATTCTCCCCGCTGAGCCCCCATTTCGATGGTGTGTTTAGTATCGTCGGTGGGCGTATGCATCTCCCGCAAATCTGTCTTTGATGGATTTGCTAAAACAAAGGCTCTAAAGCAATGGTGTCAGCTTATATATTTAATACTGATTTAGTGAAGGTTCTGCTAAGACTTTCCCCTCTTAGCTACATATTTCAACAAGTTGCAGCATCTTAAAACAACTTTCGTAATTGGCAGCGAAATCATATTAATAAGGGTTAATTTCCTTGTATTAGTAACATCTCCATTACTATGGCATCGGGTCTACTTTAATCATATAAAAAAATCCAAAATACTTTTGCTGCAATTTTACCTTTTTATGTTCATTTTGCAATTAATCTATTTACCACTACAAGATTTGATCTTGCAAGTAACGTGTTCAAGGGAATTGACATCTCTCTTACCTGCGTTGGGGTGCAAATATTTGTTTTTGTGTGTGCAGGTGTTGTTCACGAGGCTATGCATGATTCTCCTATTGGTTCAATAACCTTGGTTCTCATTGAGGGAAATAATTATCTCTACTGTACTACATCTCCTCTTCTCAGCGGGGAAATCGCAACGCAGCTCACAAGTAGCAGTCACCCCGACAGGATTCTAGCGCACTTCAATGCCCAGGTAGTAGGAGAGCAACCCAAGGTCACTCATCCGAAACGTGGCCTTCATCTCCATCTTGAACCTGTCGATTTCCGTGGCATCGGCTCCGGTGATCACCAGGTCATCCACGTACAACCCCAGGAGTAGGAGCTGGCGGCCTGACCCGCGTGCGTAGACAGCATGTTCGGAGTTGCAGCGGCGGAAACCCACCATGTTGACGAGCTTGGCTTTCCCGGGGTGTCTGATGGAGTCCATATAGCGCCTTCTGCAGCTTCAACACTCTGTGCTTGCGGTCGACGGCGACGAAGCACGGAGGCTCCTCGATGTCGACCTCTTCCTTCAGATGGCCATTGAGGAAGGACGATTTCAGATCCATGTGATGGATTGGCCATCCCTCGTGCACGGCGAGCGCGAGCAGAAGGCATACTGACACGAGGCTATTTTATTTTTGTTTGCCTAGGATAAAAATATCAATGATCATATATTAATACCCTTTTACCATTGCTTAATTTCTATATGTTTGTCATTCCATGGCAACACACGAGTATTATACTAGTTATTAAGTTCAAAAGATATATGTGACAACTTATTTATGTTAAAAAGAAAGTGCTTGATACATCTACTGCCCCTATAAAAACATAAGTGCGGAGATCTAAATTCATCATCTCCATACATGTAGCAGATCCTACGATCCAACTTCCTTCCATGATTAGCGCTACAAATTTCAATTAGTGCTCAACAACTCTCCCCCGCCTACCATGCCCTCTTTAACCCCTTCGGAGAAAAATTGTCCATCCCCGACGCCTCACCTCGAGGACTCTCCATCGTCAGTTCCCACCTCCCCGACGCCCACTCCCGTCACACCTCTCGCGGTGCTCCATCCCCAGCAAACTGCTGCCACACGCCCAGCGCGTGGCCCCACACGGCCTTGCGCCCATCTCTCTCCTAGCCTTCCCGGACGAATCCAGACCCTCACTTATGGAAGCGCACGGCCATGCCGCCCTTCTCTCCAAGCCCGACCCCACCTGCACTACCCCCCTCCTCTCCTTGGGCTTGTAGTCTCCCTGGCTCACACAACCTTGTTACTTCTCCCAAGTCGTCTCTTCCCTGCGGCCGTACTAGACCAAGACGAGGGCGAAGTCATGGCACGATCGGCTATGCAGGGGAGCACTATATGCAGGTCCGACACGTTCTTCGGAATCTTCTAACATACTAATCTTCTTGATTTGGAGCCACAAGTGCACTGAGGATTGTTGGATTGCTATGGGCTCCGCTTATAAGGGTGTATTATGCTAGTTGAGAGTAATGAGTTGTAATGGGTCGGTAGGGTTTCATGGTTTTGAGAACGTATTACTTGTTTTTTTTCATGTTTTTCTTTCTTCTTTTCATGTTTGTTTTTCTTCTAATTTACCTATTTACATTTTTGTTCATGAATATTTGTTAAAATTCATGAAAATTAAAGGAAAAACTATGGACATTTTTAAAAATCCATGAAACATTATTTCAAATTCATGAATAATAATAATAATACGTCAATATTTTTAAAGTTCACGTGAATTTTTTCATCTTTGATTTATTCAGAAATTTTGAATTTTTCCTAATTAGTGAGCATTATCTGAAATACATAAAAATATAAAATTTGAAACATTTTTGTAAAATCCATGAATTTTAAATTCACAATACTTTTGAAAACCATTGAATTAAAAATCCGTGTTAACAAACCTTTTCCAATAAAAAACATGACAACCGGTTTGTTCTGAGCTAGCCGACTAAATGATTAACCGGAGCAGGAAGTCGAGCTGGACGAGGAAGAAATTCATCTGCAGGCCATGTGAGTGTTATAACAACAATTTCACCGACTGGCATCAAAGTCAAAATGTATAAGGACACCACAAACACGCACCAAACAACTTCACTCTACTCTCACAACATAAACAACCGTCAGAACATAATTAACCCGAAACAACTGACCGCAATAACTCACGAGTGAAAAACGGCACGGTGAAGCACGAGTTAGCCTCTAGTTTGGATTGAAACTTGCTTGGTTTTTTGTGTGCAGATTTAATTATAGTTGATGCAAGCTAATGCTTCTTGCATGTTTAATTTTAAGTTTTGTTTTAATCTATTTTTCTCTGTTTCCTTATATATTTACAAGGCTATTGAACCGTAGAAAAACTTGATCTATTATGTAATCCTCTGTGCCAAAATATAAGATGTTGAACTGAAGAAAGTCTTATATTTTGGTACAGATATAGTTGGACTGGGACGAGCTCGAGGCTAAAGATTGCCAAACGTATTTTGTTCAACGCTTAAAGCAGCACAAAGAGCACAAGAATTAAGATGAAGAATCGTCCAACTTTATTAGTCAACCACTATTATTCAATCGAGCCTAGAAATAGTACTAGAGGCAAACGCGCGCCTTGCCGCGCCGTCTTCTCTCAAGGCATTTTTTTCATGCTAATTTCTCTCAAGCATTTCATTGGTCACAGATCCGTCAAAAGATTATTTCTTTCTTTTTTATTTTTTGGTCCAAACTTCTATTCTTCGTTCTTCCCCGGGCGTTGCAATTTCTATTTTTCTACCGACATGCGGATGGTCGTGTTATGGAAAACGTGCACGCTTTGCTGTGACAATAATTTTTGGCGCGGTACTATGGTTCCGAGTTATCACTTGTCACCAAATAACTGTGTAGTTTGTGGCGGACTGTTAAATGTAATGCAATATGATTTTTTGTGCACTTGAAAACGTTGGACATCTAGATGTACACCTAAAATTATGAGGCCTCAGATAAGCTATCAAGCATGTATGTTAGGAAGCAACAATTTTGGTACAAACGAACAATAATCCCTGATTTCCTTCAACATGTACCAACTTCATGTTAAGTATGTTGCAGCTTGGACCATCAGCAAGAACAACTTTAGTCCTGCTCCCCAGCTTCCTCTGCTCAAATTAATCACAGCCCGTAGTCACTGTTGTCTGGATTTTATTTGAACTATCGCTAGGAGTAAACATATCCTAACCATGTGACCAGGTGCAAAGATTTCTTTGCACTACAACTTGCAAAGACAAATACCTTTGTTCCGATTTGTTATTTGCCAAACGTATGACAAATTGGCCACAATTTTTACACAATGCTTAGCAAATACAAATGCTCCGTATCCATGTTCGCAGCGGCAAAAAAGAACAATACACACAAACATTGTGAAATAGAATAAGAGCTGAATGACATTCCCTTTCAACTGAATTCTTTAGCCAGCAAGATTCTAAAATAATATTTACCAAATAAAGGAAAATCCTTTTTCTTGTAATTCTAAGATAAATAAATCATCCATCAGACTGAACTGACTGGTCACGAAAGGGATTATAAGGTAACATATTAGGATCACATCTAAAAAATGTGACACCAATGTGCATGTTGCATAACCCATGAGAAATAAAAGCGATAAGCAAGATCCAAAAGCATACTTAAATGGTCAACTAACCAATCCAGATCTAGCCAAAGCAAAATAGTGTATATGTTCATGTGACGACTGATGAAACTGAAACCGTGAAATTAGCACGATAGTATAGTTGTTGAACCGGTCAGTAGCTTTTGAGGTTTCATGCCATAATACAAACTGGTGATAACACAGTACTGCAACAAGCGTCAAACACCCAAACTTTGAACACATGAACCATCAATGTAAAGCGGCATTGCTGTAGAAAATAACAGAATTGACCTGCAACAGATGCAGATGATTCTTCAGTGCAGAGAATAACTAGAGGACCAGTAAGAAAATTCTTCATGACTTTGCCAAAGTGTGCCGCCACGCCCCACCCATGCTTGCAAGCCAACTACCAAGGCAGGCGTACGACCCTGCCGCAAGCAGCTGCATGCCATGCCTCGGCTCTCCCCCGGACACAGCCGCGATCAACGACACCATTGCGCCACCCAGCTTCCCCCGTAGCCGCGCCGTACTGGTTGCCTTGCTACGTTCGTGCAGCTTCTCCCTCTTGTAGAGTTGCGGGCAGTACACAAACTGCAAGCAAGCATATTCCTAGTTCTCATGTTAGTGGATACCAAAGTGTGGTCCAAAAGTTACATAAAAGAGATAATATTGACACTCCACAATAATAGGTATGTATCAAGAGGAGAGTAATTGCTCATTGTACAATCATGTAGTGCGACTCTACAACGAATTAAACACCATGCATGATACTACATCCTAGTTTTCATAGCGTGTCATATGTAGCTGACTTAGGGAATTAACTTTTCAAGAGAGGTTGTCAGCAATACAGATGCATTTATCTTTTTTAGTAAAACATGATTTTCATGTTTTAACCGAACGAACTGTCACTCATAGTTTAAAAGCAGACTGAAAGTGCACAAACTTAAGGAGGCAAGAATTTGTTTAAGGCGTCAGGGGTAGGCCTACCTGCATTCTTATGAAGTTTCTTATCTTAGATGAGAAGGCATTCATCACCTATCATATGCTCTCTGACAAATTTATACTATTACCAATTGAGGGGCATGTGAAGTCCGAAAACAAATTAAGCTATACAGCTCTAGGCTCTCAAGTAAGCAAATAGAAAATAAAACAACAACCTATGTCAAGTGGTTTATGAGTTTCCTCTCTGTTCAACGGGATCTTTCCTCCACCTGATGAACTAAAGGCAACGTGCCGCCACTTCTTAATACATAACAGTATTATCATGGCATCATTTGTCCACCACTTTGCAAGCCTGTAATAAGTGAACAACTAAATTTAAGCAATGTAAAAAAAATTGACAGGGAGCACATGAAGTCTGGAGAGGTCATTATCCTTAAAGGACAAAAGTATGGCATGCAAATAATGTTCACTCATATTTTGCCCCGCTAAATCTACAGCCAGGAAAAAATCAGTTTTATTTTTCTTACATTAGAATTTGACCAAAAACTAACCATCCAAACAGACCCTTAGGAAGCAGATTATGATACCTTTCACCGTCGAATCAACACATTTACATGGTCTTGTAGACCTTGTGAGATTGCATATTCTTGGCCTGCTAAAATAATTTTCTTGAGTAAATCGTGCACAAATGACATTTTACTTTCATATTTTTAAACTGAATCATGGAAGGAATGAAACAGAGGAAGAAAAATATGCGCCTAAAAAGGGACAGATTTGGAGGAAGAAGATGATGAAAGTTGAGGCCTCACCGTGCTGGTTGCTGGGGGGGGGGAGACGGATCCACGCAGCAGAGCACCATGGAGAGAGGCGTGCGCGGGGGGGGGGGGGGATGGAGGCGGCGATGAGAGTAATGAGATACATGGCGGGGTGCGCAGGGAGGCGGCGGCGATAAGCTACAGGATCCTCCACCACCTCCCTCTTCCTCCTGGGTGGCTCATCCCCTGGGCACCTTTAGGCAAGGGCGGGGAGGGAAGAAGGAATCGCAGGGGATGGTGGTGGCGAGGGATCGGTGTTGGAGCCGGCCGGCGGCGCAGACACGAGAAGATAACACAGAGAGAAAACATGATTTGCTTGTATCGCTGTTTGACTGGACGACCCGGAACTCTCGCAAGAACGGCCCAACCGACTCTAACTCATCCTGCCCACTGTTAAACGGCCCCGCGTGCCGCTCGCTGGTCGCGTTTCACCGGGAGCTCTTATTTCCTGGGAGCTTAGTAACTCTAGTGATGTGAAGTTTGCATGCATGCAAGCATGCTAGTAAAATCAAACGTACGTTGGATTCTAAATCGAAAATGCCTCACTCAAATCATGAAAATCGACATCTACTAGTGTCTACGGCGGGTTGGGTGGCCAGGAGTTGGCCACGGAGACCCTGGATCCCCACTCGAGGAGCTCCTTGGTGGTATCGTCTTTGTGCGCCACTAATACGTCTCCAACGTATCTAGAATTTTTTATTGTTCCATGCTATTATTGTCTGTTTTGGATGTTTAATGAGCATTTATATGCTATTTTATATTATTTTTGTGACTAACCTATTAACCGAGGGCTCAGTGCCAGTTTATGTTTTTTTTGCCTATTTTAGAGTTTTGTAGAAAAGGAATACCAAACGGAGTCCAAACGGAATGAAACCTTCGTGATGATTTTTCTTGAACCGAAAGCAAACCAGAAGACTTGGAGATGAAGTCGGAGACGCAACGAGGAAGCCATGAGGCAGGAGAGCGCACCCAGGGGGTAGGGCGCGCCCCCACCCTCGTGGGCCACTCGTGGCTCCCCTGACCTAGTTCATTCGCCTATATATACTCTTATACGTTGAAAAGATCCAGGAGAGCCAGGGAACCACTTTTCCACCATCGCAACCTTCTGTACCTGTGAGATCCCATCTAGGGATATTTTCCGGCGTCCTACCGGAGGGGGATTCGGTCAAGGAGGGTTTCTACATGAACACCATTACCTCCCAGATGAAGCGACAGTAGTTTACCACAGACCTTCGGGTCCATAGTTATTAGCTAGATGGCTTCTTTTCTCTCTTTGATTCTCAATACCATGTTCTCCTCAATGTTCTTGGAGATCTATTCGATGTAATACTCTTTTGCGGTGTGTTTGCCGAGATCCGATGAATTGTGGATCTATGATCAAGATTATCTATGAATATTATTTGGTTCTTCTCTGAATTCTTATATGCACGATTTGATATCTTTGCAAGTCTCTTCGAATTATCGGTTTAGTTTGGCCTACTAGATTGATCTTTCTTGCAATGGGAGAAGAGCTTAGCTTTGGTTTCAATCTTGTGGTGTACTTTTCCAGTGACAGTAGGGGCAGTAAGGCACGTATTGTATTGTTGCCATCGAGGATAGCAAGATGGGGTTTTCATCGTATTGCTTGAGTTAATTCCTCTACATCATGTCATCTTTCTTAATGCGTTACTCCGTTCTTTATGAACTTAATACTCTAGATGCATGTTGGATATCGGTTGATGTGAGTTAATTCCTCTACATCATGTCATCTTTCTTAATGCGTTACTCCGTTCTTTATGAACTTAATACTCTAGATGCATGTTGGATATCGGTTGATGCGTGGAGTAATAGTAGTAGATGCTGGCAGGAGTCGGTCTACTTGACACGAACGTGATGCCTATGTTCATGATCATTGCCTTAGATATCGTCATAACTATGCGCTCTTCTATCAATTGATCGGCAGTAATTTGTTCACCTAACGTAATATTTGCTATCTTAAGAGAAGCCACTAGTGAAACCTATGGCTCCCAAGTATCTTTTCCATATTATTGAATCTCATTTACATCTTACTAGTTTCCGATTTATTATTTTGCAATCTTTACTTTCCAATCTATAAACCAAAAATACCAAAAATATTTACTTTACCGTTTATCTATCTCTATCAGATCTCACATTTGCAAGTGACCATGAAGGGATTGAGAACCCCTTTATCGCGTTGGGTGCAAGTTGTTGATTGTTTGTGCAGGTACTCTGTGACTTGTGCGTTGTCTCCTACTGGATTGATACCTTGGTTCTCAAAACTGAGAGAAATACTTACCCTATTTTGTTGCATCACCCTTTCCTCTTCAAGGGAAACCAACGCAAGCTCAAGAGGTAGCAGCCACCACCTCAATGAAGCACATAGGCAGTCCTTCTTCTCCCCTGTCGCTGTCTGGATCGCCGCCGTCAGCTCCTCCTTGCACGTGACCCTATATACCTCCCAGTGACATCATGGGTTAGATGCAACAACCTTCCCCAACCCCCGCCGACCGCCGACCTGCCGGTTGGAGATGAGCATATTGTTTTCGTGAGGTCATCTCACATCAAGTAGTAGCCGCAAACCCAACACCCCTCCCTTCACCACCGCCTCCGAGCCCTCCATGAGAAAAACAAATCGTGGGATGAGCGCATCGTTGTCGCAGATGGTGTGATTGCCAATCGAACCGGGTAGACATCGCTAGATGAGTTAGACAAAGAACTCGCCTGAGGGGATTGCTACTGTGCCAAGCATGACAAGACGATGCCTTTGTCACTCTGATTTTGTATAATCCATAGTCATACGTTCTAAGAATACTATGAATTAAAGTGGGCCCGGTCTTTTTTATTCACATCGTGTATTTGATATTATTTGATTTAGTACAACTATTTGTCCGGTTTGTGGATTTATTTGATGCGTGGAGGAGTACTAACAGTAATGTATGTGCATAAGAAAGTCAAGACCTGGCGGTTTCTCCACGGTTTGAAATGATTCGATTCCATTAGCTCTTCTTTCTTGATGTGATTTCCTCACACGGGGGCAGAGTGGACGGTGTTGTGAAGCAACCCATTATTTTATGTAAATCATTATTTTTATATGATACAATAAAAGCCACATATTTCCTCACGCGGGGCGGAATGGATGGCGTGTCTGAAGCCGTTTCTTCATAGTTTGGTATTACTTCTTCCCGATTTCTTCCACCTTCCGCCCACTCTCCCTTCCCCTCTCGATTCCGGCCTCCTCGCGCCTAAACATTGTCCCGTACGTGGGCCTCCAGTCCTCCTCGGCACCACGTGCGTGGGGCCTGTCCTCCCGCACAGAGCAGGAGCTCTGCCACCGTACTACTGCTGCCGGATTAGCCTAGCTAGGGCCTCAACCGACCTCGTCTCCTTCCTCTCGGGTCAGCACCGCCGCCGCAATTGCAGCATAGAGCACAAATAGCCTCGTCTTTTTAGTTTCCACGTCCCACTCCCTCCTTGTACCTTCCTAATTACCATGTACGCCATGCCGTTTCATCGCTTGTGCTCATCAAGCTTAGAACGATCGCAAACCATGCCTGATAGAAAATCTCAATGAATCGAATGACGATTCCCGTATGTGTGAATTCCCCAGAGATAGGATTACCGTCAATCACGCACCGAACAACTCTATTCTCCTCTCAAAACATAAATTACAATCAGAACATAATAAAAACTAAACCAATATAGATAAAATCAAAACAAAAACAACCTGACCGCAATAACCCACGAGTGAAGAACCGCAAGGTGAAGCACGAGTTAGCTTCTAGTTTGGATTGAAATTGATTGGTTTCTTGTGTGCAGATTTAAAGACGGTTGATGCAAGCCAATGCTTCTTGCAAGTGTGTAGTTGTAGGTTTTGTTCTAATATATTTTCTCTGTTTCTTTATCGAAAAGGTGATTGAACCGTACAAAACCCGTATTATGTAGTACTCTCGTATCAAAATATATTGAACTAAAAAAAAGTCTTATATTCGAGATAAAGGACTGGGAAGAGCTGTCTGCAGTTGAAAGAGCACACAAATTAAGAAGAAGAATCGTCCAACTTTATTAATCAATCACTATTATTAATTCAACCTGCTAGAAATAGTATGCGAAGTTTGCATGTATGCATGCATGCTAGTAATCAAAGGTACGTTATTAGACTCTAAATCGAAAAGAAAATGCCCTGCTGAAATCATGAAAATCGACATCTACTTGTGTCTACTGCGGGTTGGGTGGCCTGGAGTTGGCGGCGGATACCCTGGATCCCCACTCGAGGAGCTCCTTGCTGGTGTCGTCCTTGTGCGCCACCACCTCGATGAAGCAGAGGCAGTCCTTCTTGTCCCCGGTCGCCGTCTCGATGGCCGCCGTCAGCTCCTCCTCGCACGTCACCTTGGCGGTCCAGCACTTGCCATCGCCGTTGTGGATGGCGTCGACGAGCCCCGTGTAGTTCCAGTTCTTGATGACGTTGTATGGCCCGTCGTGGATCTCGACCTCGATGGTGTAGCCGCCGTTGTTGATGAGGAAGATGATGCTGTTGTGGCCGCAGCGGAGCATTGTGGACACGTCCTGCGCCGTCACCTGGAAGCTGCCGTCGCCGATGCAGACGATGACGCGCTTGTCCGTGGCAGCCTGCGCGTACCCGAGCAGCACCCCGACCGACCAACCGATGGAGCCGTACTGCATCTGGAACTCGTACCCGCAGCCGTCGGGGAGCTTGAGCTTCTGGCAGTTGAACCACGAGTCGCCCGTCTCGGCGATGACGGCGCTGTCGCCGGTGAGCATCTTCTGGATGTGCTTGAAGAGCACGTTGACGCGCAGCGGTTCACCGGGCTCGCTCTCGGGCGGCTGCCCCTCGGGCACCCAGATCCGCTTGTAGTTCTCGTAGGCGGTGGTGTTCTTCTTGAGGCGCTTGCCCAGCTCGGTCAGGAAGTCCTTCATCATGATGCAGCCGAATGCCGGGCCGTTGCCGACGGTGACGCGGTCGGGCTGCACGATCACCGCCTTCTCCTTCTTGAGCAGGAAGGAGTAGCCCACCGAGCTGTAGTCGTTGAAGATGGGGCCGGCGAAGAGGTAGGCATCCGCTGACTCGACGATCTCGGCGCAGAAGGCCGTGCTCACCGCACCCCAGTAGGTGCCGATGAAGCGCGGCAGCGTCTCCGCCACCAGCCCCTTGGCCGACGGCATGCTCGCCACGGCATAGCCGCTCGCGTCCGCCAGCTCCGCGAACGCCGCGCCCGCCTTGGCCACCCGCAGCTTGGGCCCAGCCACCATCACCGGCTTCACCGCCTTGTCCAGGAAAGCCACCGTCGCCTCCACCGCCGCCTCAAGTCCCATCTGGTTGCTCATCCTGCATGCATTGAATTGCACATTATATATATGTTCTTGCATCTCGTGATCGATCATGACACGTACCAAGAAAAGAAGAAAGAAAAAGATGAAAAACGTAGGGAGGATGCATGCTTGCAGACCTTGGTGCGAGGAAGTAGGGGGCGGGGTCGCGGCTGAAGGTGGGGTGGGGGACGCTGGGGAGGTTGCAGCTGACGCTGATGTAGACTGGCTTGCTCTCCTTAAGAGCCGTGGAGATAGCCTTGTCGATCTGCTCGTGGGCGTCATCGAGGTTGTTGACGACGGCCTGGTAGCACGTCACCGGCGTGAAGCACCGCAGCTCCTGAGAGAAATCAGGGAGGCCGATGGTATGATGAAGAACCCGGTCGGTGCCGTAGTCGTTGGAGTTGGGCCCGCCGACGATGCAGATCAGGGGGAGGTTCTCGCTGTACGCGCCGGCGATGGCGTTGAGCACGCTGAGCCCGCCAACGGTGAAGGTGACGGCGCACGCGCCGACGCCCTTAGCGCGCGCGTACCCGTCGGCGGCGTAGCCGGCGTTGAGCTCGTTGCAGCAGCCGACGAGGCGCAGCCCGGGCTCGGCAACGAGGTGGTCGAGGAGGGTCAGGTTGAAGTCGCCCGGCACGGCGAACACGTCGCCCACGCCGACCTGCACCAGGCGCCGCGCAAGGTGGCGCCCCAGCGTGGCCTCCGGGGAGCCGACGAAGGTGGGCGACGACGCTGGGAACGTCGCCGGGCACGCCACCGCACCGCTGGGCGCCCCCTTGGGCCTGTCCACGGATCCGATGCCCGCCTCCATGGTAGGTCGGTCGATCGAGGTACGTACGCGAGGAGAGATTGCGAGGCGATCGACAACTGTTTTCCTGGGTGGTTTGACCCGTGCTGGTCGTGACTATTTATATGACGAGAGAATCAAGGACGTATTGCTAGTCGGTACCTGAAACCGACTCCGACTGGGTGCACGAGCTGCTGTTACTTTCCTTGTGCAATACGGAGTATACATACTAATACATAGTACTTTTTTTGCGAGGGTTAATACAGAGTACTTAAAGCCAACGTGTACGCGTCCATCCCGCGAAAGTTATACTAGTAATAGGAAGAAAAAAAAGGAAAACTTAAGGATCCTACTAGAGGACATAGCAATGCACTCCGTCCGGTGTGGGGGAACCCGAGAGGACTCCAATTCCGATCAGTGGGTACCAATCATGGTTATGTTTGTGGCAGAATTTAAGAACCAGAGAGACAGAGATAGGGTTTGGGCAGGAGCACTGTGGCACTTACAAAAACGCAGTGATCTTGGCGGAATTTGAACGTTGCATGAGACCAGATGAGGTGAAGTTTAACTGGCTCCCAGTGTGGGCTAGGGTTATGAATTTGCCCTACAACTTGAGGGGTGATGCATGGGCTATTCCGATTTCAAAACAAATCGATGAGCTACAAACGGCCAGTTTTGATCATATGGGAGGCTACCTCCGAGCTAGGGTTACGATTGATGTGGACAAGCCATTGCGGAGGTGGGTCTTGATTGATGATTCAGCAAGGAGGAAGACGGTGAATCCTTATGACATCCAGTACAAGCAAATTCCATACTTTTGTTTCTCGTGTGGGCGTCTAGGGAACTCAGAGTTATACTGTCCAACTCCGGGAACTCGTAATGCTAAAGGTGAACTGCCCTTCGGCTCATCACTGCGGGCTCCAGAGGAGTACAGGAAGTCGGCGACTAGTGAGAATTCATCACGCGATCAATACTCTGAGTCTAGTAACAAGCAGGGGGCGAAGAACTCCAGCTCGAAGCAGGACGACGGGGATGAAGTTACTTCGCCGGTCAAACACAAGAACAAGGGATCACAGAACAAGTGTAAGGACGCTCCAACTCAAGTCTATAAGCCAAAAGACTTACTTATGCTCACTGCTTCAGAGCGTGAAGGGGAAAGAGAAGGACCCGGAGGGGACTAAGGAAGATGGCTCTAAGTTTGTGCGAGATCCTAAAAAGAAGAAGCCTACACCTGGCAATTCGGCAGAGACCATGCCGCGGTCCTGCCCCTCGCAATGTGTTGTATTAGCTGGAACTGCCGAGGGCTTGGGAACCCCGAGGCAGTTCGAGAGCTTCACAACATAATGAAGCTAGAAGGCCCCTCTCTTGTCTTTGTTATGGAAACGAATATTAGAGGTAAAAGAGTGGAGGATCTGCAGCATACTCTAGGTTTTGGAGGCTGTTTTGCAGTAGATAGTGTTGGTTTAAGTGGTGGGATTGGCCCTTTTTGGTCTAAAGATGTTAGTGTTGAACTCAAGAATTATAGCACCTACTAGCATAGCCCGCGCGGCGGCACGCCGCGCCTGGTGATGCATTATATTTATACGGATCGTAAAGGCCATTGTTTTACTTTCTAATGACAGAAACGCATAACTAAAACCCAGAAAGAGTTCTAAAAGATGGAAAATGAGTACATTTATTGCAGCAATGTATGATGAATACTGATGAACGAAAGTGTACACGCTACTAATAAGGTCTACTTATTGGCACATTATAGAGACTGTTCTATGGAACATACCATATACAATGATGCAACTGCATGAAAGTAAATGATTACGGATGGCCTAGTTGAGTTAAATCATCCTAGTGTAGCCCCCTGTAAGATAGTTTGTAATGAAGTAGTCAAGAGCTTTTGCAAATTTCTCTACCTGTCCAATGGGTGTCTTAGCTCCTTTGTGTGTAATGATGGGATCATCTCCCTGAGGACGTTGGGGTACATGCGAAGAAGTGCCACGTCAGAGAAATCATTGCATATTATTGCCAAGATCATTATTTGTCTTGCAAATTCATTCCGTTGGGTACTTACTTGCTAGCGAGCCATGTTGAATTTTCATGCCCGTGCGGTGGCATGCCGCGCCTATTGATACTTTATGTGAGAAATTCTATGTACAATAATATTAAACTTCATATACCAATTATTTAATTATTTTATTCACTTTTTACGTGTTCAATTCAGATTTTGTATTATGGTGTATGTAAAAAAATTATATTGGTACAAATGCTATAATCTTTCATAAAGAAATTTTTTATTGAATGAAAAGAGTCAGTACATTAATTGTACATAAAGAGAATACATATTGATATTGCATGATAAATTTCTGATTCCTTGGTAATTCAAGGCATCCTTGTTTGACCGCCCATTGGTTTTGTGTTCGTAATGAAATGATAGCTGAGGAAGTTCACATCAGTAGTTAACATGATAGAGCTTGTATATGGGGCAGTTGTTCAGCTTCAGTAAGAAAAACAGATTGTTAATGCCTTGCAATTGCTTCCGGCTTTTCACCCCGTAAGGGTCTTATTATGTAAGTTAATAGTATGTCATCCAAATTCATCATAGCTTGATGAATCCATACAATAAATATGAGAAGGGATCGTTCAAAAAAATAAATATGAGAAGGGGTTAAAACCATATCTCTAGTATTGATGCCTACATACAACAAATATGATAAGGGGGTAAACCCATATTATTTAGTCTTGATGCTTGCATAGAACAAATATTAGAAGGGAGTAAATCATGGTCATCCCAAAAACCATATCATCAAATTAACAGCAGATGCAGCAAATGACACGGGACCATGAAGAATATATCCCACACCGGAACCGCCGTGGATTTAACGGTTGCAAATTCCTGCACCAAGGACAGATAGTAAATGTTTGCAGTAATGATGGAAGGGATACTATACCTTAAGAACACAAAAATGAACCTGAAGCTAAATAACACCAATCAGTTAGTGGCCATATCTGAACCTTTAGTCTACAAGAAAAGGTTTAAAATAATCGACAGAAGCAATCCCTATATGGATTATCAAGAAGAAAGAGGATCAGGAGAAACCTTGTCTTATTACATAGCAATGATAGCACCAGAATTTTGACCACTTGCAAATCTCCCTCGCTGTTGAGTTGCACAAAAAATATGAGAGAGAGAGAGAGAGAGAGATGATCACACGAACCTGGACGTACGTGAAACCTCGTCGGACCATGCAAGGGGATACAACGCGGAAGGCATGCATCGCGGTTTGAGTGCACTTCATGTTCAACAGCATCACATAGCAGTGTAGTGCGCAACGCCAGGCCGTGCCTTGCTGATGGACGTTTCACGTTGAGATCCACGTACTCATCCACATGCCCGCAGCATCATCAGCAACAGCCGATCCTGGCTAACAACGGACCACTCCGGCTCCAGTCGCTCCTACGCAGTGTGGCCGCCTTCGAGACCATCCTACTGTCTGCTGCACCGCCTCCCCTGCCCCCCGGCGCTGCAACCTAACCCCTTGTCGGCGCCATAGAGCAACCTATTGTCTGCTGCACCAGGAGCATCCGCCCTCGCCACTGTCACACCGCTCGCACTGGCAAGTGATCGTTATCCGGCGGTGGTGATGCCGTCGTCATTGTCGTAGAGGTTGTTGCCGCAGGATCTATGCTCCCCGAACAGGGCGTCCTACTACATCCGAGCGGAGACCATGGCCCCGCCAAGGGGATACGCAGGTGCCAGCCGTCGGGACACCCGGTTTCCGTGCAGCCCGTAACCAATCGACAACATCTTCGACGTAGTCACCGTCGGCGCCGGACGGCCGGTTGGACGGACTCCGGGCGATACCGGAGCCGAAGCTGTGGCTGATCCTCACCAGGCCCGCCAGCACTGCAAAGAAGGTCAAGGGAGATTAGGAGGCCCGGGGCAGCAACAGCGAGTTGCCGACAGCCAGGGCGCGGCGGCGGCAACGACCGATCATCAGAGGACGAAGCATGCTCCATACATACGGGCCGAGCCGAGACAATAGCCAACGCAGCAAGACAACCCGAACCACCACACCGGCCAACCAGAGCTCCCCGCGACGGAGGAGGCCGATCTGGACGTCGCGGTCCATTACGACAGGAAGAAGGATAACCATAGAAACAGTATATGCTAACCCAAAGAAAACCTAGCACAATGATATGAGAAGAAGGATCTATTTATAACCCCCAGGACGTAAGCGATGGTAGTATGTGGCGAGGTTTCGAGATCAAACGACTACAACGGCGCAAACGAGAAACAAAAAGCAGACTGTAGATCGAAACATGAAAGCGACACCGATCAAAAAACGCAAGAACCCTCCAGATCAGGTGATGGAAGCGGCACCGTTTTTCACCATAGAGCGGCAAAATCGCTAACCGCACCCAACCGCACCCAAGAATTCAGCACACAAGTTCAAAATTTTTGAAACTAAACACCGAATCCACAAAGCATTTCTACCCCGGCAGGTACCAAATTAATAGCACGTGTCACGTTCAAACTTACCGGAGGTCACTTTCAAACAAGTGGAACAACCTTGGGGCAAAAACTTTGGCTGGAATAGATGCTTGGGTATTATATTGATGTCCTGGTGCAGAATAAATATATGAACATGCTGGTATGGAGGTTTACTGGTTTTGTCGAGCGTCGCGAGCTATAGAACGACATCACAGTCATTGGCGGTTCCTACGCATGTTGCATGCTCTGCCGCATTCGGCATGGCTATATATGGGAGACTTTTATGAAACGCTCTTTGCGTGTGAGCACTTCATCAGAACACCATGGCTAGAGTCACAAATGAGAGCGTTTCGAGAAGTTACCAATGGGCTTTCCTTCCAAGACTTGGGTTGGTCTGGCACAACTTATACTTGGGACAACCTATAGTCTGGAGAGGCTAACATTAAAGCAAGGCTCAATAGGGCATTTGCTAATGAGGAATTCAGGCAACGATTTCAACATATCATATGCTCCCTGACAAATTTATACCATTACCAATTGAGATAAATAGGGAACTTGAAAAACCTTTTACATTGACCGAGGTACGTAAAGCCTTATTTCAGATGGCGCCTTCAAAGGCTCCTGGAGTTGATGGTTACACAAGCGGTTTTTACCGAAGACACTGGGCACTTGTTGGTGATGATGTGACCCAAGGTGTTCTTGATTTTCTCAATGGTGGTGAATTACCTGCGGGTCTCAATGATACATCTATCCCCTAATACACAAGGTAAGGCACCCTCAGTCTATTATGCAGTATCACCCAATTGCTCTCTGTCTGGTGATGTAGAAAATTGCATCAAAGGCCATCACTAACCATGACTATACTTTAATGGTGACTTGGGATTCCTCGACCGTTGCAACTCCCACGCCGTCCCTCCAGGTCCCTTGTCCGAGTGGTGATTGTCGTGCCGACTATAGAGTGGTCGTCGAGTGTTGTCGAGGTGTCCGAGGGGACTTCCTGCTATGTGCATCCGATTGCTAATATGGTCCAGGGACCTACCAATGATGGTGTGGGGCCCATATGATGGGTTCTTGACCCTACATGTAGTAGGTGACCTCATCATCTATAGTGACTTCCTCAATCTTAAGACGTTGTACGGGCTTAGGTGGCCTTTGTTCGGGCTTCAGATTGTGATTCTCAGATTCTAGCCTCTTCAAAATCTGATTCTCAAACAAACGGTTAGATTCTTACACATGGAACAGAGGTCTCCTCCCGTTCATTCCTCTCCTTCATTCTCACACATGGAACAGAGGTAGAAACAGAGAGGCGATGGCTCTCTAGGTTTCGGCCGCCGCCGCCATCGATAGCCCCGTCGCCACCAGGGCATGCAGATCCGCCCCCCCCCCCCCCCACACACACACCATACACTGGCGACGAGATCCGCTGTGCCGCCGTTCCCTAGCTCCACCTGAGCCGTGCCGCCCTGATCTACGCCTGCACCGCCGGCTCAAGTTGTCCGTGCACCTCATCGGAGCTCCTGCTACATTGCATCTTCGTCCACCTTGGCCCTTGACTCTAGCTGCGCCCGCTTGACTGCACCTTCGCTGCCCCATCCCCGACCAACGTCAGGACAACGTAAAAAAATCCCTCCCAAAAAATGCAATCTTTGCTTCATGGCGTATATTTCTCATTCAGATTTTGGGCATGTCTGTGTTGTGGCATATGAATTGCTAATTATTCGCTAGTACTCCCATAGTCCCATGTGCCGTCAGTGATTAACATTTGGCTGTGACCTATTTGTTCCAATGGAGAAAATATTGTTGTTGCCTGACCAAAGTTCAACCTTCACAGAAAATTCAATACATGATTTCATACTGAATATACGTGTATTGTCCTTATGAATGTCATATCTATAGATGTCAAATGCCAATTGGAATGCATAAATGACCAACGTTTTTTTTTCAAACTCGCTGCCATTGAGAAGCTAAAGGGGAATAGGCCTCTCAAATTCTTGAACGCTGCTGGGTACAAGAATATAGAAGTTGGTTTCTTAGAGAAGACTGGAAAACATTACAGTAGGTTGCAGTTCAAAAATAAGTCATGTTCGTAAGATCAAATTATTATGTAGCTAATATTGCACTAGAATTTTTTGTTGACAAGTGCCGACCGATTTATTTATTCAGGAGAAAAAGGACTTCTTGCAGTTCCATAAATGTAGTCCTGACAATTTGGAGCAAATGAGTATCATGTATGAGAATATCAATGTTACTAGAAAAATTTCTATGATGCTAGGTTGTGAGCATGAAGTGCTTGATCTTGAAGAGGATGAAACCAAGGAGGAAAAACTACAGACTACCCAAGCCAAGAAGGCAAGGAAGGGGCGAGGGAAGATGGATGGAAGCTCTATGAGACTATGATGATTGGTTAGTACATATTTTGGATGATATGTGTACATATGTAAGATGACGGTTGGTCCATATATGGATGATATATTTCGGATGGAAGACTAGGAGGGTTGATTCTTTTTTTGATGTTACGTTTTATATGCATGTTTCGGATGATATATTCATACCATCATGTCATTTCTCAAAAATTATATTCCATATATTGTGTTTATTGCGCTAGTTCTCACTTTATCAAGACAAAGCAGATAACTTGTGCTTTAATCTGTATATAAACATCATAGTCAGAAGTCGAGGGCGTTAATGACATTTCACAACACCCACAACTCCTAAAGTTGACAAACAACAGGGTAAACAAACAACCAGATTCTGATTCTCGGGAATCCACAGCCACAGCTGACTCTCAGGAATCTATAGCCCAAACAAAGGGGGCCTTAGTTTCTCGAAGGTGTTCATAGAGATGAGGTGTGCTTGCGTGCGTTCATATAGGTGAACTAGAAGATACCCCGCGCGTTGCTGCGGGATATATGCATATAAGTTTTTAGAGATTGCTCAAATTTAAATGAGGTTAGTGTGCAATCTGAAAAAAAGTATAGCTCCTCAACTATCAATATATTCAGTTATTTACCAAGCTCAAAATAATAGTTTGTGTTTATAATGAACAAATCAAAAGATGTTCTGGCAGTGCAATTTTGCCCCTGAAATGTATGTGAACCAAACCCATACATAAAATCAGTGGTCCTAAATCGTGTCTTTCCTATCTTGTTGTGGCTCAATACTACATGATAATCCAGAATGAACATGGGCAATCAGCTACTTTCTGCTCTGACTCAAATATAAGCCAAACATCTTGATAAGATGAATAGAATTAGCGCGGAAAATGACTTGAGTAGGACATATATAATCTGCAAGCTGCCAAAAACAAATCAACATAAAGTGATAAATTGTGTGCACTTTCAGATTACAACATGAAGTGACACCATATAAGACTCACCATAGTTACCTACAAATCTTTGCATGTAGCGACTGAGATGCAATCAAAACAAAAGCAATCTCAGTTTAGTAGCTCAATGATATCCACATGCAAATCACATGAACAAAATTGGGGATTGCTGATAATTTGCAAACCTCATTACCAGAAGACAGTGAGAAGATATGCAAATACTGCACGGTCCTACAGGTGCAGGTTACATGATCAAGGCAGAACATCTAAACCACTCTCCCTTATGAAAGAACGTATATGCCTCTCCGCGGGGGAAGTCAAACAAAGTATTTTATGAAATACTAGAGAATAGGATACAATCTTAAAAAATGTGACGTAAATTCTCTAATCACAGAAGCTAGTAAGAGGGATCCAAAGTTCAGAACAACGTACATATTAAAGCAAATTAAACGGGCCTAGCATTTAAAACAGCAACCAGGTACATAAAATACTTTCATAATTATATCTCACAATATAGATATCTCAATGTCTTACCATCCACAATTCAAAACTGGAAGGCAAATATAGATTTCTTCATATTGTATACATTATTAGCTGATTTCTCAATTACATGGATGCATGTTCAGATGTGGCATGAATCGCCCCTCATGAATTTCTACAAAAAGGAGTGGTTAGATGATTAAGGCATGTGCACATGTTAATTGTATCTAATGGGAAGAAGGAAAATTAAATTAAATATGGGATATTTGTATTCAAATGTAGGATGTCATCTTTCCTGATAGATTAATACACTACTGGAATCAACTTCTTTGCCGTCCCCCATGGCGGACGGCAAAGGCATAGAAGGCGGAAGGCAAAGACCTTGTGTCGTCCGTCAGCTGACGGCAACAGGTCCGGCTGAATAGGCTACGACAAAGGCTTCTTTGTTGTCGGCTGGCGGACGGCAAAGGCTTCTTTGCCGTCAGCCGGCTAACGGCAACGGTCCTGGACGGCACACATGACAACATCTGGCTGTTAGGGGGCTAACGGTGAGCTCTGTCGTCAGCTGGCGGACGGCAAAGTAACCAAATAGGACAGCCCCCAGGTTGTACAGGGAGCTGCCACATGGCATCTTTGCCGTCTGCTGGCTGATGGCAAATTTCTTTGCCGTCTTCCAGCGGACGGCAAAGATCCTATATAGCCCCTGTTTTTCTGTTTTTTTCTTAAATTCATTCAATTTGAACACACGAGTTTCAACACAGAAATTTCACAAAAAACATATCCAACACACAAGTTTCATCATATATACATACATAACCAACACATAGTTCCATACATACATATTACAAAAGTTTCACATTGTTCATCCAACACCGTTATCCATCCATCCATATAACAAGTTCCATCCATGCAAGTTCACCGATACAAAATAAAAGCAGAAAGGGAAAAGAAGCACTCCATCCATGAAAGCTTCCGTGAATTAAATGAGATCTACAAAATGGGAAACAAGAAAGTTAGAAGAAGAAGAAGAAGAACATGAATAAGAAGAAAATGAAGAAGAAGAAAATGAAGACTGGAATAAGAAGTAAGCATACTTAGTTAAAATGGAGCTAACCAAGCTAATTATGCCATCTTTGAGTGAACTAAGCATATTATGCCATCTTGGTCATTTTGGAGCCAACCTAGGTAAACAAGGTCATTTTGGAGCTAACCTAGGTAAACAAGGTCATTTTGGAGTTAACCTAGCTAAAATGGATCATATTGGAGCTAACGTAGGTAAACTTGATCATTTTGGAGCTAACCTAGCTAAAATGGATCATATTGGAGCTAACCTAGGTAAACTTGATCATTTTGGAGCTAACCTAGCTAAAATGGATCATATTGGAGCTAACCTAGGTAAACTTGGTCATTTTGGAGCTAACCTAGGTAAACTAGGTCATTTTAGAGCTAACCTAGCTAACATGGATCAAATTGGAGCTAACCTAGGTTAAATTGGTCATTTTGGAGCTAACCTAGGTAAAATGGATCATATTGGAGCTAACCTAGGTTAAATGGGTCATTTAAGAGCTAACTTAACTAATTATGCCATTTTTGAGTTTACTAAGCATAATTATGCCACTTTTTACACAAGTAAGCCAAATGTATGTCATTATTGAGCAAACCTAGGAAAGTAAGCATATTAGAGATAACTTAGCATATTAGAGCTAACTTATGTCATTTCAGAGGAAATAAAGCTAGGTATATATAAATCATTCTGGAGATCTGACATACGTGACATAGTTCACTCATTCTTCTTCTCCTTCTCCTTCCTCATCCTGATGCGCCAAGAGCGGCGAGGCGGTGGAGGCAGTGGGATGTAATCTTCTACCACAATTGGCATGGTCATGTCGCCCGGCTGTGGGATCGCTAGCGCTACCACCATCGCGAGGTCATTGTCACGCACCACCACCATCGCGAGGCCATCTTCAGGCAGCACCATCGCTAGGTCATCCTCAGCCACAACCATCTCTTCCCCATCGTCAGCCACCACCGTCGCTACGTCATCCTCATCGACCACCATCTGTTGCCCATCGTCAGCCTGCACCTCCTCATCCCCACTCTGCTCCTCTTCTTCCCCACTCCATTTCGGATCATCCTCGCTACTGCTTTTGCTGCAGCCAAAGTCACTGCTGCTTTGGCTGTAGCCAGAGTCGTTGATGCTGCTCCCATTGCCTGACCAAATGCAATAATGACCGTTAACAATCGATGTGAGACAAAGCAAAATGTAGAGGAAGAAGAGGTAGAACGTACTGGCATCATCGTCGTCCTGGTAGCGCATGCGACACATAGTTGTGTTGAACACTTTCAGGGTGAGCATGGCGTCGCCATCGTACCTAAAGAGAAGGAAGTACCCATGTCGTAGGTTGTAGGCACGGTAGAACTGCTCCCAGCCACGACACAGGTACATGTGGCCATACCTGATCACCAACTCCACGTCCCAAAGCCTGCGAAGCCCGTTGTCGGCCTGTCACAGCTTCACATTCTTTGGCCGATGGCCGTCCAACATCGTCATAAAAGTGTCAGGCATCCTCTGCAGTTTGGGACAAGGAGTGATGTAGCAAACATCAGAGATATCATTATGAGATGGGTGAAGGGTAGATCTCTCCTTTTATATACCTACCTCTTGGAGGAAGTCCCAAGTATGATACTGAAGAACTCGAAAGCATCCAACTCGTACTCCGATATGGCAGAGCAGAGCCTGTGGTGACGGCCTCTCCCCATCTCTAATAAGCAGCAGAAGAGACCAATTAGTATCTAGAAGCATATCTATAAACATAGATCCAAGTTTCTAGACATGAAAGAAAACTGAGAAAAAAAGCAATGCACTTGTGCTCAACAACATCAACAACACTTAATTAATTTGGTAGGTTAGTTGGCAATGGCAATTGGCACCCTTCAAAACTAGGGATTTCTTTAGACGTGAAAGAAAAATGAAAATGTTGAAAAAAGAGCATAGTAATCTAAAAATAGGAAAAAATACACTTCTTCTTCCTCCTCTTTAATTATCTTCTTCTTATTATTTTTTTCATCTTTCTTATTTCTTCTTAACCAAAATTAAACCTGAAGTTCCTTGTGGTGTGATTACATTGGAATACTTGTGGCAACAATCATAGTTGCACCATATTTTAGGTGGCTCTAGGTGCCACACACCAAGCAAACAAACATACCTCAAATCAGAAACTAAGGGTAGTGTCCTAAAATCAATTTACTTTGTATGCAAATCATAACAAGTACCACATCACATTACCATAGGATCCTATTGTTGGGTTTCGTAGTAATTTCAAAAATTTTCCTACGCGCACACAGGATCATGTGATGCATAGTAACGAGAGGAGAGTGTTGTCTACGTACCCAACGCAGACCGACTGCGGAAGCGATGACACGACGTAGAGGAAGTAGTCGTACGTCTTCACGATCCAACCGATCAAGCACCGAAACTACGGCACCTCCGAGTTCGAGCACACGTTCAGCTCGATGACGATCCCCGGACTCCGATCCAGCAAAGTGTCGGGGAAGAGTTCCGTCAGCACGACGGCGTGGTGACGATCTTGATGAACTATAGCAGCAGGGCTTCGCCTAAACTCCGCTACAGTATTATCGAGGAATATGGTGGCAGGGGGCACCGCACACGGCTAAGGAATCGATCACGTGGATCAACTTGTGTCAACTTGTGTGTTTAGAGGTGCCCCTGCCTCCGTATATAAAGGAGGAGAGGAGGGGAGGCTGGCCGGCCAAGGGGGGAGGCGCAGGAGAGTCCTACTCCCTCTGGGAGTAGGATTCCCCTCCAATCCTAGTCCAACTAGGATTCCTCGGAGGGGAAAGGGAGAGAGGGGGGCCGGCCACCTTCTCCTAGTCCTAATAGGACTAGGGGAGGGGGAAGAGGCGCAGCCACCTTGGGCTGCCCCTTTCTCCTTTCCACTAAGGCCCATGATGGCCCATATGGCTCCCGGGGGGTTCCGGTAACCCTCCCGGTAACCCGGTAAAATCCCGATTTCACCCGGAACACTTCCGATGTCCAAACATAGGCTTCCAATATATCAATCTTTACGTCTCGACCATTTCGAGACTCCTCGTCATGTCCGTGATCACATCCGGGACTCCGAACAACCTTCGGTACATCAAAATGCATAAACTCATAATATAACTGTCATCGTAACCTTAAGCGTGCGGACCCTACGGGTTCGAGAACAATGTAGACATGACCGAGACACGTCTCCGGTCAATAACCAATAGCGGGACCTGGATGCCCATATTGGCTCCTACATATTCTACGAAGATCTTTATCGGTCAGACCGCATAACAACATACGTTGTTCCCTTTGTCATCGGTATGTTACTTGCCCGAGATTCGATCGTCGGTATCCAATACCTAGTTCAATCTCGTTACCGGCAAGTCTCTTTACTCGTTCCGTAATACATCATCTCACAACTAACATATTAGTTGTAATGCTTGCAAGGCTTATGTGATGTGTATTACCGAGAGGGCCCAGAGATACCTCTCCGACAATCGGAGTGACAAATCCTAATCTCGAAATACGCCAACCCAACATCGACCATTGGAGACACCTGTAGTACTCCTTTATAATCACCCAGTTACGTTGTGACGTTTGGTAGTACCCAAAGTGTTCCTCCGGTAAACGGGAGTTGCATAATCTCATAGTCATAGGAACATGTATAAGTCATGAAGAAAGCAATAGCAACATACTAAACGATCGGGTGCTAAGCTAATGGAATGGGTCATGTCAATCAGATCATTCTACTAATGATGTGACCTCGTTAATCAAATAACAACTCATTGTTCATGGTCAGGAAACATAACCATCTTTGATTAACGAGCTAGTCAAGTAGAGGCATACTAGTGACACTTTGTTTGTCTATGTATTCACACATGTATTATGTTTCCGGTTAATACAATTCTAGCATGAATAATAAACATTTATCATGATTATAAGGAAATAAATAATAACTTTATTATTGCCTCTAGGGCATATTTCCTTCAGTCTCCCACTTGCACTAGAGTCAATAATCTAGTTCACATCGCCATGTGATTTAACAGCAATAGTTCACATCACCATGTGATTAACACCCATAGTTCACATCGATATGTGATCAACACCCAAAGGGTTTTACTAGATTCAGTCATCTAGTTCACATCGCTATGTGATTAACACCCAAGGAGTACTAAGGTGCGATCATGTTTTGCTTGTGAGAGAATCTTAGTCAACGGGTCTGTCACATTCAGATCCGTAAGTATTTTGCAAATATTTATGTCAACAATGCTCTGCATGGAGCTACTCTAGCTAATTGCTCCCACTTTCAATATGTATCCAGGTTGAGACTTAGTGTCATCTGGATCAGTGTAAAAGTTTGCACTGATGTAACTTTTACAACAAACTCTTTTATCACCTCCATAATCGAGAAACATCTCCTTAGTCCTTACTAAGGATATTCTTGACCAATGTCCAGTGATCTACTCCTAGATCACTATTGTACTCTCTTGCCAAATTCAGAGCAAGGTATACAATAGGTCTGGTACATAGCATAGCATACTTTATAGAACCTATGACTGAGGCACAGGGAATGACTTTTCATTCTCTTTCTATTTTCTGCTGTGGTCGGGATTTGAGTCTTACTCAATTTCATACCTTTGCAACACAGGCAAGAACTCTTTCTTTGACTGTTCCATTTTGAACTATTTCAAAAATCTTGCCAAGGTATGTACTCATTGAAAATCTTATCAAGCGTCTTGATCTATCTCAATAGATCTTGATGCTCAATATGTAAGTAGCTTTTACTGAGGTCTTTCTTTGAAAAACTTTTATTCAAGTATCCTTTCATGCTTTGCAGAATAATTCTACATTATTTCCGATCAACAATATGTCATTCACATATACTTATCAGAAATGTTGTAGTGCTCCCACTCACTTTCTTGTAAATACAGGCTTCATCATAAGTCTGTACAAAACTATATGCTTTGATCAACATATCAAAACGTATATTCCAACTCTGAGATGCTTGCACCAGTCCATAGATGGATCGCTGGAGCTTGCACATTTTGTTAACACCTTTAGGATTGACAAAACCTTCTGGTTGCATCATATACAACTCTTCTTTAAGAAAACCATTAAGGAATGCAGTTTTGACATCCATTTGCCAGATTTCATAAAATGTGGCAATTGCTAACATGATTCGGACAGACTTAAGCATCGCTACAGTTGAGAAAATCTCATTGTAGTCAACACCTTGAACTTGTCGAAAACTCTTCTGCGACAAGTCGAGCTTTGTAGATAGTAACACTACTATCAACGTCCGTCTTCCTCTTAAAGATCTATTTATACAATATGGCTTGCCGATCAACGGGCAACTCCACCAAAGTCCACACTTTGTTTTCATACATGGATCCAATCTCAGATTTCACGGCCTCAAGCCATTTCGCGGAATTTGGGCTCATCATCGCTTCCTCATAGTTCGTAGGTTTATCATGGTCTAGTAACATGACTTCCAGAACAGGATTACCGTACCACTCTGGTGCGGATCTCACTCTGGTTTAGCTACGATATTCGGTAGTAACTTGATCTGAAGTTACATGATCATCATCATTAGCTTCCTCACTAATTGGTGTAGTAGTCACAGGAACAGATTTCTGTGATGAACTACTTTCCAATAAGGGAGAAGGTACAATTACCTCATCAAGTTCTACTTTCCTCCCATTCACTTCTTTCGAGAGAAACTCCTTCTCTAGAAAGGATCCATTATTAGCAACAAATGTTTTGCCTTCGGATCTGTGATAGAAGGTGTACCCAATAATTTCCTTTGGGTATTCTATGAAGACGCACTTCTCCGATTTGGGTTTGAGCTTATCAGGATGAAACTTTTTCACATAAGCATCGCAACCCCAAACTTTAAGAAACAACAGCTTAGGTTTACTGCTAAACCATAGTTCATACAGTGTCGTCTCAACGGATTTAGATGGTGCCCTATTTTAAAAACGTGAATGCAGCCGTCTCTAATGCATAACCCCAAAACGATAGTGGTAAAGAGATATCATAGATCGCACCATATCAAATAAAGTGCGGTTACGACGTTCGGACACACCATAATGATGTGGTGTTCCAGGTGGCGTGAGCTGTGAAACTATTCCACATTGTTTTAATTGAAGACCAAACTCGTAACTCAAATATTTGTCTCCGCGATCAGATCGCAGAAACTTTATTTTCTTGTTACGATGATTTTTCCACTTCACTCTGAAATTCTTTGAACCTTTCAACTATTTCAGACTTATGTTTCATCAAGTAGATATACCCATATCTGCTCAAATCATCTTGTGAAGGTCAGAAAACAACGATGCTTGCCACGAGCAACAGCACTCATTGGATCGCATACATCGGTATGTATTATTTCCAACAAGTCAGTAACTCGTTCCATTGTTCCGAAGAACGGAGTTTTAGTCATCTTGCCCAAAAGGCACGGTTCGCAAGCATCAAATGATTCATAACCAAGTGATTCCGAAAATCCATCTTTATGGAGTTTCTTCATGCGCTTTACACCGATATGACCCAAACGGCAGTGCCACAAATAAGTTGCACTTATCATTATTAACTTTGCATCTTTTGGCATCAATATTATGAATATGTGTATCACTACGATCGAGATCCAATGAACCATTTTCATTGGGTGTGTAACCATATAAGGTTTTATTCATGTAAATAGAACAACAGTTTATTCTCTTACTTAAATGAATAACCGTATTGCAATAAACATGATCAAATCATATTCATGCTCAACGCAAACACCAAATAACATTTATTTAGGTTCAACACTAATCCTGAAAGAATAGGGAGTGTGCGATGATGATCATATCAATCTTGAAACTACTTTCAACACACATCATCACTTCACCCTTAACTAGTTTCTGTTTATTCTGCAACTCCCGTTTCGAGTTACTACTCTTAGCAACTGAACCAGTACCAAATACCGAGGGGTTGCTATAAACACTAGTAAAGCACACATCAAACACCTGTATATTAAATATACCCTTTTTCACTTTGCCATCCTTCTTATCCACCAAATATTTAGGGTAGTTCCGCTTCCAGTGACCATTTCCTTTGCAGTGTAAGCACTCAGTTTCAGGCTTTGGTTCAGCTTTGGGCTTCCTCGTGGGAGTGACAACTTGCTTGTCAATCTACTTGAAGTTCCCCTTTCTTTCCCTTTGCCCTTTTCTTGAAACTAGTGATCTTGTAAACCATCAACACTTGATGCTCTTTCTTGATTTCTACCTTCGTTGATTTCAATATCACGAAGAGCTCGGGAATCATATTCATCATCCCTTGCATACTATAGTTCATCACGAAGTTCTACTAACTTGGTGATGGTGACTAGAGAATTCTGTCAATCACTATCTTATCTGGAAGATTAACTCCCACTTGATTCAAGCGATTGAAGTACCCAGACAATCTGAGCACATGCTCACTAGTTGAGCGATTCTCCTCCATCTTTTAGCTATAGAACTTGTTGGAGACTTCATATCTCTCAACTCGGGTATTTGCTTGAAATATTAACTTCAATTCCTGGAACATCTCATATGGTCCATGACGTTCAAAACGTCTTTGAAGTCCCGATTCTAAGCCGTTAAGCATGGTGCACTAAACTATCAAGTAGTCATCATATTGAGCTAGCCAGACGTTCATAACTTCTGCATCTGCTCCTGCAATAGGTCTGTCACCTAGCGGTGCATTAAGGACATAATTCTTCTGTGCAGCAATGAGGATAAACCTCAGATCACGGATCCAATCCGCATCATTGCTACTAACATTTTTCAACACAATTTTCTCTAGGAACATATCAAAATAAACACAGGGAAGCAACAACGCGAGCTATTGATCTACAACATGATTTGCAAAATACTACCAGGACTAAGTTCATGATAAATTTAAGTTCAATTTAATCATATTACTTAAGAACTCCCACTTAGATAGACATCCCTCTAATCCTCTAAGTGATCACGTGATCCAAATCAACTAAACCATGTCCGATCATCACGTGAGATGGAGTAGTTTCATCGGTGAACATCATTATGTTGATCATATCTACTATATGATTCACGCTCGACCTTTCGGTCTCCGTGTTCCGAGGCCATATCTGCATATGCTAGGCTCGTCAAGTTTAACCTGAGTATTCTGCGTGCGCAACTGTTTTGCACCCGTTGTATTTGAACGTAGAGCTATCACACCCGATCATCACGTGGTGTCTCAGCACGAAGAACTTTGCAACGGTGCATACTCAGGGAGAACACTTCTTGATAATTTAGTGAGAGATCATCTTATAATGCTACCGTCAATCAAAGCAAGATAAGATGCATAAAAAGATAAACATCACATGCAATCAATATAAGTGATATGATATGGCCATCATCATCTTGTGCTTGTGATCTCCATCTCCGAAGCACCGTCATGATCACCATCGTCACCGGCGCGACACCTTGATCTCCATCGTAGCATCGTTGTCGTCTCGCCAATCTTATGCTTCCACGACTATCACTACCGTTTAGTAATAAAGTAAAGCATTACATCGCGATTGCATTGCATACAATAAAGCGACAACCATATGGCTCCTGCCAGTTGCCGATAACTTGGTTACAAAACATGATCATCTCATACAATAAAATTCAGCATCATGCCTTGACCATATCACATCACAACATGCCCTGCAAAAACAAGTTAGACGTCCTCTACTTTGTTGTTGCATGTTTTACGTGGCTGCTACGGGCTTAAGTAAGAACCAATCTCACCTACGCATCAAAACCACAACGATAGTTTGTCAAATAGACTCCGTTTTAACCTTCGCAAGGACCGGGCGTAGCCATACTTGGTTCAACTAAAGTTGGAGAGACAGTCGCCCGCAAGCCATCTCTGTGCAAAGCACGTCGAGGGAACCGGTCTCGCGTAAGCGTACGCGTAAGGTTGGTCCGGGTCGTCTCGTCCAACAATACCGCCGAACCAAAGTATGACATGCTGGTAGGCAGTATGACTTGTATCGTCCACAACTCACTTGTGTTCTACTCGTGCATATAACATCAACATCAATAACCTAGGCTCGGATGCCACTGTTGGGTTTCGTAGTAATTTCAAAAAATTTCCTACGCGCACACAGGATCATGTGATGCATAGCAACGAGAGGAGAGTGTTGTCTACGTACCCAACGCAGACCGACTGCGGAAGCGATGACACGACGTAGAGGAAGTAGTCGTACGTCTTCACGATCCAACCGATCAAGCACCGAAACTACGGCACCTCCGAGTTCGAGCACACGTTCAGCTCGATGACGATCCCCGGACTCCGATCCAGCAAAGTGTCGGGGAAGAGTTTCGTCAGCACGACGGCGTGGTGACGATCTTGATGAACTACAGCAGCAGGGCTTCGCCTAAACTCCGCTACAGTATTATCGAGGAATATGGTGGCAGGGGGCACCGCACACGGCTAAGGAATCGATCACGTGGATCAACTTGTGTCAACTTGTGTGTTTAGAGGTGCCCCTGCCTCCGTATATAAAGGAGGAGAGGAGGGGAGGCTGGCCGGCCAAGGGGGGAGGCGCAGGAGAGTCCTACTCCCTCTGGGAGTAGGATTCCCCCTCCAATCCTAGTCCAACTAGGATTCCTCGGAGGGGAAGGGAGAGAGGGGGGCCGGCCACCTTCTCCTAGTCCTAATAGGACTAGGGGAGGGGGAAGAGGCGCAGCCACCTTGGGCTGCCCCTTTCTCCTTTCCACTAAGGCCCATGATGGCCCATATGGCTCCCGGGGGGTTCCGGTAACCCTCCCGGTAACCCGGTAAAATCCCGATTTCACCCGGAACACTTCCGATGTCCAAACATAGGCTTCCAATATATCAATCTTTACGTCTCGACCATTTCGAGACTCCTCGTCATGTCCGTGATCACATCCGGGACTCCGAACAACCTTCGGTACATCAAAATGCATAAACTCATAATATAACTGTCATCGTAACCTTAAGCGTGCGGACCCTACGGGTTCGAGAACAATGTAGACATGACCGAGACACGTCTCCGGTCAATAACCAATAGCGGGACCTGGATGCCCATATTGGCTCCTACATATTCTACGAAGATCTTTATCGGTCAGACCGCATAACAACATACGTTGTTCCCTTTGTCATCGGTATGTTACTTGCCCGAGATTCGATCGTCGGTATCCAATACCTAGTTCAATCTCGTTACCGGCAAGTCTCTTTACTCGTTCCGTAATACATCATCTCACAACTAACATATTAGTTGTAATGCTTGCAAGGCTTATGTGATGTGTATTACCGAGAGGGCCCAGAGATACCTCTCCGACAATCGGAGTGACAAATCCTAATCTCGAAATACGCCAACCCAACATCGACCATTGGAGACACCTGTAGTACTCCTTTATAATCACCCAGTTACGTTGTGACGTTTGGTAGTACCCAAAGTGTTCCTCCGGTAAACGGGAGTTGCATAATCTCATAGTCATAGGAACATGTATAAGTCATGAAGAAAGCAATAGCAACATACTAAACGATCAGGTGCTAAGCTAATGGAATGGGTCATGTCAATCAGATCATTCTACTAATGATGTGACCTCGTTAATCAAATAACAACTCATTGTTCATGGTCAGGAAACATAACCATCTTTGATTAACGAGCTAGTCAAGTAGAGGCATACTAGTGACACTTTGTTTGTCTATGTATTCACACATGTATTATGTTTCCGGTTAATACAATTCTAGCATGAATAATAAACATTTATCATGATTATAAGGAAATAAATAATAACTTTATTATTGCCTCTAGGGCATATTTCCTTCACCTATTACAGAAAAGGTATGTAAATGCAAGCTTGGGTAAGACATTATAACCATACTGCAATCTTATACTTGCTCAACTATGATCACATGAGACGCAACTAACATACGAGTTTGAGGCGCACACACCTCAACAATGATGTTGCCACTTGCCAAGACTGCATACTCATGTGTGATCAGCAGCTGGGTTCTTGCACTGCAATATAAGGCTCTCTGCTCTAAACCTAAACTAAAGTAAACCTAAACTAAAACAAACCTAAAGTAAACCTAAACTAAACTTGAAATACAGAAACAAAAATAGAAAAAAATACAAGATGTCTCACCGGGTGGAGGAGGGGGCACCGGAGGGGTGGCGGCCGCGGTGGTGGAGGAGAGGGGCGCCGGGGCGGCCGGGTGGAGGAGGGTGCGCCGGAGCGGCGGGGTGGCCGCGGTGGTGGAGCAGAGGGACGCTGGGGCTGCCAGGTGGAGGAGGGGGTGCCGGAGCGGCAGGGCGGCCGCGGTGGTGGAGCAGAGGGGCGCGGGGCCGCCGGGGTGGAGGAGTGGGTGCCGCGGCGACGTGGGTGACGTGGGGCGGCGGCGGCTCGGGCACGGGGCGGGCCGGGGCGACGCGGCGCGACAACAGGGATGGCGCGGGGCGGGGAAGGGGTTACCGGGTCTGCTGGGGCGGCGCGGCGACAGGGGTGGCGCGGGGCGGCGGCGGCATGGGGGCGGGGTGGCGCGGGGCGACGACGGCTCGGGCCCGGGCGGAGAGAGAGAGGGGACACATAGAGATGTGGGGCGCGGGCAGGCGTCAATGGATTTTAGTTAGGGCATGGTTCTTTGACGTGTGCTAGCAGACGTCAAAGATCCTAGCTAGCGGACGTTAGTTTGGCCACTTTCTTTGCCGTCTGCTAGCGGACGGCAAAGAAAGTGTTCGTTAGGTGGTACTCGTTAGTGGGCCACCCTCATTCTTTGCCGTCCGCTAACGGACGGCAAAGATTCTATGCCGTCGGCTAGCGAACGACAAAGAGTTGGCTTACGGCAAACATGGTCGTTGCCGTCAGCTCTTTATTTGTCGCGAGCTTCTATTAAGCTGAGGGCAAAGACCTTCTTTGCCGTCAGCTAGCAGACGGCAAAGATCTAGCTGACGGCAAATATCCTGATTCTAGTAGTGATGTACAAATCTACTTTCTCATACATGAAGACCAAGGACGGATTCAAGGGGGGACGAGGGGGGGGGGGGTGAGAGCCCCCCTAACGATCGCGTCGCCCCGTTATATCGATCAGTTACCAGCTAATTTTCTGCGTACGCACAGAGTCCATGGCATGTCTCGCCCCCCCTGTGCGGCTGTCCTTCCCATAGCGAGGGCCCATGTATACTGATAAAAGGCCCAAATCTTATAGGTAAGGAGAAAGGGCCAGGCTAGAAACCCTACGCACGTACACATAGTTTCATCCCTAAAAAAACGTACGCATGATTCAGATCTCCTCTAATCGCTTCGTTTCGAACCTCCCGACTACTCCTGCCGGCTGAGATCGAGCGTACCGCCGGCCGCCTGAGATCCTGAATCGAATCTCTTCGTTGAGGGGAGGGGACAGGCAACCGTAGTGTCGCCGATCCATGATCACGAGCGCGCTGCCGGCCGGCTGGCCACAGGGAGCGACCAAACCAAAAGAAAAAGGGGTTAGTTTACTTTCAGCACTAGATTAGTTTATCTATGCCTTCAAATTGTATAAGTGGAATTGTAGAACTGGAAACATTTACAACTAACTAGTAAATTCTAATTAGTCTAATTGTCAAAGGAATCTACTAGGGCGCGTGCTATGGTGTGCAGGCGTATTTGCCAATGGCGTGCTGGCAATATGTGTTCGTAATCACGCATTCACATCGCGCTAGCCAAAATCAGATTATGCAAATTCTATCCTGCTAGATGGATATTGCCTGAACGTTCGTTCAATAGACGCCTGATTATATGTGTGTAGACACAAAGAGAAAGGGCTGAACCAATTCATATTTTTAAGCCAATTGTTTCCAGCTCGCTGCCATGTGAACATGATGTTAATGTAAACGAAATGCAACTAACACCAACTCAAAGTAATAGATTTGAATTTTTTGCGGGGTAATAGATATGATTTTTTTATTATTATAGAACAACAGACATATATTTACTATCTAGATCTTTCATTATTTACTAGGTATATGATCATGTATCCTACTATGATTTTACTGCTTCGAGTTCTTGCCCCCCCCCCCCCCCCCCATCTTCATTTTCTGGCTCCGTCCCTGATGAAGACTGCAATGATTCCATATAACTTGGAAGAAAAATGTAAGGCTACACACAGCATCGATCCTTAGAGCATCTCCAACAGCCGCGCTAAAGCGCCGCGCTCAAAAAATCTGTTAGCGCGCGCGCTACGGCTGGTTTTGCGCGCCCGCCTGCGCTGGCTCCAGCAGCGGCACTATAATGCAGCGCGCGCGCGCCGCTCCAGCAGGGCGTAAAAATACAGCGCGCGCGCCGCACAAACCACATGTACATTTCAAAGAAGATGAGCAAAAATGATCAAACAAACAAAATAAAAATCAATAACAAATAGTTCAAAATAAATCATTACAACTCAAACAAATAGTTTATCGTTCAGTACAACAACAAATAGTTCAAAATAAATTATTACAACACAACAAATAGTTCATGAACAATACAATGTCGAGTGCAGATATCATCATGCTCTTTGCCGTCCATGCCATGCCCACCACTCTTCAATTAGATCATTCTGAAGTTCCTTGTGCGTTGCGGGACGCCGAATGGCATGATAGGAGGCAACAAAACGGGCTACCATTTTAGCCCTCCGCCGCACTCGCACAGGATGTCCCCAGAGCTCATACTGTGAGTAGTCTAAATCTTGGCCACGCTCATTCTCAATGATCATATTGTGCATGATCACACAAGCGTGCATGATGTACCAAAGCATTTTTTGA
The DNA here is from genome assembly GCF_018294505.1 of Triticum aestivum. Lineage (NCBI taxonomy): Eukaryota > Viridiplantae > Streptophyta > Magnoliopsida > Poales > Poaceae > Triticum > Triticum aestivum. Next base: position 72,355,028 of record NC_057798.1, read on the forward strand.
TCCCAAAATCTTGCCGGTCCTCTCACAATAGCAAATTGGGCTTGCAAAATCCCAAATGCTCTCTCCACATCTTTTCTAGCCGCCGCCTGAGCATTGTGGAAATCAAGATTTTTCTTACCTTCCGGTTTTTTCAACGGCTTCACGAAGGTTTGCCACTTTGGATAGATGCCATCCGCTAGATAATAGCCATAGTTGTACGTACGGCCATTTGCTACAAACTGCACAGGTGGCAACTCACCGTTTGCAATCTTATTCATCAGTGGTGACCGGTTGACAACATTGATATCATTCAAAGATCCAGGCATTCCAAAGAATGCATGCCAAATCCAAGTCTCCTGATCGGCCACCGCTTCAAGGATTATAGTGGAACCCTTTTTTTGGCCGTGGAATTGCCCATGCCATGCCTTTGGACAATTCTTCCAACTCCAATGCATGCAATCTATTGAGCCAAGCATGCCAGGAAAGCCGCGCGCTTTGTTCATCGCCAATAGCCTTGCGGCGTCTTCAGCAGTGGGAGATCTCAAATACTCCTCGCCAAACACTTGCACAATTCCCACTGCAAAGCGCTTGACACACATGATGGCTTGGCTCTCACCCATAGCCAAATGATCATCAACTAGATCAGCCGGGATACCGTATGCCAACATACGCAAAGCGGCTGTCACCTTCAGAAAAGTGCTATGCCCGAGCTCTCCGGCGGCATTCCTCCTTTGCTGGAAAAACCGGTCATGGCTCGCTAGTTTCTCTGCAATGCGCCTGAACAAGTCGGTGCTCATCCTAAACCGGCGACGAAAATACGACTCCGGGTATGTGGGATTCTCCACGAAAATAGTTCTTCATCAATCTGTTATGGGCATCAATCCTATCTCTCCAAATTTTCTCCCGACCCATAACCGAACCACCGTGCTTCGGTTTTTATTGATATGCATAGCTACGATCATTGCAAGATCCTCCTCCTCTTCCATATCAAATTCTTCTTCGGAAGAATCATACGACGAACTCATCTACAATGTTCAATACTATACTATAAAAACTACAATTCAAAACATGCACCAAATTCATGAAGTTTGAGCAATACATACCTTGTAGGCGTTTTGTCAAACACCTTGCGGGCGCGGCGCGGCAGCGAGCGCTCGGGCGCTGTTCCTCGGACGACGGAGGCGCGCGGGTGCCGGCGGTACTAGGAGGTGATGGGCGGAAGCGCGGGCGCGCGGGGATAGGCCGGGGACCCTGAGACGGTCGCCGGGGTGCGCGGGCGGCGGCGGCGGCGCGGCCGGTCGGGGGTGGAAGCGCGAGAGGAAGAGCGGGCGCGAGCGCTCGAGTGTGCCGCGCGCTGTAGTGGGTGCCCGAAATACGCTGCGTGGGTAAGTGTTTTTGACCGCGCGCCCAACCCGTTTTAGCGCGCGCGTCATTTTTGCGCGTCCGCTGGAGCGCCCTGATGCGTTGCGCGCGCGCTAAAACGACCTATTTTGTGGCGCGGCGTTAGTTTAGCGCGGCTGTTGGAGATGCTCTTATTGATCAAGATCTCTAGCAAAAAAGATCTATATGCCTTCAGGAAAGTAAAAATGTTTACTGAACGGCCAGTCTCCTTTTTAGGCTCTTCTTAAAGGATCATATTGAATCAAACTATGATAGCATGATTGGTAGATGACTTAATCGGTCGTGGAGTTTTTGCCATAAGAATATTAGATATACACCATTATCTGAGTACTATACTCATTCTTGGTCCTTGTCATCGCTATTGTTTCCCTGTCAGGATAACACATCATAACCATGGTGATCCAATTACCTGTTGTGTAGGTCATCACTGTAAACCTGGTTGTTTCTCATTGGGCAGTGTCCAAAATTTGAATGAGAGATTTGGAAAGATAACCTCTCACCTTATCAAATGTCAGATGCTCACGACTCCACAACACTCAGTGAATCTTAAATAAAATATTCCCATGACGCACATAAAACAAAATCTCACCTTTACTAACATTTTCTTTGGGATGCATCTAAGAAACATTTTGAACATGGGGGAGGGAGCGAGGGCCATGAAGCTCGGATGCATTAGGGGTTGGTGCAGCTCCTAAACATCGAATGGCAGCAGGGGTCGGCGCAGTTCTTTGCCGTTGAATCCAGCGTCGACAGAGGTCGGTGAGATCAGATGTCGCATCATGGTGATCGAGGCAGCGAAGAGGTGAAGGTAACTACACAGATTTGAAGATGGTAAGGAAGTAAGGGAGGAGAATCTCGGTTGTAAAAAGAGTTGGCGCAGCTCCTCACCATTCAATCCGTCAGTGGCAAGACCGCAAGAGTTGTCGCAACTCCTCCCAATCGAATCTGGCGGTGGCAGGGTCACCGAGATCAGATGCGGCATCATTGCCATGAGGAAGCAAAGAGCTCAAGGATTCCTAGAAGACCAAAAGATAGTTTGGGAGTAATGCAAACGGGGTAGAGAAAATAGGGAATTGTGGCGGAGATAATGGAGAGCGGGGTAATGATAGGCATTGAATCCTCCTGTTTCATGTGCATTTGTGGCTGCCGTTTCAAGCCGTCTAGGCTTCGCATAAGAGCTGGTGATTCGAACAATGAACTGGAACGGCCCATTAACAGTGTCCGTGTTTCCGGATTTGGGAATCTTCTAGAGTTTCCCAGCCGGTTTTTTCTAGTTTTGGGAAGCTTCAAGAAGGTTCCCTGAACCGTTTTTTTCTTTCTTTTTGGTTTTTGGTTTTTCTTTTTTATGTTTTTCTGTTTATTTTTCTACTTTATTTTCTCTTTTCTTTTTCTTTCTGTTTCTTTTTTATTTTTCAAGTTTATTTTTTCGAGAAAAGTTCATGTTTCAAAAATTGTTCGTAAACTTACAAAAATTGTTCTCACTTTAAAAAATGTGATTTAAAAAAATGTTTCTGTTTTCCAAAAAATTCATAAATTCAAAAAATGTTCGCATTTTGAACAAAATGTTCTGGGATTTAAAAATGTCTGGAATTTTTGTACTCTATTTTGTCAGGACGTTTCATATAATGATCGGGATTTAAAAAAAAGTACCTTTTTAGAAATATTGTTCACAAATTTACAAAAAAAATTGTTTTCAAAATTTTGTTCACGTATTAAAAAATTGTTCATGTTCAAATTTGTTTGGGATTTTCAAAAAATGTTCTCCATTTCGAAAAAAAATCGAAAAATTCAAATTTTGTTCATGATTTTAAAAATTGTTCCCGTTTTGAAAGAATAATCACAAATTTCTTTACTGCTTGTTCAGGTTTTCTTACCAGTTTTTTAATCTTTTTTTTGTTTTTTCTGCTTATTTTCTCCTGTTCTTTTTCATTTTATGAACATTTCACATTTTAAATATGTAAAAAAAATCATGTTTTTCAAAAAAATCTTTGAAAACTTAATAAATATTGTCGTTTTAAATTTTGTTCCGAGTTTGAAAAAATGGTTTCATTTCAAAAATTGTTCACGGATTTAAAAACTTTTCATGTTTTCAAATTTTGTTCAGAGTTAGAAAAAATGTTCCCTTTATCAAAAATTGTTCACATATTCAAAAAATGTTCCCTTTATCAAAACTTTGTTCACATAGTCATAAAATGTTCGAGTTTTTGATATTTCTTCTCAAATTTGAGAATTATTCGTTTGTAAATAATCTCATTTTTCAAAATATTGTTCGAGTTTGGAATTTGACAAAATGTTTGGATCTGACATTGCCTATAGTTTCGCGCACCATCTTAAACCAACAAAGCACGTTTATCCCGTTGGCTAGCCACTCGCGAAAACAACAAGAGGTCCCTTGTTCGATTCCTCGCTGGATCACTTATTTTTTGCGACTTTCACTGTGTTGCGTTAATGGGCCGGCCCAGTTGGAGTTGCCTGTGCGTCCGCTTGGCAATTTGCCGCAGCGAGCGGCACATAGGAGCTCCCGGGGATGAAACCTGATTGATGCGTACAGGAATTACATGGGCTAACACACCAGGATGAAATAAGCTGGCTAAGCCCAACGACCAAGCTGGCATGTACTAACAATTGGACCAGGCAGCCCATTTACACGACTCGAAAGAATGAAACGGTATCTTCACTTAGCGGTGGCATGTATTAGTAATTTTCTAGACCTTTGATCAGGCGGCTGCAAACTCCTCAACTATAGTGAATCAACGGCTATAACAATTGACGTGATGTCGCTTAATGAGAAGACAGGAAATTATCTAGTGGGGTGCACCTGTGTTGTACAATGTTAAAATAAAATAATCTTGAACCAAATGAAATTATGGGCAATAAAGCAAGAGTGGACATTTATTAAGGAACACAAGCGCCCCAAGAAGTTTGTTGAAAACAGGCCACATCCTGTCACATTAACTAACTAATGTAAGGCTTGAAAGGCAAGCCTGACCCATGAAGTTTTTCCTCCACAATGGCATCGAAGCGTCTTGCCATCTCCGGCGTCATACGATTCACCCAGTCTCCAGCCACCCCTTTCCTGAAGAAAGATGCATGCGGGAACTTGACAAATATCCCGTTTGCTCCCGCCTTGTCTACGCCTCTCAGCGTCTCAATGCTGCACAACTTCACAATATCTGCCGGTAGCCCTGTCGCCTCCTCGGACAGCGTGAACGGCACCCCAAGAAACTGCACTAGCTCCCGGACCTTGCCAACCGGGTCACGCAGCATCTCCTCGTACCGCAGGAAGAGGACCCTCTCCCGGCTTGCTTTACTCGCCTGCCAGTAACCGAGGATGTGGTCCCAGATGGAGCCGTTGACGTGCTTTCCCTCGCATGCATTCTCGAACAAGTCGGAGAACCTATACATACTGCCGTTTGCAGTCGCGAAGTTTTTAACAAAATGCTATACTGAAATCAGCATATCCTTGGGCTCCCTGTTTCACAGATGAGTACAAAATTAATTGTACAAAAAAAAATATCCCTAATGGCTTATATTTAAATTGTACAAAATTATGGATACAAATATTTTTATTTTTATTCACCTGTGATAACTTTTCAACCATGGCATATATTGTTAATTTCTATATAACTTAAATATAGTCACATGTATATATATTTATAAAAAAAATAACTATTAAATAATAATGAATATTTTTAAAGTACACCAAAACTCTTAAACGACAAATCTATGAAATATAAAAATGTGCATAAAATTATTCAAATGTTTGTATACTTAAGATAAGAATTATTAATTGTAATTTGGAAAATATTTGTACTATTCTAAATTATACAATCATTTTTATAATCGCGAAAAAATTAATTTATATGATTTATTTCAAAAGTAGTGGTACCGGCAGATTCACAGCGGTGTTCACTATAAAAAATGTGTTTCGGGAATACAATAATACAGGTCAATACAATAAAAAAGATACATAATTTTTTTTAATATTAAAAAAATCCAACAAAAATTCTATGTGTTCTTTGTCACACCCAAATGCCACATACTAATTTATAGGCAAAAAGATAAAACATTTTGACCTGCGCAAAAAAACACACCAAATGGTACCCTCAAGGTGTCATTCTAAATTTATTTATTTTCACGGAAAAAACACTGTTGCTCTGTTTTGCATGAAAATATTCGGGGATGCTTGAGATACTAACACGAAAAAGTTCAGAATTTCTTGAAAATAATTACTATATTTTTTGTTTACTATTCATGCGGGAGCACGCGCTCCTGGGAGCCAAAACGAAATTCTCCAGCTTGTGTCAAGTGACACCCCACTCTCTCTTTTCTCTCACACATAACTCCGACCTTTTATTTCATCTTTACTAAATTAAATCGTCCATATCATCTAAACTATAAATTCGTTTTTGAAATAATTTATATATTTGAACTCCTCGCACCAAGACCTTTAATGCTAGATCAATCTTTGATACATTTCAGACACGCTTAACTTTTAACATTTCGCATTCCATATGTGAAACAAACCTATGTCAATATAGATGTGATTTTTGTAAAACAAACCAGTGAAAAGTAAAATGTAGGTTCTGAAAGTGAAGAAAAAAAATTCAAACTAATATCTCAACTTATGAAACTGATTATTTTAAAATGTGTCCTTGCCTTGAACTCCATGGTTCCAAATCTGCTGGACAGTATCTTTGAAATCATGATGATTAAGACAAAAAATTTCAAATCTGAAGATGGTTGATTTTGGAATGTCAGTCCCTACTTTAATGACATAAGGACAGTGATCTGATATGGGTTTAGCAAGAGGGATGGCCAGGGTATTTGGGTATTCAAGAGTCCAAGATTCAGAGGAGAAAACTCAATCCAGCTTTTCCAAAAAAGAGGAGCATGCTGCATGTTGCTCCAAGTGAAGTTTCTGCCTTTTAGGGGGATTTCCACAAGGGCCCGAGCACTGATGGCATCATTGAAAGAGAGCATGTATTGCACATTACCACCAGCTCTATTTCTGTTATTTGGATATCTCATGAAATTGAAATCACCAACCACTAACCAATCTGTGTTATCTGCCATATCTATGTTTCTGAACCACTGAATAAAATCAGCTCTGGCCTGTCCTTGACATGGGGCATAAACATTAGTGAGAACCCAAGTGGCACCCGAGAGAGTGGAAGTTAGCTTAACTGAAATAGAGAAATTGTTCCGAAAAAGTGTGTTGCCCACAAAAAGGTTGTCATTCCATCTAATAAAAAGACCTCCTGAAGCACCCACCGAAGGAAGAAAAACAAATTTTTTTAGTCGCCTTGGACAAAATTGCTTGATATACTGACTATAAAAAGATTCTCTCTTGGTTTCTTGTAAGCAGATGATATCACAGTTGGATTCTGCAATCTTATTAGCTAAAGCTGACCACTTAGCTGGATCATTAATGCCTCTCACATTCCAAATGAGGATATTCCAATTTCTGTGATGCATTGAGGGAAAAGATCTTTGAAACACTTTGCAAAAGCCAAAATAATTGCTTATCTATTCTGGCACCAACCAGAAAACCAGGCAAACTAGGATTCAAGCAAGTATTACAATGTGATACTAAAGGTTCAGGACTTAAAAAGTGCATCATTATTACATAAAGAGAGCATCCTTGAAACTAGCAACAAGAGGATCAAATCCTACTAGTCCTGCTCCTTTGCTCCTTGCCCTTTCCTCTGAGATCTCCTAGTGGGCTCCACTGCAGGCTTCTACTTCTTTGCCTTCTTCTGCACAGCAGCAGAAGGGCCACTAAATTCCTAAATTTTGCAAAAGGAGGAGCTTAAGTTTTTGACCACATTATTAGCAATGATAGGTGGACCATCATTACAGGGCATACAATTTCTGTCCAGACAAAGATTTCTCTGATATCCTTTATTAACCAACTGTAATCTTTCACTCCTCCTTAACTCAGATTCCACCATGGGTAACTTTTCTTTCCTCTTCCTGTTAGCATGCACTGCAGATGTACTTGAGGGTAGCACATCCACAGGCAAGGAGGATCCCTTCCCTTGAGGAGTGGAAAAAGCCAGCTTTGGGGCCTCCTGTGCAGCTTCCAGATTCTGCAACTTGCATGCAGGGGCCTGAACATAAGTGCATTTATCAGGAATGACAAAAGGCTTAAAGAGGTTGCTGTCAGAACCTTCAATATATAACTCCAAATTTGGGAGGAGAGAAGAGATTTTGCCCAATCAAATCTATCAGGTGTGAGTAAGGAAAGAGATAAAAAAATTGTCCACTCTATGGGTACCTGAACCACTTTGTCTGCATCAAAGGAGGGAGAGAAATCTATGTTCCAGATAGATGCCCCTTCTTTACCTAAAATTTGTGTGTCAGTCAGCTCAGGGAGCATCTTTTGAAAAATAGGATATGCTACATCTGACATAAATTGCATTGCCCTAATTGTGCTATTATGCTGTACACCCTGATAGATAGGAAGAGGGAAACCTGGAGGTGCAACAGGAGTAGTACCTTTATCCTCAGGGAGTAAATCAAAAGAGGGAGCAGGGATATCTAGCTCCTACAAAGCCAGAGGCCTGTTTAAGGTATGGGTTGCATGCCGTTCCAAAACATGCTCTGTCTGAGAATTTGAAGGCACCAAAGTTGCATCAAAATGTGCATTGTCATGGTTCTGCAAACCAGTCTGTGAAACCTGTGGCTCTGAAGAATCCTTAGGTAACAAAGTATCATGAACATGAACAATAACTGTAGGGAAATCTATCTGAACAGGCACAGGATCAGGCACAGGTGAAACAACTTCATTTCCAAGAGAAAAGTTGTCCAGAGGCACTGCAACTGGAGAAGAGCCATTTGCAGCAACAGTAGAAACCATTGCAGCATGATCAGGTGAAGCAACTACAACATCAACATGTTGTTCAACAATAGCATTAATATCCAACAGAGGTTGATCTAAAACTGGAAAAGGTTCCATCATTTCAGCATTAATAGGAACAAATTCAACTTCCTTGGCAAGGGGAACATTCACAGCCAACTTTAAATCAAGAAAAGGTAGATTTAGATCCAGTGGAGCCAAAATATTTGCCAGATCATTGATAGGAGGACCATTGTAGATAGACTCTGCAGTACTAGCAGACTAAGCAGGAGTGGCTAGAGATAGAGTCAGTCCACTCACTTCAAGAGCAGGTTGCTGCACAATATTTTCATCAACTGGGGCAAGCAGGTCATTAAGTTCAAGAAATTCTCCATCATGAAGCTCTTGATCAATCAACTGAGCCTCATTAGGCATAGCCCAATGACCCCAACCAGGATCTTCTTCAGCCAAGTCTTCATGATCCTCAACTTGATTGTTATTGTCCTGCTGATTCCCTGCATCTTGGTTGGCATTATGTGAAGGAAATATGAGAGGCAATAATAAAGTTATTATTTATTTCCTTATTTCATGATAAATGTTCATTATTGATGCTAGAATTGTATTAACCGGAAACTTAGTACATGTGTGAATACATAGACAAAATATAGTGTCCCTAGTATGGTTCTACTTGACTAGCTCGTTAATCAAAGATGGTTATGTTTCCTAACCATAGACATGTGTAGTCGTTTGATGAACGGGATCACATCATTAGGAGAATGATGTGATGGACATGACCCATCCGTTAGCTTAGCATTATGATTGTGTCAGTTTCATTGCTACTACTTTCTTCATGACTTATACAAGTTCCTCAGACTATGAGATTATGCAACTCCCGAATACCGGAGGAACACTTTGTGTGCTACCAAACGTCACAACATAAATGCATGATTATAAAGGTGCTCTACAGTTGTCTCCGAAAGTGTTTGTTGGGTTGGCATAGATCGAGATTAGGATTTGTCACTGTGTTTCGGAGAGGTATCTCTGGGCCCTCTCGGTAATACTCATCACTATAAGCCTTGCAAGCATTGTGACTAATGAGTTAGTTGCGGGATGAAGTATTACAGAATGAGTAAAAAGACTTGCAGATAACGAGATTGAACTAGGTATGATGATACCGATGATCGAATCTCGGGCAAGTAACATATCGATGACAAAGGGAACAACGTATGCTGTTATGCGGTTTGACCGATAAAGATCTTCGTAGAATATGTAGGAACCAATATGAGCATCCAGGTTCCGCTATTGGTTATTGACCAGAGACGTGTCTCGGTCATGTCTCCATAGTTCTCGAACCCATAGGGTCCGCACGCTTAACGTTCGATGACGATTGATATTATGAGTTTATGTGATTTGATGTACCGAAGGTTGTTTGGAGTCCCGGATGAGATCACTGACATGACAAAGAGTCTCGAAATTGTTGAGACATAAAGATTGATATATTGGACGGCTATATTCGGACACCGGAAATGTTTCAAAGAAGTTTCAAATAAAACCGGAGTACCGAGGGTTACACTACTAGGGAAAAGGCTACTAGTAGCGCTGGAAAACTGGCTAGTAGTAGCGCGGGTTCCCATGCTACTACTATCGCGCTACAACTAAAACTTAGTAGTAGCGCGGGTAAACCCACGCTACTACTAAAATAGTAGCAGCGCTTCTATAGTAAGACACGCTACTAGTATCGTAGATACTAGTAGCGCGCGGTTTTTTCCCGGCGCTACTACTAACTAATTATGAATTTAAAAAATTAAAATACCCAAATTCCATTTTATTCATTACACATCATTACAAATCCAAGATTTATAGTAAACCATGAGATGCAATCATGTTTAAATGGTTCAAAATGATCAAGCCGTATCTGCATAGTGGGAGCAACAAGGGTGAGTATACATTGTTGCTGTTTGAGGGGGGCGGGGGGGCGAGGACCTTGGAGTCCGCAAGCTACTGCTTCCTGTTGTTGAGCCACTGCTGCTTGTTGTCGGCGAGCTCCTGAGCATATGAGGTTGCAGTCACATTGCCTAGGGAAGAGCAAGGAAGACAACAATGGCACAACAGAATGCTCAGCGTCCTCGTCAGCCTCTCTTGCCCGCGGCGCTGACGATTAAAGAATAAATAAAGTCACACAAATGAAATCCAACACAAGAACCTTGCAAATTCTTACAAGAGATTATCACCAATGCTTCAGTGTTGCACCTACCGATGAAGTGGGATATATTCCAATTCATATTACTCTCGCAAATTCCCCATCATTGCCTGTTCTTATCATGGTAGTGAACTCTTGGTTTATAATACATTATATATCACTCATTATGCCTATTCATTCATACTTCAAAGAGGACTTTTAACACTAATCTGCATTACACTAATGAGAATGCATCATTAATTTCTTTCTATTTGCACAAATGAACAAGCATAAAACCAAAAGTGGAAACAAATAGCCTGGCAATATTATGTGGGTGTATGTAGCCTATAGGTACAGTATATCTAATCTAGGAATAATTCACTCCTATCAAGCATTTTAAATAGGACCATATGATTTTCAGCATCTCTTTCAGGAACGAGTTGTACTGCATACTTGCTTGACATGTAGATTACAAATTTTCTGTCCAAAAAATGGTATTTTTCCAAATGCACACACAGGAATGGTGCAGCAACTCCCAAATCATGTAAGGTGCATTGTAAATAGCTAAGATAATAGAAGGTCGATATTGCAAAAACAGGACGGTGAGAAGTGTTTTACTTGGGCTCTGTATCCATGGGAACACAATTAGAGATGGCAGTAAAACTTCTAGCCTCTATGTAACACAAAAGATATAGAACAAATTCTATAAACTGTCAGAACTGTAGCTTAAATAGATATAGAAAATGTGTGCTACAAAAACTCTGGAATTGACATGCAACGACAAACTGGAAGATGCCAACTTGCAAATACCACACATTCTTTCAGTTTGCTAACTCCACGTGGTCAAGTCAGATCTCTCCAAGTTCAAGTTAGATCAGCTAAATAAATTCTATCTAGAAAAGGTAGGAAACGCATATTCTGGCCTGAAATAAACTTCATTATGTTTAAAGTGAAAGCAGACCAGCTGCAATGGCAAAGACTAGGATGTCTTGTTCTTAAGGTGTAATTACACCAATGGACCGGCAGTTTTCTCTAGAATTTCCATGTAGAAATAAGCCATGACCAGGAATGTAAAATCAAAAGAGATGGCTGGGAAGACTTAACCAAACAACACTCTTCTTTCGGCACAACAAATTATAAAGAATGCTCTGTTTAGCAACACATCAAAATGAAAACAATGGCTTATTTTTAAGCTTAGTTGAAGTGATTAGAATTTGGCGTGAACTTTCTCCGGTGTGGCAAGCATAATTTACACAGTGTGCTCAAACAACAAGTAGTTATTAATCTCATCAGTTACAATCTTCGCCACCTGATATACCAGGAACATGCTAGGAATTATTTATAAGCGCTAAGCAGACACCAAACGTACAGTGTGCCCTAATATATCCCAGTGCATGTGCTTACCTCAGGGTTCGCAAACTCAATGAATCCATAATGCTTAGAGGAACAATCATAGGTGATAATGAATCATAAGACTGCATTCGTATAGCTAGGTGTTGAGTCTAGAGGAACAACCATTGATGTGGTTTTTCACCCATAAGTTCAGTATATAAGTAAATGATGAATCTGGACAACACGGAAGTACCAATAGAGTCAACCAGTGCTGTCAACCCATTGTTAAATCTGAAGATGGTTGATTTTGGAATGTCAGTCCCTACTTTAATGACATAAGGACAGTGATCTGATATGTGTTTAGCAAGAGGGATGGCCAGGGTATTTGGGTATTCAAGAGTCCAAGATTCAGAGGAGAAAACCCAATCCAGCTTTTCCAAAAGAGGAGCATGCTGCATGTTGCTCCAAGTGAAGTTTCTGCCTTTTAAGGGGATTTCTACAAGGGCCTGAGCACTGATGGCATCATTGAAAGAGAGCATGTCTTGCACATTACCACCAGCTCTATTTCTGTTATTTGGATATCTCATGAAATTGAAATCACCAACCACTAACCAATCTGTGTTATCTGCCATATCTATGTTTCTGAACCACTGAATAAAATCAGCTCTGGCCTCTCCTTGACATGGGGCATAAACATTAGTGAGAACCCAAGTGGCACCCGAGAGAGTGGAAGTTAGCTTAACTGAAATAGAGAAATTGTTCCGAAAAAGTGTGTTGCCCACAAAAAGGTTGTCGTTCCATCTAATAAAAAGACCTCCTGAAGCACCCACCAAAGGAAGAAAAATAAATTTTTTTAGTCCCCTTGAACAAAATTGCTTGATATACTGACTATCAAAAGATTCTCTCTTGGTTTCTTGTAAGCACATGATATCACAGTTGGATTCTGCAATCTTATTAGCTAAAGCTAACCACTTAGCTGGATCATTAATGCCTCTCACATTCCAAATGAGGATATTCCAATTTCTGTGATGCATTGAGGGAAAAGGTCTTTGAAACACTTTGCAAAAGCCAAAATAATTGCTTATCTATTCTGGCACCAACCAGAAAACCAGGCAAACTAGGATTCAAGCAAGTATTACAATGTGATACTAAAGGTTCAGGACTTAAAAAGTGCATCATTATGACATAAAGAGAGCATCCTTGAAACTAGCAACAAGAGGATCTAATCCTACTAGTCCTGCTCCTTTGCTCCTTGCCATTTCCTCTGAGATCTCCTTGTGGGCTCCACTGCAGGCTTCTACATCTTTGCCTTCTTCTGCACAGCAGCAGAAGGGCCACTAAATTCCTAAATTTTGCAAAAGGAGGAGCTTAAGTTTCTGACCACATTATTAGAAATGATAGGTGGATCATCATTACAGGGCATACAATTTCTGTCCAGACAAAGATTTCTCTTATATCCTTTATTAACCAACTGTAATCTTTCACTCCTCCTTAACTCAGATTCCACCATGGGTAACTTTTCTTTCCTCTTCCTGTTAGCATGCACTGCAGATGTACTTGAGGGTAGCACATCCACAGGCAAGGAGGATCCCTTCCCTTGAGGAGTGGAAAAAGCCAGCTTTGGGGCCTCCTGTGCAGCTTCCAGATTCTGCAACTTGCATGCAGGGGCCTGAACATAAGTGCATTTATCAGGAATGACAAAAGGCTTAAAGAGGTTGCTGTCAGAACCTTCAATATATAACTCCAAATTTGGGAGGAGAGAAGAGATTTTGCCCAATCAAATCTATCAGGTGTGAGTAAGGAAAGAGATAAAAAAATTGTCCACTCTATGGGTACCTGAACCACTTTGTCTGCATCAAAGGAGGGAGAGAAATGTGTGTTCCAGATAGATGCCCCTTCTTTACCTAAAATTTGTGTCAGTCAGCTTAGGGAGCATCTTTTGAAAAATAGGATATGCTACATCTGACATAAATTCCATTGCCCTAACTGTGCTATTAAGCTGTAGACCCTGATAGATAGGAAGAGGGGAACCTGGAGGTGCAACAGGAGTAGTACCTTTATCCTCAGGGAGTAAATCAGAAGAGGGAGCAGGGATATCTAGCTCCTACAAAGCCAGAGGCCTGTTTAAGGTACGGGTTGCATGCCGTTCCAAAACATGCTCTGTCTGAGAATTTGAAGGCACCAAAGTTGCATCAAAATGTGCATTGTCATGGTTCTGCAAACCAGTCTGTGAAACCTGTGGCTCTGAAGAATCCTTAGGTAACAAAGTATCATGAACATGAACAATAACTGTAGGGAAATCTATCTGAACAGGCACAGGATCAGGCACAGGTGAAACAACTTCATTTCCTAGAGAAAAGTTGTCTAGAGGCACTGCAACTGGAGAAGAGCCATTTGCAGCAACAGTAGAAACCATTGCAGCATGATCAGGTGAAGCAACTACAACATCAACATGTTGTTCAACAACAGCATTAATATCCAACAGAGGTTGATCAAAAACTGGCAAAGGTTCCATCATTTCAGCATTAATAGGAACAAATTCAACTTCCCTGGCAAGGGGAACATTCACAGCCAAATTTAAATCAAGAAAAGGCAGATTTAGATCCAGTGGAGCCAGAAGATTTGCTAGATCATTGATAGGAGGACCATTGTTGATAGACTCTGCAGTACTAGCAGACTGAGCAGGAGTGGCTAGAGATAGTCAGTCCACTCAGTTCAAGAGCAGGTTGCTGCACAATATTTTCATCAACTGGGGCAAGCATGTCATTAAGTTCAAGAAATTCTCCATCATGAAGCTCTTGATCAATCAACTAAGCCTCATTAGGCATAGCCCAATGACCCCAACCAGGATCTTCTTCAGCCAAGTCTTCATGATCCTCAACTTGATTGTTATTGTCCTGCTGATTCCCTGCATCTTGGTTGGCATTATGTGAAGGAAATATGAGAGGTAATAATAAAGTTATTATTTATTTCCTTATTTCATGATAAATGTTCATTATTGATGCTAGAATTGTATTAACCGGAAACTTAGTACATGTGTGAATACATAGACAAAACATATTGTCCCTAGTATGGTTCTACTTGACTAGCTCGTTAATCAAAGATGGTTATGTTTCCTAACCATAGACATGTGTTGTCATTTGATGAACGGGATCACATCATTAGGAGAATGATGTGATGGACATGACCCATCCGTTAGCTTAGCATTATGATCGTGTCAGTTTCATTGCTACTGCTTTCTTCATGACTTATACAAGTTCCTCAGACTATGAGATTATGCAACTCCCGAATACCGGAGGAACACTTTGTGTGCTACCAAACGTCACAACATAAATGTGTGATTATAAAGGTGCTCTACAGTTGTCTCCGAAAGTGTTTGTTGGGTTGGCATAGATCGAGATTAGGATTTGTCACTATGTTTCGGAGAGGTATCTCTGGGCCCTCTCGGTAATACTCATCACTATAAGCCTTGCAAGCATTGTGACTAATGAGTTAGTTGCGGGATGAAGTATTACAGAATGAGTAAAAAGACTTGCCGATAACGAGATTGAACTAGGTATGATGATACCGACGATCGAATCTTGGGCAAGTAACATACCGATGACAAAGGGAACAACGTATGTTGTTATGCGGTTTGACCGATAAAGATCTTCGTAGAATATGTAGGAACCAATATGAGCATCCAGGTTCCGCTATTGGTTATTGACCAGAGACGTGTCTCGGTCATGTCTACATAGTTCTTGAACCCATAGGGTCCGCACGCTTAACGTTCGATGACGATTGATATTATGAGTTTATGTGATTTGATGTACCGAAGGTTGTTTGGAGTCCCGGATGAGATCACTAACATGACAAGGAGTCTCGAAAATGTTCCAGAGAAGTTTCAGATAAAACCGGAGTACCGGGGGTTACACTACTAGGGAAAAGGCTACTAGTAGCGCTGGAAAACTGGCTAGTAGTAGCGCGGGTTCCCACGCTACTACTATCGTGCTACAACTAAAACTTAGTAGTAGCGCGGGTAAACCCACGCTACTACTAAAATAGTAGCAGCGCTTCTATAGTAACACACGCTACTAGTATCATAGATACTAGTAGCGCGCGGTTTTTTCCCAGCGCTACTACTAACTAATTATGAATTAAAAAAATTAAAATGCCCAAATTACATTTTATTCATTACACATCATTACAAATCCAATATTTATAGTAAACCATGAGATGCAATCATGTTTAAATGGTTCAAAATGATCAAGCCGTATCTGCATAGTGGGAGCAACAAGGGTGAGTATACATTGTTGCTGCTTGAGGGGGGCGGGGGGGCGAGGACCTAGGAGTCGGCAAGCTACTACTTCCTGTTGTTGAGCCACTGCTGCTTGTTGTCGGCGAGCTCCTGAGCATATGAGGTTGCAGTCACATTGCCTAGGGAAGAGCAAGGAAGACAACAATGGCACAACAGAATGCTCAGCGTCCTCGTCAGCCTCTCTTGCCCGCGGCGCTGATGATTAAAGAATAAATAAAGTCACACAAATGAAATCCAACACAAGAACCTTGCAAATTCTTACAAGAGATTATCACCAATGCTTCAGTGTTGCACCTACCGATGAAGTGGGATATATTCCAATTCATATTACTCTCGCAAATTCTCCATAATTGCCTGTTCTTATCATGGTAGTGAACTCTTGGTTTATAATACATTATATATCACTCATTATGCCTATTCATTCATATTTCAAAGAGGACTTTTAACACTAATCTGCATTACACTAATGAGAATGCATCATTAATTTCTTTCTATTTGCACAAATGAACAAGCATAAAACCAAAAGTGGAAACAAATAGCCTGGCAATATTATGTGGGTGTATGTAGCCTATAGGTACAATATATCTAATCTAGGAATAATTCACTCCTATCAAGCATTTTAAATAGGACCATATGATTTTCAGCATCTCTTTCAGGAACGAGTTGTACTGCATACTTGCTTGACATGTAGATTACAAATTTCCTGTCCAAAAAAATGGTATTTTTCCAAATGCACACACAGGAATGGTGCAGCAACTCCCAAATCATGTAAGGTGCATTGTAAATAGCTAAGATAATAGAAGGTCGATATTGCAAAAACAGGACGGTGAGAAGTGTTTTACTTGGGCTCTGTATCCATGGGAACACAATTAGAGATGGCAATAAAACTTCTAGCCTCTATGTAACACAAAAGATATAGAACCAATTCTATAAACTATCAGAACTGTAGCTTAAACAAATATAGAAAATGTGTGCTACAAAAACTCTGGAATTGACATGCAACGACAAACTGGAAGATGCCAACTTGCAAATACCACACATTCTTTCAGTTTGCTAACTCCACGTGGTCAAGTCAGATCTCTCCAAGTTCAAGTTAGATCAGCTAAATAAATTCTATCTAGAAAAGGTAGGAAACGCATATTCTGGCCTGAAATAAACTTCATTATGTTTAAAGTGAAAGCAGACCAGCTGCAATGGCAAAGACTAGGATGTCCTGTTCTTAAGGTGTAATTACACCAATGGACCGGCAGTTTTCTCTAGAATTTCCATGTAGAAATAAGCCATGACCAGGAATGTAAAATCAAAAGAGATGGCTGGGAAGACTTAACCAAACAACACTCTTCTTTCGGCACAACAAATTATAAAGAATGCTCTGTTTAGCAACACATCAAAATGAAAACACTGGCTTATTTTTAAGCTTAGTTGAAGTGATTAGAATTTGGCGTGAACTTTCTCCCGGTGTGGCAGGCATAATTTACACAGTGTGCTCAAACAACAAGTAGTTATTAATCTCATCAGTTACAATCTTCGCCACCTGATATACCAGGAACATGCTAGGAATTATTTATAAGCGCTAAGCAGACACCAAACATATAGTGTGCCCTAATATATCCCAGTGCATGTGCTTACCTCAGGGTTCGCAAACTCAATGAATCCATATGCTTAGAGGAACAACCATAGGTGATAATGAATCATAAGACCGCATTCGTATAGCTAGGTGTTGAGTCTATAGGAACAACCATTGATGTGGTTTTTCACCCACAAGTTCAGTATATAAGTAAATGATGAATCTGGACAACACGGAAGCCCCAATAGAGTCAACTAGTGCTGTCAACCCATTGTTATAGTTGGGTGTTAAATCTAGACCAACAACAACTACTCCCTCCGTCCCATAATATAAGAGCATTTTTTACACTAGCATAGTGTAAAAAACGTTCTTATATTATGGGACGGAGGGAGTACTATTTAGGTATCTTCTGGGAGTGACAACTGTTTGCATATACCAGACTAATTTACAGCCATATCATCGTCAGTATTTAAGTAAAGGATGAATCTGATCGACTGTTTTTTCCTAATTTGGAACCAAATTAAGCAGCTTCAGTTCCTCATGTTCGATCATTTGGTCTGTGGTTTTCTGTTCCATATAAGATCCCAGAAATATGACATTTAGTGATGCACCATTGCCAAATAGTATAAAGCAAATGACCTGATGAACTATTGTACTTGCATAGAAGAGGAAAGAAACAAAGCATTTACCCAAGGTGAGGAGCACTTGCCGCCGACCTGCGTGCCCTCGCTTCCGGCCTCACGACGTCTCCCACGGGCTTGCTTGCCAGGCGGGCCGAGGACCAGCACGAACCCATGCGTCGGCGGCGCTGCTCGTCATCTTATCCTCCCCGTCACCCTCGAGTTAGGCTACGGTACGGGGGAGCAACAGGCACCGCGCAACACGAGGGAAGAGGGTGCAGATCTCGTCGACGGATTGGCGGGCCGTGGTGGCGGCAGGCGCGGGAGAGGAGGTGTGGTGGCTGTGTTAACGAGTGGCTACGAGAGACAGGGGTGAGACCGTGACGAGCTACTGGTCATGGGTCGGAGCTCCATGGATGGCGGCGGCGGTGATGGCCCGGTCGGATCTCCATGGCCGCGTCCAGGGAGAGAGCGCGGGGAGGAACCAGTGGCTGCCCCGTCACTTGTCGTCTCCTTTGGTGTCCGAGCTCGACCGCGGCCGCGGATCTTTTTTTGGAATGAAGGCTCAAGAAGAGCCCGCCTTTGAATTAACAAAGCCATCAACCAGCCAGGCGTTACAAAGAATCAACAGAGCTAACAGAGACGAAAATGATACAAGGGGTTGATGGAGCAGCTTACAACGCAACACACACTAACAAGCACAAAATAGGAAAAAAAAGGAGCACATCTTGCTAGTGTCGCTGCCCACTACACTAAGGGCCAAGGACACCCGAAGATAGTAGATTGCAATGGATCAGCCGTCTGCTAAGAGAAGGACCAAGAGTGTGTCTGGAGCATCAGGCAGCGAAGGGACAAATCCTATCTCCTTAGATGCCGAAAAGGGCCCCTACCCTCGTCGGCAAGAGAGATGCTCACCCGAGAGCTTGGATAGGAGCGGCGCGGATCCAGAAGCCTCGCCATGGGATCTGGCGGTGTCTGCCTGCTCGATCTAGGGGCCTATAAGATAGGGAGAGGAGGGAATCATGAGAGGAGAGACAAGAGGGTGGAGGGCGGTGCAGGAGGGGATACGAGAGGTAGTGGTAGCGCGGGGTGGAGGATGGCCGACTGACCCGTTCGCCTTTGTAGTAGCGCGGGTGTACAACACGTGCTACTACTATCCACTTAGTAGTAGCGCGGATTTAACACCACGCGCTACTACTACTGCCTGTTCGAGGAGGCATGATGGAAATTATTTAGTAGTAGCGCGGTTTTTTTACCCCCGCTACTACTATAGGTTACTAGTAGCTCGTTTTTACAGCGCTCTCTCCTACTAAGTAGCAGTATCGCGTGAAAAATAACCCACGCTACTAGTAAGCTCCTGTGTATATGGTTTTCTCTAGTAGTGTTACCGGAACCCCCCGGGGGGTTAATGGGCCTACATGGGCTTTAGTGGAAGAGAGGAGGAGGCGACCAGGTGGAGGCACGCGCCCCCCAAGCCCAATCCGAATTGGGGAGGGGGTCGGGCCCCCTTTCTTTCTCTCCCTCTTCCTCTTTCTTTCCCCTCCTAGTTGGACTAGGAAAGCGGAAACCTACTCCTAGTAGGAGTAGGATTCCTCCCCTTGGGGCGCGCCCATGAGGCCGGCCGACCCCCTCCTCCCCTCCTTTATATACGGGGGAGGGGGCACCCCATAGACACACAAGTTGATGTTTAGCCGTGTGCGGTGCCCCCCTCCACGGGTTTTCACCTCAGTCATATCATCGTAGTGCTTAGGCGAAGCCTTGTGCCGGTAGCTTCATCATCACCGTCACCATGCCATCGTGCTGATCGAACTCTCCCTCGGCCTCAGCTGGATCTAGAGTTCAAGGGATGTCACCGAGCTGAATGTGTGCAAATCGCGGAGGTGCCGTGCATTTGGTACTTGATCGGTTGGATCGCGAAGACGTTCGACTACATCAACCGCGTTACTTAACGCTTCCGCTTTCGGTCTACGAGGGTACGTGGACACAGTCTCCCCTCTCGTTGCTATGCATCACCTAGATAGATCTTGCGTGATCATAGGAAAATTTTGAAATTACTAGATTCCCCAACAGTAGCATCCGAGCCAGGTCTATGCGTAGATGTTATATGCACGAGTAGAACACAAATAGTTGTGGGCGATAATAGTCATACTGCTTACCAGCATGTCATACTTTGATTCGGCGGTATTGTTGGATGAAGCAGCCCAGACCGACATGACATGACCGCGTTCATGAGACTAGTTCTACCGACGTGCTTCTGCACACATGTGGCTAGTAGGTGTCTGTTTCTCCAGCTTTAGTTGAATCGAGTGTGGCTAAGCCCGGTCCTTGTTGAAGGTTAAAACAACACACTTGACGAAAAATCATTGTGGTTTTTGATGCGTATGTGAGAATGGTTCTTGCTTGAAGCCTGAAGCAGCCACGTAAAACTTGCAACAACAAAGTAGAGGACGTCTAACTTGTTTTTGCAGGGCTTGCTGTGATGTGATATGGTCAAGCATGATGTGATATAAATTGTTGTATGAGATGATCATGTTTTGTAACAAAGTTATCGGCAACTGGCAGGAGCCATATGTTTGTCGCTTTATTGTATGCAATGCAATCGCCATGTAATTGTTTTACTTTATTACTAAGCGGTAGCGATAGTCATAGTAACAATAGTTGGCGAGACAACAATGAT
This sequence comes from Triticum aestivum, assembly GCF_018294505.1. Taxonomy (NCBI): domain Eukaryota; kingdom Viridiplantae; phylum Streptophyta; class Magnoliopsida; order Poales; family Poaceae; genus Triticum; species Triticum aestivum. Next base: position 72,375,921 of record NC_057798.1, read on the forward strand.
GCTATGATGGAGATCAAGGTGTCGCGCTGTTGACGATGGAGATCATGACGATGCTTCGGTGATGGAGATCATGAGCACAAGATGATGATGGCCATATCATGTCACATATTTTGATTGCATGTGATGTTTATGTTTTGTGCATCTTCTTTTGCTTAGTACGACGGTAGCATTATAAGATGATCCCTTACTAAATTTCAAGGTATAAGTGTTCTCCCTGAGTATGCACCGTTGCTACAGTTCGTCGTGCCGAGACACCACGTGATGATCAAGTGTGATAAGCTCTACGTTCACATACAACGGGTGCAAGCCAGTTTTGCACATGCAGAATACTCGGGTTAAACTTGACGAGCCTAGCATATGTAGATATGGCCTCGGAACACTGAGACCGAAAGGTCGAACATGAATCATATAGTAGATATGATCAACATAGTGATGTTCACCATTGAAAACTACTCCATCTCACATGATGATCGGACATGGTTTAGTTGATTTGGATCATGTGATCATTTAGATGACTAGAGGGATGTCTATCTAAGTGGGAGTTCTTAAGTAATATGATTAATTGAACTTTAATTTATCATGAACTTAGTCGTGATATTATTTTGCATGTTTATGTTATTGTAGATCAATGGCCCGTGCTACCGTTCCTTTGAATTTTAATGTGTTCTGCTACGTCTTGAGCTTGCGTTGGTTTTCCTTGAAGAGGAAAGGGTGATGCAGCAAAGTAGCGTAAGTATTTCCCTCAGTTTTTGAGAACCAAGGTATCAATCCAGTAGGACGCTCCTCAAAAGTCCCATGCACCTACACAAACAAACAAGAACCTCGCAACCAACACAATAAAAGGGTTGTCAATCCCTTCACGTCCACTTGCGAAAGTGAGATCTGATAGAGATAATATGATAAGGTAAATATTTTTGGTATTTTTATGATATAGATTGGAAAGTAAAAGATGCAAATAAAAGTAGATGGTAAACTTATATGATAAAAGATAGACCCGGGGGCCATAGGTTTCACTAGTGGCTTCTCTCAAGATAGCATAAGTATTATGGTGGATGAACAAATTACTGTAGAGCAATTGATAGAAAAGCGCATAGTTATGAGATTGTCTAGGCATGATCATGTATATAGGCATCACGTCCGTGACAAGTAGATCGAAACGATTCTGTATCTACTACTATTACTCCACACATCGACCGAATCCTGCCTGCATCTAGAGTATTAAGTTCATAAGAACAGAGTAATGCATTAAGAAAGATGACATGATGTAGAGGGATAAACTCATGCAATATGATATAAACCCCATCTTTTTATCCTCGATGGCAACAATACAATATGTGCCTTGCTACCCGTGCTGTCACTGGGAAAGGACACCGCGGGATTGAACCCAAAGCTAAGCACTTCTCCCATTGCAAGAAAGATCAATCTAGTAGGCCAAACCAAACTGATAATTCAAAGAGACTTGCAAAGATAGTTTCATCACACATAAAAGAATTCAGAGGAGATTCAAATATTTCTCATAGATAAATTTGATCATAAACCCACAATTCATCGGATCTCGACAAACACACCGCAAAAAGAGTTACATCGAATACATCTCCAAGAAGATCGAGGAGAAATTTGTATTGAGATTCAAAGAGAGAGAAGAAGCCATCTAGCTAATAACTATGGACCCGAAGGTCTGTGGTAACCTACTCACAACTCATAGGAGAGGCCTTGGAGATGATGTAGAGGCCCTCCATGGTCGATTCCCCCTCCGGCGGAGCGCCGACGAAGTCTCGAAGATGGGATCTCGCGGATATAGAAGGTTGCGACGGTGGAATTAGGTTTTCGTGGTGCTCCTGGATGTTTTCGGGGTACGTGGATATATATAGGAGGAAGAAGTAGGTTAGTGGACGCTCGAGGGGCCCACGAGGGTGGGGGCACGCCGGGCACCCTCGTGGCCGCCTCCTCTGTTGCTTGACGTCCACTCCAAGTCCCGTGGATTGCGTTTGTTCCAAAAAGATCGCCCCCAAAGGTTTCATTCCGTTTGGACTCCGTTTGATATTCCTTTTCTTTGAAACACTGAAATACGGAAAAACAGCAATTTGGGCTGGGCCTCCGGTTAGTAGGTTAGTCCTAAAAATGATATAAAAGTGTAAAGTAAAGCCCATAAACATCCAAAACGGGTAATATAATAGCGTGGAACAATAAAAAATTATAGATACGTTGGAGACTTATCAAGCATCCCCAAGCTTAATTCTTGCTCGTCCTCGAGTAGCTAAATGATAAAAAACAGATTTTTTATGTGGAATGCTACCTAGCATAATTCTCAATGTAATTTTCTTTATTGTGGCATGAATGTTTAGATCCAAATGATTCAAAATAAAAGTTCATATTGACATAAGAAACAGTAATACTTCAAGCATGCTAATCAAAGCAAGCATGTCTTCTCAAAATAACATGGCTAAAGAAAGTTCATCCCTACAAAATCATATAGTTTGGTCATGCTCCATTTTTGTCACACAAGAATGCTCACATCTTGCACATCCCCGATGACAAGCCAAGCAATTGTTTCATACTTAAGTAATCTCAAACTTTTTCAACTTTCACGCAATACATGAGCGTGAGCCATGGATATAGCACTATGGGTGGAATAGAATATGATGATGGAGGTTGTGTGGAGAAGACAAAAAAGGAGAAAGTCCCATGTTAACGAGGCTAATCAACGGGCTATGGAGATGCCCATCAATTGATGTCAACATGAGGAGTAGGGATTACCATGAAACAGATGCACTAGAGCTATAAATGTATGAAAGCTCAACAAAATAAACTAGTGGGTGTGCATCCAACTTTCTTGCTCACGAAGACCTAGGGCATTTTGAGGAAGCCCATCGTTGGAATATACAAGCCAAGTTCTATAATGAAAAATTCCCACTAATATATGAAAGTGACAACAAATGAGACTCTCTATATGAAGAACATGGTGCTACTTTGAAGCACAAGTGTGTAAAAAGATAGTAGCATTGTCCCCTTTTTTTGGACCTTCCCTTTTTTTATTTGGCCTTCCTCTTTTTGGGGGGGGGGCAATGCTCTAATAATGATGATCATCACACTTCTATTTATTTACAACTCATGAGTTACAACTCAAAACTAGAACAAGATATGACTCCATATGAATGCCTCCGGCGGTGTACCGGGATGGGCAATGAATCAAGAGTGACATGTATGAAAAATTATGAAGGTGGCTTTGCCACAATACGATGTCAACTACATGATCATGCAAGGCAATATGACAATGATGATGCGTGTCATGATGAACGGAACGGTGGAAAGTTGCATGGCAATATATCTCGGAATGGCTATGGAAATGCCATAATAGGTAGGTATGGTGGCTATTTTGAGGAAGATATAAGGAGGTTTATGTGTGATAGAGCGCATCGTATCACGGGGTTTGGATGCACCGGCAAAGTTTGCACCAACTCTCAAGGTGAGAAAGGGCAATGCACGGTACCGAATAGGCTAGCAATGATGGAAAGGTAAGAGTGCATATAATCCATGGACTCAACATTAGTCATAAAGAACTCATATACTTATTGCAAAAATCTACAAGTCATCAAAAACCAAGTACTACGCGCATGCTCCTAGGGGGATAGATTGGTAGGAAAAGACCATCGCTCGTCCCCGACCGCCACTCATAAGGATGACAATCTAAGAACACCTCATATTTAAAATTTGTTACACAACGGTTACCATACGTGCATGCTACGGGACTTGCCAACTTCAACACAAGCATTCTTTAAACTAGGTGATTTCCCCGCGCGTTGCTGCGGGATCTAAAGATTAAATTTTGATAATTTTGTATGAGTAAAATAATCTAAATTAGAAGCTATTATTTTCAGATGTAATTGTGTTTGAACAAAAAGTATGCATGTATGCTAGACCATTGGAGATGGAACAATTAAATTGAAGAATGCATGTGCTAAAAAATAGTTTTATTGGATGATGAAGAGACACATTTGATGATGTGGAGGTTTGCATGTTGAGAGAATTAGATTTAGTGAGGAAGCCTAACCGGAGTGGTAACAGCAAGTCGGCAATCAAGCGTACATATCACGTGCGGGCAGCGGGCAAGAGGCACCGAGATTTGGACGTGATTAGCGGGGGCGACCTGGAGGGTAGGAGCTACGTACGGGGTATAGGGTGATCGACGATTCAACTTATACGATCCACTTAGGGATAGTTGGAGAAGTTCATGGCGACCGTACTCCCCGTCGACTAACGAAAACTATGGCGAGTTCATGTTGCGCCAGTAGGACGCGGGGATGTGCCGCTACAACCATTAGCACAACAGCCTGATCGTCGATGGCTGATCATAGTCCTGCTTGCACACCCAAAAGCTCGGCCACCGGGGAAGCCAGATGCCAGAGCTGCTAGAGCTAGAGGAGGGCACTGGGTCGTCCACCATCAAGTTGGGCAGCGCATTCGCGTACCTACTTCCCATCTTTCATGTGGTGGGGACCGGGAGATGAGGATAAAACCATGCGTCTCCATTGACTCTTGGGAACTCCTCGGTTATTAGAAGGAAGATGAATCAATGCCTAGTAATTAAAATGGTGTGGCAAAATTGATTGAAACTTAGCACTACACCGTAGCGGTACACAGGGAAGAGGGTCCAGGTGAGAGACGGTGGGCCTCCTCGTTTCATCTTCCACCTAGAGTACATGGCTACGTGCCATGCAACATAGTAGTAGAAATAATTATAGGAAGATTATTTAGAGGAGAAAAATATTTTATATGTGGACCTACTTGATGATGTGGATAGCTTGCATGTCAAGAGAAATAGGTCAGTGGGGATGAACTATTTAGGTATTATAGATTCACAATTACCCAACTAGCATGACTCTAATATCACCACCTCCATATCTCAAAACAATTATCAAGTATCAAATTGATCATAGCATCCAATTCACTTCCTATGATAGTTTTTATTATACCCAACTTGCATACCCATCATTCTAGGACCAATTTTATAACCATAGCAAATACCATACTGTTCTAAAAGACTCTCAAAATAATATAAGTGAAGCATGAGAGATCAACAATTTCTACAAAATTAAACCACCGTCGTACTCTAAAAGATATAAGTGAAGTACTAGAGCAAAATTATCTAGCTCAAAAGATATAAGTGAAGCACAAAGAGTATTCTAATAAATTCCAAATCATGTGGGTTTCTCCCAAAAGGTGTGTACAACAAGGATGATTGTGATAATCTAAAAAAGCAAATACTAACATCATACAAGACGCTCCAAGCAAAACACATATCATGTGGCGAATAAAAATATAGCTCCAAGTAAAGTTACCGATAGACGAAGACGAAAGAGGGGATGCCTTCCGGGGCATCCCCAAGCTTAGGCTTTTGGTTATCCTTGAATATCTTGGGGTGCCATGGGCATCTCCAAGCTTAGGCTCTTGCCACTCCTTATTCCATAGTCCATCAAATCTTTACCCAAAACTTGAAAACTTCACAACACAAAACTCAACAGGAAATCTCATAAGCTCCGTTAGTGCAAGAAAGAAAAACCACCGCATAAGGTACTGTAATGAACTCATTATTTATTTATATTAGTGTTAAACCTATAGTATTACAACTTCTCTATGGTTCATACCCCTTGATACTAGCCATAGATGCATCAAAATAAGCAAACAACATACGAAAAACAGAATCTGTCAAAAACAGAACAGTCTGTAGCAATCTGTAACTCTTGAATACTTCTGGAACTCTAAAATTCCTACCAAAATAGGAATTCCTGTGAAATTTGTCTATTGATCTTTAGCAAAAAGAATCAACGCAAAAGAACTGCAAATTACTAAAATTATTTTCGTGCGCACAAAAGTTTCGGTTTTTCAGCAGAATCAAATTAACTATCACCGTAGGTTATCCTATAGGTTCTACTTGGCACAAACACTAATTAAAACTGAAAAAACATCTAAATAGAAGCTATATGAAATATTTATTACTAAACAGAAGCAAAAAGCAAGAAACAAAAATAAAATTGGGTTGTCTCCCAACTAGCGCTATCGTTTAACGCCCCTAGCTAGGCATAAAAGCGAGGATAGATCTAAGTAGTGCCATCTTTGGCATTCAATTCATAAGTAGCTCACATGATAAACTCATAAGGTAATTTAACTTTATTTCTTGTAAAGTGTTCCATGCCTTTCCTTAATGGAAATTGGAATCTAATATTCCCTTCCTTCATGTCAATAATTGCACCAATCGTTCTAAGGAAAGGTCTACCAAGAATAATAGGACATGAAAGATTGAAATCTATATTAAGAATGATAAAATCTATGGGCACATAATTCCTATTTGCAACAATAAGAACATCATTGATCCTTCCCATAGGTTTTGTAATGGTGGAAGGTGCAAGGTGCAAGTTTAAAGAGCAATCATCAAAATCATGGAAACCTAGAATATCACATAAAGTTTTCGGAATCGTGGAAACACTAGCACCCAAATCACACAAAGCATAGCACCCATGATCTTTAATTTTTATCTTTATAGTAGGTTCCCACTCATCATAAAGTTTTTTAGGTATAGAAACTTCCAAATTAAGTTTTTCCTCATAAGATTGCATCAAGGCATCAACAATATGTTTGGTAAAAGCTTTATTTTTACTATAAGCATGAGGAGAATTCAACACAGATTGCAACAAGGAAATACAATCTATTAAAGAACAATTATCATAATTAAATTCCTTGAAATCCAAGATAGTGGGTTCAATGCTATTTAAGGTCTTGACCTCTGCAATCCCACTTTTACCAAATTTAGCATCAAGATCTAAAAACTCTGAATCATTGGGATGCCTTTTAAATAAAGTTGACTCATCTCTAGTCCCATCATTATTAAGATTCATATTGCAAAACAAGGATTTAATAGGGGACACATCAATAAATTTTAGATCTTCATCATTATTTTCATAGAAACTAGAAGAACACGCTTTTACAAAGCAATCTTTCTTAGCACGCAACCTAGCGGTTCTTTCTTTGCACTCATGAATGGAAATTCTCATGGATTTGAGAGACTCATTGATATCATGCTTAGGAGGAGTAGATCTAAGTTTCAAAGAATCAACATCAAGCGAAAGCCTATCAATGTTCCTAGCCAAATCATCAACTTTAAGCAATTTTTCTTCAAGCAAAGTATTAAAATTATTTTGAGAGATCATAAATTCTTTAACGCTATTCTCAAAATCAGAGGGCATCTTATTAAAATTTCCATAAGAATTATTGTAGGAATTTCCATAATTATTAGAGGAATTACTAGGGAACGGTCTAGGATTAAAGTTTCATCTATAAGCATTGTTACCAAAATTATTCCTACCAACAAAATTCACATCCATGGATTCATTATTATTCTCAATCAAAGTAGACAAAGGCATATCATTAGGATCAATAGGAGCACTCTTAGTAGCAAACAATTTCATAAGTTCATCCATCTTTCAACTCAAAACATTAATTTCTTCTATAGCATGGACTTTTTTACTACTAGATCTTTCGGTTGCCATTGAGAATAATTAGCCATAATGTTATCAAGGAGTTTACTAGCTTCTCCTAAGGTGATTTCCATAAAAGTGCCTCGCACGGCCGAATCTAAAAGATTTCTAGAAGCAAAACTCAATCCGGCATAAATTTTTTGTATGATCATCCATAAATTCAAACCATGAGTAGGGCAATTACAAATCATTAATTTCATTCTTTCCCAAGATTGGGCAACATGCTCATGATCAAGTTGTTTAAAATTCATAATATCGTTCCTAAGAGACATGATCTTAGCGGAAGGAAAATACTTAGAAATAAAAGCATCTTTGCACTTATTCCATGAATCAATACTATTCTTAGGCAAAGACGAAAACCAAATTTTAGCATGATCTCTAAGTGAAAATGGGAATAACTTCAATTTAACAATATCATTATCCATATCTTTCTTCTTTTGCATCTCACACAAATCAACCAAGTTGTTTAGATGGGTAGCGACATCTTCACTAGGAAGGCCGGAGAATTGTTCTGTCATAATGTCATGGAATTAACACGTCAGATGTCCTTAGTGTGAGGACTTAGTCGCGAGGCCAACGCATCTATGTGGTAGCTTGAGAGGGGTTGAGCGGAATCGAGAGACACAACGCAAGACAAGGGTTTAGACAGCTTCGGGCCTCGGGAAACATCATCCGGTAACAACCCTACATGTTGTTTGAGGCTAGATCTCATTATCATCACGCGGGAGTCGCCGTAAACCGGCTCTCCTATAATTGGGTCTAGCCCTAGAGATTGTTTCTTGCTTGTCCCTCTTTTGGGAGCCCTGCCCCTCCTTATATATGTTGAAGGGGCGGTTTACATGGCTAGTCCTAGTTGGACTAGGATTATTCTGTTACAAGTGGAGTCCTAGTCTTGCTTCCTTTGTAGGAGAATAGTCCTTACGCTTTCCTCATAAACCGGCCCACCATTAAACGTGAACCGACCTTCTGGGCCTTGGGCCTCGTCATCCATTTGACCCGCTCGCCGGGTTACTAATGAACCGCCAAGATCGGGCGGGTTACTCGTGAATCGCCAAGCTCCGGGCGGGTTACCAGTGAGTCGTCCAATCCGGACGGGTTATACTTCCGGTCGGGTTACGCCGCGGGGTATATCCCCGACATTAGCCCCCAGTTTAATTTGGATTTATCCATGTTAAACTAATCTGCAACATAAACACAAGAACAAATTTGGCGGCTTGTGCTCCGGGTTAAAGATTCTTATAAACCGACACTTGATCATCCTTAAATCCTTGTCACTTCTTCCTTCTAGAAAATCCGAGTCAATAGACCAACTTCATAATCAAATTGCTTGCAGAAGATATTTTGTAAACAAAAAATCCATTTGAATCGGCCTTCAATGCTCTGATTTGACAAAAATATTGGTCTTCAAATATTCAACTGATATTCAGCCGGTTTGAAAATGTAGAACTTGCCGATCTGTGATTTCCAAAATCGCCGGGTTATAAAAAACTGATAATTCCGGGTCATGATTGTTTCCAACGCCGGTTCATGATTGTTGCCAATGTCGGTTCATGATGATTGGTGATGCCGGGTCAATCAGGTTTGCTCAAAACTGAAAATCGTAAGATATTTCTCCCTTATATCCATATACCTATAGCCCCCAAGTCTTGAACAGAACAAAGTGATGATCTGAGACTTGTTTCCATATAATTACTGCCACTTTGAAGAAATTTATGTTGTTCATCTTAGTCACTAGCAAAAAACTGAATACTCCATATATGTAGCCCCCAAGTTCCGGGTTGTCATGCTTGCAGCAACCTGGGACTTGAAATTGCCTTATGCTCATAAAAACTTTAACTACTGTAGCCCCCAAGGGCCGGGTCATTATGCAATAATGAGTAGGGACTTTGTAAATATAATCATGTAAAGTTTGAACAGCGACGGTGTAGCCCCCAAGGGTCGGCTTAGTAAGATAATATTGAGCTGGAACTTGATATATACTTAAAATAACAGCATATGATGTAACCCCCATCATGGGGCTTGAATCCACGTCCACAAGGTTAAGAGCCTTGTGCTTTACCAACTAAGCAATGGACCCTTCAATATAATGGATAAAAATCTTTGTACCTTGAGTTGTTGACAGGAGCAATTTGTAGTCCCCAAGGGCTGGCTCATTACGATGTGATGAGTCGGGTCTTCAATAAGATGAGCAAAAAATGACTTTGCATTAGCCCCCAAGTGTCATGGTGCATGCTTGCAGCGACATGAGACTTGCATATTTGATGTAATCTCAACTTGACAAATGTAGCCCCCAAGTGCCGGGTTGTAAGCCTGCAGAGACTCGGGACTATTCCTTCAATTGTAGAATAAATCATATCCATTGATGATATGATAGCCATTGCGCTAAAGCGACTTTGAAAACCTTGATCATAATACTGGTTATTGATAACCATAACAAAATCCAGCCATGTTGGCTATTTAAATACTTGAATAATATATCCAATGATTTATAAGCGCATAATTCCAATGGTGCAATCCAAATATATACTGGCGACTTATAGTCCAAAGCCAGGCTGGGTTAACAAACACCGGATAATTTCTCATCATATACTGGCGACTTATCGTCTTAAAGCCAGGCCGGGTTAATAAACGCTGGTGATTATGCTTTATTCAACCTGTTTCTACATACAACAAGTTTAAAGTGTCCCGGCGGTTTACCGCCGGACGGGCCATAATGCCCAATATATAACCCAGGTTTATAACCAAGGCTGCACTTAAGAATAATCAAATATGAAATATATCATACCTGTGACATTGAATCACATCGTTGGTTTACCAAGTTTTTGTAGTAAGGGTGATAACCCAAATTTTGAGTATGATAACTCCCCTCATATTTTGCCGGTTTGTAATAAAACCATGTCGGGTTGTAATAAACACCGGAAGATTCAGCAAAGCAGCATTGATTTCACAAGACTCAACATCATTAAGAGGATAAATCGGAGTGCTAAGGAAATCATTATTATAGGTATTGGAAAAGTCACACAATTTAGTATTATCTTGCGCCATCGTGACAAGCAATCCAACACTCAAGCAAACAAAAAGGCAAGCAAAAGAGAGAGGAGATTGGGAAAGAGAGGGCGAATAAAATGGCAAGGGTGAAGTGGGGGAGAGGAAAACAAGAGGCAAATGGCAAATAATGTAATGCGAGGGAGATGAGTTTGTGATGGGTACTTGGTATGTCTTGACTTGAGCGAAGACCTTGATACGTCTCCTTCGTATCTATAATTTTTTATTGTTCCATGCCAATATTCTTCAACTTTCATATACTTTTGGCAACTTTTTATACTATTTTTGTGACTAACATATTGATCTAGTGCCCAGAGCCAGTTCCTGTTTGTTGCATGTTTTATGTTTCGCAGAAACCCAATATCAAATGGAATCCAAACGGGATAAAAACGGACGGAGAATTATTTTGGAATATTTGGAATTTTCCGGAGGAAGAATCAACGCGAAATGGTGCCCGAGGTGGCCAAGAGACAGGGGGCACGCCTGGCACTCTCGTGGGCCACTCGTAAGGCGGTTGACGCTCTTCTTTTGCAGCAAGAAAGCTAATTTTATGAGAAAAATCTGGGCGAAAGATTCACCCCAATCGGAGTTACAGATCTCCGGATATAAAAGAAACGGTGAAGGGGCAGAATCTGGAACGCAGAAACAGAGAGAGATAGAGAGATAGATCCAATCTCGAAGGCACTCTCGCCCCTCCCAAGCCATGGGAGCCAAGGACCAGAGGGGAAACCCTTTTCCCATCTAGGGAGAAAGTCAAGGAAGAAGAGGAAGAAGGGGGGGGTCCTCTCCCCCTTGCTCCCGGTGGCGCCGGAACGCCGCCAGGGGCCATCATCATCACCGCGATCTTCATCAACAACTTCACCGCCTTCAGCACCAACTCTTCCCCCCTCTATGCAGCGGTGTAACTCCTCTCTTACCCGCTGTAATCTCTACTTAAACATGGTGCTCAATGCTATATATTATTTCCCAATGATGTATGGCTATCTTATGATGTTTGAGTAGATCCGTTTTGTCTTATTGGTTGATTGATGATCGTGATTGGTTTGAATTGCATGTTTTATTATTGGTGCTGTCCTATGGTGCTCTCCGTGTCGTGCAAGTATGAGGGATCCCCGCTGTAGGGTTTGCAATATGTTTATGATTTGCTTATGGTGGGTGGCGTGAGTGAACAGAAGCACAGACCCGAGTAAGTAGGTTGTTTGCGTATGGGATAAAGGGGACTTGATACTTTAATGCTATGGTTGGGTTTTACCTTATTGGTCTTTAGTAGTTGCGGATGCTTGCTAGAGTTCCAATCATAAGTGCATATGATCCAAGAAGATAAAGTATGTTAGCTTATGCCTCTCCCTCAAATAAAATTGCAATAGTGATTACCGGTCTAGTTATCGATTGCCTTGGACAAATAACTTTCTCGTAACAAAAAGCTCTCTACTAATACTTACTTTATTGCTTCTTTATCTAGACAGCCCCTACTTTTTATTTACGTGTTCTTTATTATCTTGCAAACCTATCCTACCACACCTACAAAGTACTTCTAGTTTCATACTTGTTCTAGGTAAAGCGAACACTAAGCGTGCGTAGAGTCGTATCAGTGGCCGATAAGACTTGAGAGAGTATTTGTTCTACCTTCAGCTCCTCGTTGGTTTTGACACTCTTACTTATCAAAAGAGGCTACTACTATCCCGTATACTTGCGGGTTATCAAGACCTTTTTCTGGCGCCGTTGCCGGGGAGTCATAGCATGGGGTGAATATTCTCGTGTGTGCTTGTTTGCTTTACCAATAAGTAATTTTTATTTGTTGTTCTAAGTTGTTCTCTATCTTTAGTTATGGATATGGAACATGAAATACGAAAAAAATTAGGTGTACTTGCTACTCATGGAGATGAGGAACCTCTTAAAACCCTCGATGCTCATTATGTTCAAATTATTATGTACTACTTTGATAATCCTGAGAAAACCCCATTCAACTTTATAATGGGAGTAACGTTGGATCAACGTGAATACTTTAGGGATTATCGCTTGACACAAAAAGGGAAACTATTATGGGATCAAATTTCTATGTTGAAGTGGTATGCTCGTCAAATATGCTTGATACATCATTATACTTGTTGCTCTAGGATGAAGGCTCCACACCTTCCCTTTTCATGCAAATTTAATGATGATAAAACCTTAGCTTCTTATGCTAATGGTAGATATGATTACTATGATGTGGAACAAATAGAAGAATTTGTTGCTTTTATGGGTGCTCATGAGATTGAATCTATGTTTAAAGAGTTTGATGATTTTGATGATTTAGTTTATAGACCTGCAAATTTTGCTATACTTAAATATTGTTATAAGAATTATGAATACAATTACAATATTGATCCATTTATTGAGAAAGTCTCGACTGTCCAAGAAGAGATTAATATCTTGCAGGAAGCAATGGAAGAAGAAATTGATGAAACTGTGAGCTCATTAGATGAAAAAGATGATGAGGAGAGCGAAGAACAAAAGGAGGAAGAGCGGATTGATCACCTGTGCCCACCTTCTAATGATAGTAACTCTTCAACTCATACATTGTTTAATTCTCCTTCGTGCTTACCGAAGGATGATTGCTATGATCCCGTTGATTCTCTTGAAATATCCCTTTTTTGATGATGCTTGCTATGCTTGTGGCCAAGGTGCCAATATGAATTATGCTTATGGAGATGAACTTGCTATAGTTCCTTATGTTAAACATGAGATTGTTATATTGCACCCACGCATGATAGTCCTATTATCTTTTTGAATTATTCAAACTACACTATATCGGAGAAGTTTGTGCTTATTAAGGATTATATCAATGGGTTGCCTTTTACTACTACACATGATGATTTTGATAGATATAATATGCATGTGCTTGCTGCTCCTACTTGCAATTATTATGAGAGAGGAACTATATCTCCACCTCTCTATGTTTCCAATATGGTAAAATTGCAAGAAACTGCTTATACTATGCATTGGCCTTTACTTGGTGTGCATGAATTGTTCTTTTATGACATGTTGATGCATAGGAAGAGAGTTAGACTTTGTTGCTGCATGATATATGTTACTTTGTGCTCACTACTAAATTACAAATCATTGTTAATTAAAATTGGCTTTGATATACCTTGGGATCCGGGTGGATCCATTACTTGAGCACTTTATGCCTAGCTTAATGGCTTTAAAGAAAGCGCTGCCAGGGAGACAACCCGGAAGTTTTAGAGAGTCATTTATTTCTGTTGAGTGCTTTCATATAGTTTAAAAATAAAAAAATAAAGAGGGGAACCTAAAAACTTTTCAAAAAGGAAAGTGAAAGTGAGAAAGACAAGCATTGTTGAAGTGGGAGCTAGCCTTGAACTTTGTTCATGCTCACGGAAACTTTGTGAATCTTGATTACAGAAAATTTTCATCAAAAATAATTATCCCCTTGTACAATTCCATTGTATTATAAAAATAATGTGCCAAGGTTTGCCTTTAGGATGTTTACAATGCTTGTTGGTTTGTACGGTGCAGGACAGAAACTTTGGCTGTAGTGCGCGATTTTACATTTTTAACTGGAACGTCAAACGGTTCTGATTCCTTTTGCAATGTCTTTATGTACAAATTGTTTATTTTCCTAATTTTTGTAGAATTGTTTGGGCACCAGAAGTATGGTGAATGTTCAGATTGCTACAGACTGTTCTGTTTTTGACAGATTCTGTTTTTGATGCATAGTTTGCTTGTTTTGATGCATCTATCAATTTATATCAGTGGATTAAGCCATGAAAAAGTTGTGTTACAGTAGACAGAATGCAAAAGCAAAATATGAATTGGTTTGCAACAGTACTTAGAGTAGTGATTTGCTTTATTATACTAAGGAATCTTACCGAGTTTTCTGTTGAAGTTTTGTGTGGATGAAGTGTCTAATCGAGGATGTCTCGATATGAGGAAAAGGAAGAGAGGCAAGAGCTCAAGATTGGGGATGACCGAGGCACCCCAAGTAAATATTCAAGGAGACTCGAGTGTCTAAGCTTGGGGATGCCCCGGAAGGCATCCCCTCTTTCTTCAACAAGTATCGGTATCTTTTCGTATTCGTTTCGTTCATGCGATATGTGCAAGTCTTGGAGCGCCTTTTGCATTTAGGTTTCATTTTTCTTTTATGCACCATTCTGGTATGAGATAGTCCTTGGTTGATTTATAGAATGCTCATCGCACTTCACTTAAATCTTTTGAGTGTGGCTTTATAGAATGCTTCATGTGCTTCACTTATATCATTTGAAGTTTGGATTGCTTGTTTCTCTTTACTTAGAAACCGCCATTTGTAGAATGCTCTTTTGCTTCACTTATATTTGTTAGAGCGTGGGCATATTTTTTGTAGAAAGAATTAAACTCTCTTGCTTCACTTATATCTATTTAGAGAGATGACAGGAATTGGTCATTCACATGGTTAGTCATAAAATCCTACATAAAGTTGTAGATCGTTGAATATGATATGTTTGATTCCTTGCAATAGTTTTCCGATATAAAGGTGGTGATATTAGATTCATGCTAGTGGGTGGTTGTGGATTCTAGAGACACTTGTGTTGAGGCTTGCAAGTCCCGTAGCATGCACGTATGGTAACCGATGTGTGACAAATTTGAAGCATGGGATGTTTCTTTGATTGTCTTCCTTATGAGTGGCGGTCGGGGATGAGCGATGGTCTTTTCCTACCAATCTACCCCCCTAGGAGTATGCGTAGTAGTACTTTGCTTCGAGGCTAATAAATTTTGCAATAAGTATATGAGTTCTTTATGATTAATGTGAGTCCATGGATTATACGCACTTTTACCTTTCCATCATTGCTAGCCTCTTCGGTACTGTGCATTGCCCTTTCTCACCTTGAGAGTTGGTGCAAACTTCGCCGGTGCATCCAAACCCCGTGATATGATACGCTCTATCACACATAAGCCTCATTATATCTTCCTCAAAACAGCCACCATACCTACCTATCATGGCATTTCCATAGTCATTCCGAGATATATTGCCATGCAACTTCCATCATCATCATATACATGACTTGAGCATTTATTGTCATATTGCCTTGCATGATCGTAAGATAGCTAGCATGATGTTTTCATGGCTTGTCCATTTTTTGATGTCTTTGCTACGCCAGATCATTGCACATCCCGGTACACCGCCGGAGGCATTCATATAGAGTCATATCTTTGAGTTGTAATATCGAGTTGTAAGTAAATAAAAGTGTGGTGATCATCATTATAGAACATTGCCCCATGAAAAAAAAGAAGAAGAAAAAAGGAAAGGCCAAAGAAGCCTAAATAAAAAGGGGGCCAAAGAAGCCCAACCAAAAAAAGAAAAAAAAGAAAAAAAGAAAGAAAAAGAAAAGGGGCAATGTTACTATCCTTTTACCACACTTGTGCTTCAGAGTAGCACCATGTTCTTCATATAGAGAGTCTCCTATGTTGTCACTCTCATATACTAGTGGGAATTTTTCATTATAGAACTTGGCTTGTATATTCCAACGATGGGCTTCCTCAAATGTCCTAGGTCTTCATGAGCAAGAAAGTTGGATGCACACCCACTTAGTTTTCAGCTTGAGCTTTCATACACTTATAGCTCTTAGTGCATCCGTTGCATGGCAATCCCTACTCCTCGCATTGACATCAATTGATGGGCATCTCCATAGCCCGTTGATTAGCCACGTCGATGTGAGACTTTCTCCCCTTGTTGTCTTCTCCATATAAACCTCCACCATCATATTCTATTCCACCTATAGTGCTATATCCATGGCTTGTGCTCATGTATTGCGTGAGGGTTGAAAAAGCTGAAGTGCGTTAAAAAGTATGAACCAATTGCTCGGCTTGTCATCGGGGTTGTGCATGATGGGAGCATTTTGTGTGACGAAAATGAAGCATGGCCAAACTATATGATTTTGTAGGGATAAGCTTGCTTTGGCCTTGTTGTTTTGAAAAGACATGATTGCTTTATTAGTACGCTCAAAGTATTATTGGTTTTTGTGTAAAATGATAGACTATTGCTTTGAATCACTCGTGTCTCAACATTAATGCCATGATTAGACATATGATCAAGATTATGCTAGGTAGCATTCCACATCAAAAATTATCTATCATTTACCTACTCGAGCACGAGCAGGAATTAAGCTTGGGGATGCTGATACGTCTCCATCGTATCTATAATTTTTTATTGTTCCATGCCAATATTCTTCAACTTTCATATACTTTTGGCAACTTTTTATACTATTATTGGGACTAACATCCAGTGCCCAGTGCCAGTTCCTGTTTGTTTCATGTTTTATGTTTCGCAGAAACCCAATAACAAACGGAATCCAAACGGGATAAAAACGGACGGAGAATTATTTTGGAATATTTGGGATTTTCCGGAGGAAGAATCAACGCGAAACGGTGCCCGAGGTGGCCACGAGACAGGGGGGCGCGCCCTCCCCCTGGGCGCGTTTGGCACTCTCGTGGGCCACCCGTAAGGCGGTTGACGCTCTTCTTTTGCAGCAATAAAGCTAATTTTATGAGAAAAATTTGGGCGAAAGATTCACCCAATCGGAGTTACGGATCTCCGGATATAAAAGAAACGGTGAAGGGGCAGAATCTGGGAATGCAGAAACAGAGAGAGACAGATAGATAGATCCAATCTCGGAGGGGCTCTCGCCCCTCCCAAGCCATGGGAGCCAAGGACCAGAGGGTAAACCCTTCTCCCATCTAGGGAGAAGGTCAAGGAAGAAGAATAAGAAGGGGGCCTCTCCCCCTTGCTTCCGGTGGCGCCGGAACGCCGCCGGGGGCCATCATCATCACCGCGATCTTCATCAACAACTTCACTGCCTTCATCACCAACTCTTCCACCCTCTATGCAGCGGTGTAACTCCTCTCTTACCCGCTATAATCTCTACTTAAACATGGTGCTCAACGCTATATATTATTTACCAATGATGTATGGCTATCTTATGATGTTTGAGTAGATCCTTTTGTCCTATGGGTTGATTGATGATCGTGATTGGTTTGAATTGCATGTTTTATTATTGGCGCTGTCCTATGGTGCTCTCCGTGTCGCAGAAGCGTGAGGGATCCCACTGTAGGGTTTGCAATATGTTTATGATTTGCTTATGGTGGGTGGCGTGAGTGAACAGAAGCACAGACCTGAGTAAGTAGGTTGTTTGCGTATGGGATAAAGGGGACTTGATACTTTAATGATATGGTTGGGTTTTACCTTAATGATCTTTAGTAGTTGCGGATGCTTGCTAGAGTTCCAATCATAAGTGCATATGATCCAAGAATAGAAAGTATGTTAGCTTATGCCCCTCAAATAAAATTGCAATAGTGATTACCGGTCTAGTTATTGATTGCCTCGGACAAATAACTTTCTCGTAACAAAAAGCTCTCTACTAATACTTACTTTTTATTGCTTCTTTATCTAAACAACCCCTACTTTTTATTTACGTGTTCTTTATTATCTTGCAAACCTATCCTACCACACCTACAAAGTACTTCTAGTTTCATACTTGTTCTAGGTAAAGCAAACACTAAGCGTGTGTAGAGTCGTATCAATGGCCGATAAGACTTGAGAGAGTATTTGTTCTACCTTTAGCTCCTCGTTGGGTTCGACACTCTTACTTATCGAAAGAGGCTACAACTATCCCGTATACTTGCGGGTTATCAAGACCTTTTTCTGGCGCCGTTGCCGGGGAGTCATAGCGTGGGGTGAATATTCTCGTGTGTGCTTGTTTGCTTTACCACTAAGTAATTTTTATTTGCTGTTCTAAGTTGTTCTCTATCTTTAGTTATGGATATGGAACACGAAATACTAAAAATATTAGGTGTACTTGCTACTCATGGAGATGAGGAACCTCTTAAAACCCTCGATGCACATTATGTTCAAAATATTATCTAGGCATGATCATGTATATAGGCATCACGTCCGTGACAAGTAGATCGAAACGATTATGCATCTACTACTATTACTCCACACATCGACCGACTCCTGCCTGAATCTAGAGTATTAAGTTCATAAGAACATAGTAACGCATTAAGAAAGATGACATGATGTAGAGGGATAAACTCGTCCAATATGATATAAACCCCATCTTTTTATCCTCGATGGCAACTATACAATACGTGCCTTGCTGCTCCTGCTGTCACTGGGAAAGGACACCACAAGATTGAATCCAAAGCTAAGCACTTCTCCCATTGCAAGAAAGATCAATCTAGTAGGCTAAACCAAACTGATAATTCGAAGAGACTTGCAAAGATAACTTAATCACACATAAAAGAATTGAGAGGAGATTCAAATATTTCTCATAGATAAACTTGATCATAAACCCACAATTCATCGGATCTCGACAAACACACCGCAAAAACAGTTACATTGAATAATCTCCAAGAAGATCAAGGAGAACTTTGTATTGAGATTCAAAAAGAGAGAATAAACCATCTAGCTAATAACTATGGACTCGAAGGTCTCTTGTAACCTACTCACAACTCATAGGAGAGGCCTTGGAGATGATGTAGAGGCCCTCTATGGTCGATTCCCCCTCCGGTGGAGCGCCGGCGAAGGCTCCAAGATGGGATCTCGCGGATACAGAAGGTTGCGACGGTGGAATTAGGTTTTCATGGTGCTCCTAGATGTTTTCGGGGTACGTGGATATATATAGGAGGAAGAAGTAGGTGGTGGATGCTCGAGGGGCCCACTTGGGTGGGGGAGGGGGGCGCCCACCCCCAGGGGGCGCGTCAGGCACCCTCGTGGCCGCCTCCTCTGTTGCTTGACGTCCACTGCAAGTCCCGTGGATTGCGTTTGTTCCAAAAAGATTACTCCCGAAGGTTTCATTCCGTTTGGACTCCGTTTGATATTCCTTTTCTTCGAAACACTAAAATAGGCAAAAAACAGCAATTCGGGCTGGGCCTCCGGTTAGTAGGTTAGTCCCAAAAATGATATAAAAGTGTAAAGTAAAGCCCATAAACATCCAAAACGGGTAAAATAATAGCATGGAACAATCAAAAATTATAGATACGTTGGAGACGTATCACGTTCCTAGAGAAAGATAAGTTGAAAGATGATGCCAGCAACAACACGGACTGGCTCCGTAACTTGAGTATTATCCTCATTGTTGCACAGAAGAATTACATCCTAGAAGCACCATTAGGTGTACCACCCGCGCCAGCAACTGCAGACATTCTGAATTCCTGGCAGACGCGTGTTGATGACTACTCGATAGTTCAGTGTGCCATGCTACGGCTTAGAATAGGGACTTCAAAGATGTTTTGAACGTCATGGAGCATATGAGATGTTCCAAGAGTTGAAGTTAATATTTCAAGCAAATGCTCGAGTTGAGAGATATGAAGTCTCTAAAAAGTTCTACAGCTGCAAAATGGAGGAGAATTGTTCTGTCAGTGAACACATACTCAGAATGTGTGGGTACCATAACCACTTGACTCAATTGGGAGTTAATCTTCCTGATGATAGTGTCATTGACAGAGTTCTTCAATCACTGGCACCAAGCTATAAAGGCTTCGTGATGAACTATAATATGCAAGGGATGAACAAGACTATTCCCGAGCTATTCGCAATGCTAAAAGCTGCGGAGGTAGAAATCAAAAAGGAGCATCAAGTGTCGATGGTCAACAAGACCACTAGTTTCAAGAAAAAGGGCAAAGGGAAGAAGGGGAACTTCAAGAAGAACGACAAAAAGGTTGCTGCTCAAGAGAAGAAACCCAAGTCTTGACCTAAGCCTGAAACTGAGTGCATCTACTACAAAGGGACTGGTCACTGGAAGCGGAACTGCCCCAAGTATTTGGCGGATAAGAAGGATGGCAAAGTGAAAGGTATATTTGATATACATGTTATTGATGTGTACCTTACTAATGCTTGTAGTAGCGCCTGAGTATTTGATACTGGTTCTGTTGCTCATATTTGCAACTCGAAACAGGGCTACGGATTAAATGAAGATTGGCTAAGGACGAGGTGACGATGCACGTGGGAAATGGTTCCAGGGTCGATGTGATCGCCGTCGGGACGCTACCTATACATCTACCATCGGGATTAGGTTTAGATCTGAATAATTGTTATTTGGTGCCAGCGTTGAGCATGAACATTATATTTGGATCTTGTTTAATGCGAGATGGTTATTCATTTAAATCAGAGAATAATGGTTGTTATATTTATATGAGTAATATCTTTTATGGTCATGCACCCTTGATGAGTGGTCTATTTTTGTTGAATCCCGATAGTGATGATACACATATTCATAATATTGAAGCCAAAAGATGCAAAGTTGATAATGATAGTGCAACTTGTTTGTGGCACTGCCGTTTGGGTCATATCGGTATAAAGCGCATGAAGAAACTCCATGTTGATGGACTTTTGGAATCACTCGATTATGAATCACTTGGTGCTTGCAAACCATGCCTTATGGGCAAGATGACTAAAACTCCGTTCTTCGGAACAATGGAACGAGCAACTGACTTATTGGAAATAATACATACAGATGTATGCGGTCCAATGAGTGTTGAGGCTCGTGGCGAGTATCGTTATTTTCTTACCTTCACAGATGATTTGAGCAGATATGGATATATCTACTTAATGAAACATAAGTCTGAAAATTTTGAAAAGTTCAAAGAATTTCAGAGTGAAGTGGAAAATCATCGTAACAAGAAAATAAAGTTTCTATGATCTGATCGTGGAGGAGAATATTTGAGTTATGAGTTTGGTCTTCATTTGAAACAACATGGGATAGTTTCACAATTAACGCCACCTGGAACACAACCACGAAATGGTGTGTCCGAACGTCGTAATCGTACTTTAGTGGATATGGTGCGATCTATGATGTCTCTTACTGATTTACCGCTATCGTTTTGGGGTTATGATTTAGAGACGGCTTCATTCACTTTAAATAGGGCACCATCAAAATTTGTTGAGATGACGCCTTATGAACTGTGGTTTGGAAAGAAACCAAAGTTGTCGTTTCTTAAAGTTTGGGGTTGCGATGCTTATGTGAAAAAACTTCAACCTGATAAGCTTGAACCCAAATCGAAGAAGTGAGTCTTCATAGGATACCCAAAGGAAACTGTTGGGTACACCTTCTATCACAGATCTGAAGGCAAAATCTTTGTTGCTAAGAATGGATCCTTTCTAGAGATGGAGTTTCTCTCAAAAGAAGTGAGTGGGAGGAAAGTAGAACTTGATGAGGTAATTGTACCTTCTCCCTTATTGGAAAGTAGTTCATCACAGAAATCAGTTCCAGTGATTCCTACACCAATTAGTGAGGGAGTTAATGATGATGATCATGAAACCTCATATCAAGTTACTACCGAACCTCGTAGGTCTTCCAGAGTAAGGTCCGCACCAGAGTGGTACAGTAATCCTGTTCTAGAGGTCATGTTACTAGACCATGATGAACCTGCGAACTATGAGGAAGCAATGATGAGCCCAGATTCCATAAAATGGCTAGAGGCCATGAAATCTGAGATGGGATCCATGTATGAGAACAAAGTATGAAATTTGGTGGACTTGCCCGATGATCGTCAATCCATAGAAAATAAATGGATCTTTAAGAAGAAAACCGACGCAGACGGTAATGTTACTGTTTACAAAGCTCGACTTGTTGCGAAAGGTTTTCAACAAGTTCAAGGAGTTGACTACGATGAGACTTTCTCACCTGTAGCGATGCTTAAGTCTGTCCGAATCATGTTAGCAATTGCCGCATTTTATGATTATGAAATTTGGCAGATGGATGTCAAAACCGCATTCCTGAATGGATTTCCAAAAGAAGAGTTGTATATGATGCAACCAGAAGGTTTTGTCGATCCAAAGGGTACTAACAAAGTGTGCAAGCTCCAGCGATCCATTTATGGAGTGGTGCAAGCCTCTCGGAGTTGGAATAAATGCTTTGATAGTGTGATCAAAGCATATGGTTTTGTACAGACTTTTGGAGAAGGCTGTATTTACAAGAAAGTGAGTGGGAGCTCTGTATCATTTCTAATATTATATGTGGATGACATATTGTTTATTGGAAATGATAAAAAATTTCTGGATAGCATAAAGGGATACCTGAATAAGAGTCTTTCTATGAAAGACCTCGGAGAAGCTGCTTACATATTGGGCATCAAGATCTATAGAGATAGATCAAGACACTTAATTGGACTTTCACAAAGCACATACCTTGATAAAGTTTTGAAGAAGTTCAAAATGGATCAGTCAAAGAAAGGGTTCTTGCCTGTTCTACAAGGTGTGAAGTTGAGTCAGACTCAATGCCCGACCACTGCAGAAGATAGAGAGAAAATGGAAGTCATTCCCTATGCTTCAGTCATAGGTTCTATCATGTATTTAATGTTGTGTACCAGACCTGATGTGTGCCTTGCTATAAGCATAGCAGGGAGGTACCAAAGTAATCCCTGAGTGGAGCACTGGACATCTGTCAAGAACATCCTGAATACCTGAAAAGGACTAAGGATATGTTTCTCGTTTATGGGGGTGAAAAAGAGCTCGTCGTAAATGGTTACGCCGATGCAAGCTTTGACATTGATCCGGATGACTCTAAGTCGCAAACCGGATACGTATTTTGATTGAATGGAGGAGCTGTCAGTTGGTGTAGTTCCAAGCAAAGTGTCGTGGCGGGATCTACGAGCGAACCGGAGTACATTGCTGCTTCGGAAGCAGCAAATGAAGGAGTTTGGATGAAGAAGTTCATATCCGATCTAGGTGTCATACCTAGTGCATCGGGTCCAATAAAAATCTTTTGTGACAATACTGGTGCAATTGCCTTGGCAAAGGAATCCAGATTTCACAAGAGAACCAAGCACATCAAGAGACGCTTCAATTCCATCCGTCATCAAGTGTCGGAAGGGGACATAGAGATTTGCAAGATACACACAGATCTGAATGTTGTAGACTCGTTGACTAAGCCTCCTCCACGAGCAAAACATGATCAGCACCAAAGCTCCATGGGTGTTAGAATCATTACTATGTAATCTAGATTATTGACTCTAGTGCAAGTGGGAGACTGAAGGAAATATGCCCTAGAGGCAATAATAAAGTTATTATTTATTTCCTTATTTCATGATAAATGTTTATTATTCATGCTAGAATTGTATTAACCGGAAACTTAGTACATGTGTGAATACATAGACAAAACATATTGTCCCTAGTATGCCTCTACTTGACTAGCTCGTTAATCAAAGATGGTTATGTTTCCTAACCATAGACATGTGTTGTCATTTGATGAACGGGATCACATCATTAGGAGAATGATGTGATGGACATGACCCATTCGTTAGCTTAGCATTATGATTGTGTCAGTTTCATTGCTACTGCTTTCTTCATGACTTATACAAGTTCCTCAGACTATGAGATTATCCAACTCCCGAATACCGGAGGAACACTTTGTGTGCTACCAAACGTCATAACGTAAATGGGTGATTATAAAGGTGCTCTACTGGTATCTCCGAAGGTGTTTGTTGGGTTGGCATAGATCGAGATTAGGATTTGTCACTCCGTGTTTCGGAGAGGTATCTCTGGGCCCTCTCGGTAATACTCATTACTATAAGCCTTGCAAGCATTGTAACTAATGAGTTAGTTGCTAGATGAAGTATTAAAGAACGAGTAAAGAGACTTGCCGGTAACGATATTGAACTAGGTATGATCATACCAACGATCAAATCTCGGGCAAATAACATACCAATGACAAAGGGAACAACGTATGTTGTTATGCGGTTTGACCGATAAAGATCTTCGTAGAATATGTAGGAACCAATATGAGCATCCAGGTTCCGCTATTGGTTATTGACCGGAGACATGTCTCGGTCATGTCTACATAGTTCTCGAACACGTAGGGTCCGCACGCTTAACGTTCGATGACGATTGGTATTATGAGTTTATGTGATTTGATGTACCGAAGGTTGTTCGGAGTCCCGAATGAGATCATGGACATGACGAGGACTCTTGAAATGGTCGAGACATAAAGATTGATATATTGGACGGCTATATTCGGACACCGGAAATGTTCCGGAGAAGTTTCGGATAAAACTGGAGTATCGGGGGGTTCCCAACCCCGGGGGGTTAATGGTCCTACATGGGATTTAGTGGAAGAGAGGAGGAGGCGACCAGGTGGAGGCGCGCGCCCCCCAAGCCCAATCCAAATTGGCGAGGGGGCCGACCCCCCTTTCTTTCTCTCCCTCTTCCTCGTTCCTTCCCCTCCTAGTTGGACTAGGAAAGGGGCAACCTACTCCTAGTAGGAGTAGGATTCCTCCCCTTGGGGCGCGCCCCATGAGGCCAGCCGACCCCCTCCTCCCCTCCTTTATATATGGGGGAGGGGGCACCCCATGGACACACACATTGATCTTTAGCCATGTGCGGTGCCCCCCTCCACAGTTTTCCACCTCGGTCATATCATCGTAGTGCTTAGGTGAAGCCCTGCGCCGGTAGCTTCATCATCATCATCACTATGCCATCGTGCTGACGGAACTCTCTCTCGGCATCAGCTAGATCTAGAGTTTAAGAGACATCACCGAGCTGAACGTGTGCAGATCGCGGAGGTGCCCTGCGTTTGGTACTTGATTGGTTGAATCGCGAAGACGTTCGACTACATCAACCGCTTTACTTAACGCTTCCACTTTCGGTCTACGAGGGTACGTGGACACACTCTCCCCTCTCGTTGCTATGCATCACCTAGATAGATCTTTCGTGATCGTAGGAAAATTTTGAAATTACTATGTTCCCCAACATTATGGACATCCAGGAAAGGACCAATGATCAGGTTTTGATTAGGATGATGGTGCTCTACATCAGGTCTGGGGTGTGGATTACCATCAACAGGGATTGGATCCTCATCTGGTGGGCCTTATCCAATAGGACTATATATCATGAATAATGACAACTGGGAAAGTCCAAGACTCCCCTTCTTTCTTATCAGAAGAAACCACAATGCTGGCAGGTATCTCCTTGAGATCATCAACATAAACTTTAATTAAAACTGATGCATCAGAGGATTTAGCCCTGTCCCAAACAGACATCTTTCCAAAGCTTCTCACATAATTGGCTAACTCATGAATACATCTAAGATCCGCAGGAAGACCCACTAACAACAGCCAAACTTCTCTGTCTAAATGGAATTTCTTCCAGTTAACCCTTGATTATGCCTTCCAAAAACATAGTGAATATCATCATGTCTGTGTGGACCGCTACCAGCAAGCAGATCTCTCTCTGCTACACTATTGAAGCGAACAAAAGCTTGGCCAAAAGGACAAGGACTGATAGATTTGAAGCCCACATGTTTAATCTGAGTAAGAAAATCTCCCAAAACTTCTCTGACATTAGCAAAGGGGACCTCACCGACAGGCATCAGAAGGATAGAGACAATCGCCAGGTCTTCATTAGCCGCAGAAAAATCTCTGCAGACCACACAGGCGCAAGCTGGTCGATCGTCCACCTCAATCACAGAGAAACCTCGTGGGACGAAAGGCATAGGATCAAAGGGGAAGGTGGCCATTGGAGAGGCAGCAGAGCTCGAGATGTTGGTGGTGAGGATGGGCTGAGGGGGATTTGTTGCAGGCGAGGAACTGGGAGGTAACACCCTCGCCAAAGGGATGGAGGTTTGGTCACAGAGGGGAGGGGCTCTGGCGGTGCTGGTCGTCACCAACTTGGGAAGGCGCGCTGATTAAGGTTTGCTGCCAAATTTGCCTCGGGGGGAAATCTAACACCGGAAGCCATGGCGTTAACCCCCGATTTAGAAAAAAAAAAGCAGGATGACCAAATGTGGCCCAGTCTTTTGCAGGCCCGGCAACAGATGCGGTTAGTGCAAGCGGGCCTAAGGTGGTCCGAAGCGAGACAACATACACAGAAGTTACGAAAGCGGGCCGGCTGTCTGCTAATAGAAGTTGGCCCAGTAGATTGCACAGATGCAGGAATTTGAATATGCGTTGATCCGCCCTCCCTAAAGGAGTATTATTTGGCGAAGTTAATGCAGCAGAAACTGAAGTTGGACCCGAATTAAGTTGATTAACTTTTGGAACAAAAAAACGAGGTTCTTGGGCAGCTTGAGCATATGATCTGTTGGTGTTGTTGCGATTAACCACCGTCCATTCTTGATTGACTGAGCGAAGATAATTCATATAAGCAATCCGAAGATCAGAATCCCCAGTGCCCCAAAGTAAGAAATCCATGGACAATAATTGATCTGAAATGTTGCGACCACGAATAATGTCGAAACCAACATCACGCGAGGAAACACAAAATGACAGATTGTTGACTTGATCAATATTTAAAAGATCGACTTTTAAAATATATATAATATATGCACTATAAGTTGGCATGCGGGAGTATAAAATATAGAATCATTAAAGAATTTAAATAAATAGCACAAATTATTTTGTTTGGGGGGGGGGGGGGGGGGGGGGGGATTGGCCCCCGCCCTGGATCTGAACTGACGAAATTCCCGTCCCTTTTCCATGCCTTCATTCTGGTATGGACACAAATACTTGGGGGTTCTGAAGGTTTCTATACGGAGAAGAGAGGAGCAAATGGCAACTTCAAAATCTATAATATCGGAGAAGGTACGTACATGAAGTTTCTGAACATCACCTTATCATCAGCGCGTAACACGCCGTTTTCACATATAACGTTTTCCCACACTTGTATATTAGATGTTTGCTGCACTATTCTTTTGGGTAGTTTGTTTCGTCAGCATCAGAACATCACCTTATCATCAGCGCGTAGCGTGTGCCTTGCCACGCTGTTTTCACATATGACGTTTCCCCTCACTTGTATATTAGATGTTTGGTGCACGAATCTTTTCGGTAGTTTGTTTCCCGTGGCTTTATTAGCCTTCATCTCTTCAGGATTTAATTAGTCGTTCAATACGGTAATACATGATTCATAATTGCCATATATCGCCCCTAGCGAGCGCTAGGGGCAAATCGCCCACAAGTACTACAGTGTGGGTCGGCCCAATAGCAATCACTACATATGTTTTTATGTGCACCGCAAATTTTATCGCGATGTGGTTTTTTCTGAAACCCGGTTTCTTTTCAGCATTTTTATAAATACCATTTTTTATGCATGAAAATTTTGAAAAAATAGATGTTGAACATTTTATGTTATATGTTGAATATTGTTTAAATATATGTTGAACTTTTTTAAAACATAGGTTGAACTTATTTAACACATATTCGATATTTTTCTAACATATGTTGAACACTTTTTTTATTATATGCTGAACAATGTTTAAATATATGTTGATTTTTTTAAAATACACATTGAACTTATTTTAACACATACTGACAATTTTCAAAGATATGTTGAACATATTAGTTACTTTTCTAAAATTTTGAAATTCATGAGCATTTTTAAATCCACCACCGTTTTTTGAGTTTCCTGAACTCTTTTTTAGTTCCATGAAAAAAGATTAAAGTAAGGAAGATTTTTCTAATTTCCTCTCTTTTAATTCATGAAATTTAAAATTCATTGAACTGTTTAAAAACTTTGACCAAATTTTAAATTCTGGAATATGTTTTCTATTCATGAACATTTTCTAAACACTGTGGTTTCATGAGTATTTGATACTAATTGGTTGCTCTCTGCAAACGATGCAGGCACTGCATAAAGCTTGCAAGTTGAGAAGGAATGGAGTCGTGATGCAAGTCGGAAATGGTGATGGGTTCGCTACTCAAGCCGTTAAAGTCATGTCTTTAGTTTATCTTCAAGATTTATCTTAGAAGTAAATAATACTTATTTCATTCCGAAGTTGTGTAAAACATTATGTTCTGGGTTATGCAACAGATATTCTTATAAGTTCTAAACAATGGTTGTTCAATTTGTTATAAGAATATGGTTTTGGATTTACCTCTATTATTGGTGGTTTATTCATAATGAATCTTGAATATAATACTTATAACATTCTAAACATCTGGAGAAGGATGATAACACCGCTTAAGTGTGGCACTGCTTAGTCATATTGGAAAATAACATACGCAAAAGTTGCATATAGATGGAGTATTGAGATCTTTTGGTGTTGAATCAATTGACAAAATACATAGTGATGTATGTGTTCCGATAAAAATACCAGGGCGCGTGAATACTTATACTTCATTTCACTGATGATTTGAGTAGATATGATCTACTTGATGAAACTTAAGTCTATAATATTTGAAAGGTTCAAAGAAATTTAGAATGAAGTTAAGAATCATTATGACTAAAGATAAAAGGTTCTTCAATCATGAAGAACTATATATGAGTCATGAGTTTAGCAAACATTTGAATAATTGTATAACATACATATCTGCTTTTATTATCTTGGGGATATGCACTTGAAACAACAACATATACACTAAACAGAGCACAGTCAAATAGTCTGGCAAGACAACACCATATGAGTTATGGAATACTTGATCCGGATAAATGCTAATTTGTAGGTTATCCCAAAGAGACAATTGGGTATTCCTTCTACAAAAAGTTTAAGGGCAAAGTTTTTGTCGCAAAGAATGAACGCTTTCTCGAGAAGGAGTTTCTCGCAAAGAAGTAAGTGGGAGGACATTACAGCTTGACGTGATTACTGAATCTTCGACGAAAGTAAGCAGGACTAATGAACCGAAAGTTGTCTGGATAACTAAACAAAACTTGCTACACCAGATGCACAAACTCCAGTTAAGACTGTAACTGAATCGGTAGGCCAGGAAGAGTTATCGAACCTTCTGAATAATTTCATAATGAAATATTCATTTTAGAAGAAGATGAACCTGCGTATTACAAGGAAGCTATGGCGGCGGCCATCTCAAAAGAATGACTCAAATCCGAAATAAAGTCAATATACAAGAATCAGGTTTGGAACTTGGTTAAATCCTCCAGAGGGTGTGGAACCCATACAATGTAAACAGATCTTCAAGAAAAACAAACACTGATGGTAATCCTACCATCCATAAAGCAAAGCTAGTTGCGAAAGGGTTTTCGCAGATTGTGAGAATCGATAATGATGAATCTCTCTTAGTAGCAATGCTAAAGTCCGTGCGGATTATGATGGCAATTACTGCATATTTCGACTACAAGTGATAGCAGATGGATGCCAAAACTTTCTTGAATAGAAATCCCCAACAGAATGTATATATGATACAATCGGAAGGTTTTGTCGATCCTATGGATGTCGTAAATTGTGTGAAAGCTTCAAAGGTCTATCTATGGTTTGAAGCAAGCATCAAGGAGTTGGAGTCAATGTTTTGATGAAGTGGTTAAAAGAGTTTGTCTTCATTAAAATAATGAAGAAGCTGGTGTATACAAGAAGTTTAGTGGAAGCTCTATAGTTTTTCTAATCATACATGTAGATGACATATTATTGATTGGACATGATTTAAAGTTTCTTAGCACAATAAAAGATTAATTGAAAATGTGTTTTTTGATGAAAGACTTAGGCAAAGCAGCTTATATATATTAGACATAAAGATCTATAGAGATAGATCAAGATGTCTAATTGTGCTAAGCCAAAGCACATACATTAACAAAGGTTTTAAAGAAGTTTAAAATGGAAAACGCACAGAAAGGTTTTTCTCCTGATGTCACATGGCACAACACTTAGCAGAAATCAATGTCCTAAGACAGTTGATGAAGCGTGTTAAGATGAGTGGATGTGCATACTTCTGTTGGTCACTAGCCGGATGTGCATAGTTTTGTTGACCACTAGTTGGATGTGCGTAATTTTGTTGATCACTAGACGGATGAGCATAGTTTGTTGATCGCTAGCCGGATGTGCATAGTTTTGTTGATCGCTAGCCGGATGTGCATAGTTTTATTAATCCCTAGCCAGATGTGCATAGTTTTGTTGACAATGTTTTTTTAGCCTTCTTGTGTGTGTACAGTGTTCCAGAAGTTGGAGAAGAAAAACTTCACCGTCATGCATTGTTGGTTGAAGTTGAATGGGAAACCGAAGTGGAACGTATAGATAGCCAAGACCGCCGCCCAAGCCACTGAGGAAGAAACCAGTGACCCAACCGTTCCAACAAAAGAACTACCCAAGAATATTAGAAGAGGGTTTCGGGGAAAGAAGTGGGAGGAGGAGAGGGTGAAGCGAGAAGGTGCGGGGTGAAGATGACGGTGAGGTTCGAGGACATCTTGACCAAGAAGTGGGAGGCATATGTCAAGCGCTCGGACATCAAGTATAAAAGAGAAGGCGGAGAGGTTCAAACTTTTGATGGACGCGATTGAGAAGAAGCTAGCGCTAGAAGAGAATAGGGCCATAATCGAAGAGAAGAAGGTCATGCCCGAGGAGAAGAAGGCGGTGCTGAAAGAAAAGAAGGTGAAGATCGCAGCCAATACAGAGGACGCCAAGATGTTGTCATTGAATGTGGTGTCTTTGGATGCCGATGCAAGGATGATCGTGCAAGCCGTCCACTACAAGATATTGCAGCGACATAAAGATGAGTTGGAGGCCGCAGACAAGGAGGAGGACGTAGCGGCAGAAAAGGAGGCCGAGGCCGAGGATTCATACGCGGCGGCGATGGCGGCGGCACCTTGAGCATCAGCTCGGAGGCTCGGATTACCGGTTCGGCGGGGCAATTATTTTTGCATGGACTGCCAAACTGATATTCTTTTGTGATTAGGCATGTAAAAACTTTAAGCATGCTTGTCTCTTTTTGGTTGTGATTAGACATGTGATTCAGAGGGCGCTATGGATCAGACTTTATTTGAATTTGAAATTGCCCTTTACTGACGGATATATACAGGATAACATTGGATGGCCGCCTCTCGCATCATGTCCGCGGACTGCTCCCGCTGTCCGAGGACGAATGCCGGAGCAAATTTTCGGGTCAGTGTTGGAGACTCCCTGATAGAATAAAATGACCAGTTGGTCTAGTTGTCGATTGTATTACATATTTAGAGTGAAACTTGAAAAAATACATGGATGAAGCAGGGTATATTTGCACCCACCTAAAAAATATATTTCTCAGTGCCAAAAAAATCTAAAAAAGTTGCACGCGCATATCTTCACATTTTGTGTGTGTGCAGATAGTTTCGCGGATAGGCGGCCTTTTTCGGGCCTTTGCAAAAAGACAAAAAAGGGGCTCATGGAACACTATTTTCTAGCACTAATATTTTTGTTTTTGCAGATGCAGAATAGAAAGATAATTTTTCATAAAACTTTGTGCCGTGCACATATTTTTTGCGGAGTTGTACGCGTGTTTTTCTAATTTTTTGGACATTTTAAAACGCGTTTAAAATGCTTTAGAAAAACGGGTGTAGATGCACCTAGGTTCAGGACGTCCTCACTCGTGGAACTTTTTTTTCAAGGAAACTTGTTGCTACTACTTTGTGAGAAAAAGAAGAAGTGGCCCGGCCCCCGACCACCTTGTGGCGTAAGAAAAACTTTGTCTTGCTGTCCAAACCAAAATCCCTCCGTATTAACACCCGATTAAAATCAAATCAAACGAAATAATGCCTCTTCCACCTCCACCGCCGGATGACAGGTGGCCCCGAGGAGGCTCCCGACCCCACGACGCAGCGACATAGCAGGCGACAAAATCGAAGGCCAAAGACTCCTTGCCGGATTCTATTACTTGCCGTCCATGATTCTCTCGTCATATAAATAGCCACGACCAACACGGGTCAAACCATCCAAGAAAATAGTTGTCGCCTCCCAATCGCTCCTCGCGTACGTACCTCGATCGACCGACCTACCATGGAGACGGGCATCGGATCCGTTGACGGGCCCAAGGGGGCGCCGAGCGGCGCGGTGGCGTGCCCGGCGACGTTCCCGGCGTCGGCGCCCACCTTCGTCGGCTCCCCGCACGCCACGCTGGGGCGCCACCTGGCGCGGCGCCTGGTGCAGATCGGCGTGAGCGACGTGTTCGCCGTGCCGGGCGACTTCAACCTGACCCTCCTCGACCACCTCATCGCCGAGCCGGGGCTCCGCCTCGTCGGCTGCTGCAACGAGCTCAACGCCGGCTACGCCGCCGATGGGTACGCGCGCGCTAAGGGCGTCGGCGCGTGCGCCGTCACCTTCACCGTCGGCGGGCTCAGCGTGCTCAACGCCATCGCCGGCGCGTACAGCGAGAACCTCCCCCTGATCTGCATCGTCGGCGGGCCCAACTCGAACGACTACGGCACCAACAGGATTCTTCATCACACCATCGGCCTCCCTGATTTCTCTCAGGAGCTGCGGTGCTTCACGCCGGTGACGTGCTACCAGGCCGTCGTCAACAACCTCGACGACGCCCATGAGCAGATCGACAAGGCCATCTCCACGGCTCTCAAGGAGAGCAAGCCGGTCTACATCAGCGTCAGCTGCAACCTCCCCGCCGTCCCCCACCCCACATTCAGCCGCGACCCCGTCCCCTACTTCCTCGCACCAAGGTTTGTATGCTCCCTTCGTTCTTTCCTGCTTTTATTTTCTTGATGATACGTTCGTGCCATGATCGATCATGCGCTGCATGCATGCATGGGAAGATATATATGACGGATGAATTGACGTGTGCAATGCATGCAGGATGAGCAACCAGATGAGCCTGGAGGCGGCCGTGGAGGCGACGGTGGCCTTCCTGGACAAGGCGGTGAAGCCGGTGATGGTGGCGGGGCCCAAGCTGCGGGTGGCCAAGGCAGGCACGGCATTCGCGGAGCTGGCGGACGCGAGCGGCTACGCGGTGGCGACCATGCCGTCGGCCAAGGGGCTGGTGGCAGAGACGCTGCCACGCTTCCTCGGCACCTACTGGGGCGCGGTGAGCACGGCCTTCTGCGCCGAGATCGTGGAGTCGGCGGACGCCTACCTCTTCGCCGGCCCCATCTTCAACGACTACAGCTCGGTGGGCTACTCCTTCCTGCTCAAGAAGGAGAAGGCGGTGATCGTGCAGCCCGACCGCGTCACCGTCGGCAACGGCCCGGCCTTCGGCTGCATCATGATGAAGGACTTCCTGACTGAGCTGGGCAAGCGCCTCAAGAAGAACACGACGGCCTACGAAAACTACAAGAGGATCTGGGTGCCGGAGGGGCACCTGCCCGAGAGCGAGCCCGGCGAGCCGCTGCGCGTCAACGTGCTCTTCAAGCACATCCAGAAGATGCTCACCGGCGACAGCGCCGTCATCGCCGAGACCGGCGACTCGTGGTTCAACTGCCAGAAGCTCAAGCTCCCCGACGGCTGCGGGTACGTATTCCGATCAATTAACATCTTGCGGTTTTGCTAAGTTGATATGAGCAGCCTTGTGATCCGTGCGTGCAGGTACGAGTTCCAGATGCAGTACGGCTCCATCGGGTGGTCGGTCGGGCGCTGCTCGGCTACGCGCAGGGCGCCACCGACAAGCGCGTCATCGCCTGCATCGGCGACGGCAGCTTCCAGGTGACGGCGCAGGACGTGTCCACCATGCTCCGCTGCGGCCAGAACAGCATCATCTTCCTCATCAACAACGGTGGCTACACCATCGAAGTCGAGATCCACGACGGGCCATACAACGTCATCAAGAACTGGAACTACACCGGCCTCATCGACGCCATCCACAACGGCGAGGGCAACTGCTGGACCGCCAAGGTGACGTGCGAGGAGGAGCTGACGGCGGCCATCGCGACAGCGACCGAGGAGAAGAAGGACTGCCTGTGCTTCATCGAGGTGGTGGCGCACAAGGACGACACCAGCAAGGAGCTCCTCGAGTGGGGATCCAGGGTTTCCGCCGCCAACTCTAGGCCACCCAACCCGCAGTAGACATTATACTAGATCTCGATTTTGATGATTTGAGCGAGGCATTTTCGATTTACTAGAATCCAGCGTACGTTTGATTACTACTACTCCCTCCGTTCCAAAATACTTGTCTTTCTAGGCATTTCAAATGGACTCAACATACGGACGTATGTAGACATATTTTAAAGTTTAGATTCACTCATTTTGTGCCGTATGTAGTTACTTGTTGAAATCTCTAGAAAGACAAGTATTTAGGAACGGAGGGAGTAGTATGCTTGCATGCATGCAAACTTCGCATACTACTTTCTAGGCTCGAATAATTATTGATTAATAAAGTTGAACGATTCTTCTTATGTCGTCTTTCTACTGCAGAGAGTTAAACAAAATAAGTTTGACAATCTTTAGCCTCGAGCTCTTCTCAGTCCTTTTTTTTTTTGAAAGAAAAGGTAGATCATGTTCTACCTTATGCTTTCAAAACAGGCCGTAGCCTGGGTGAAAGTCATTTTACATGTAGGCGTTCTATCAGCCCAAGAAGATAGACGTTCCCTGACATTTCCCTCGGGTGCTTGCAGTCTCCGTAGCTTGATCAGGTCGGCAACCTCAGTGAGAATCCTCCCAGCTGTCCAACACTTGTTATGAAAAACTTGCTCGTTCCGATCATGCCAAAGCGCTACGGCAGCAGCTGCAAAGAAGACATGCCAGAGCGCATCATGTGCCTCCTAGCTATTTCAAAGGCCAAAAAATCTGCTGCAGATTCACATGAGTGAGATTGCCAAGTCCAGGAGGCCGGCCTTGGCCCAAACAGTTTGGGCAAGTTCCCAGTCCTTTATCTCAAAGGCCAAGAAATCTGCTGCAGATTCACATGAGTGAGATTGCCAAGTCCAGGAGGCCGGCCTTGGCCCAAACAGTTTTGCTACTCTCTGCACCAAGCTCCACCGCTAATTGGACTCCTCTGCTGCAAGCCAACAATTCCGCATGCTCGGGAACAGTGACGTTAGAGAAAAAAATGACAAGCCCCCGCGCGAAACATGCCATGATGATCACGCACGACCATTCCTCCGCCAGCCCGTGCTCCTTCCTTCTTCATGGCTCCATCGACATTCACTTTCAGCCAACCCTCCTCTGGTCTGCTCCAGGAAATATATAGTACCTGATGGTGATGTCGGTCTGCCTTAATTTGGATGTTTGGACTGCCACCGACCCATCTCTACAAGCATTTCTAGCCAGCCACATGTGATATAAATAATAAAGACATATAATCATGATAGCTTTCTCACCTTCCGTGTGTGTACTGAACCAATCAAAGGCATCAAGCAACCAAACGCTCATATTGGCCTGAGAATCGATATGCTTGGGAGGCATAAAGTCGCCCTCATTGTCTCGAGCATCAAGCACCAGGCTCCAAAATTGTTTGGCACAGGAGCACCTTCAGAACCGGTGCAGATCCGTCTCTTCGACGCCATCCACAACGGCGACGCCATCCACCGCCGCCGGAGAAAGACGGCGAGCGGCGGACGGCGGTGGCGGGCTCGCCCTTCATCCCAGGGGCGGACTCGGGCTGCGTGCAACGGCGACCCTGGGCGCCAGGCGTGGTGGCGGAGATAGGAAGCTGAAGCGGCGGCTCCAGGGCTTTTGGCGGGGCTACGCCTCCATGGCTTCCGGGGCAGCATGGTGGCCAGCCATGGCGCACAGTGGCGACGGATCTGGGCGCCCTTGGCTTCATCCTATTCTGCTTCAACAGAAGCCCTTAAATTCGTCTAATCGACCATTTCATAGGCAAGGGTGGAGGAGAAGCAAGCCGAACGTCTAATCGACCCGGACACATCAAAAATTCTCGGCGCCAAGAGAAAGACGAGATTCAGTAAGTAATTCACTAAGTGCTTTCTTTTATAAGAAGAGCGTCGGTTTGGAAGAAGAAAATGAAATACGAACAACCGCGCTGGTTGTAATAGATCGATTTGAATGCGTCTTCTTGCTCCAGCATTCAAGTTCCATTTCAAGGGAGGATGACGTACCATGATACTTTCTGTTTTGTCGAGCCCTGCCCAAATTCGTCTTGCTGTGGGTGGTGGCGGCCCGTGGTGTCGTCGGCGCCTAGCTAAGTGTCCGGGATAGTTCTCCACTCCGACGAGTGGAGGTGGTTGTCGAGGCGGCGGGTGCGTCGGATCTGGGTGTGGCCAGATTTGTGGCCGGCGTTGTCGGGTCGGCTTGTTCGGCTGCCGGTGCGCGCGGGCGGTGGGAGCTGGGTGGGTTCTAGCCCCAGATCTGGCCGCAGTCATCCGATCCTGATAGGTGGGCTTCTCTCCTGCGGGTTCCTGACGGTGTCGGCGTGGTTGCTGGGACCCTGGGCACGGGTGAAGTTGGTGGAGGAGATCCAGATTGGGGGGGGAACCCCTTGGTCGGCCCCGGTCGGCCACGCCGACAACGACGCTCAAGGGCGCCGCTTTTTTCTTGGAGACGTTGAGCCAACCTTGAGGATAAGGCGAGCGCAGGGCGGTGGCTTCGTTGGGTGCCGTGGTGGCGTCGACAGATATCCGGACTGGTAAGGATGATGCGGTTCTCTCTCCTGAAGATGGGTCAGTGGTCCCTGGTAGGGATGATGCGGTTCTCTCTCCTGAAGATGGGTCAGTGGTCCAATGAAAATGGCGGTTTCTAAAACATGTGCATGTGGTGTGCGCTTTAGATCTGCTGCACCGGCTGTTAGTCCCGATACGTTATGTGGATGGATCTGTGACAACACTGGTTTTAGATATGGAGAGTGAGAGCACTCCTCATTATTAAATTTGTAGGTGTGAGTAGTGCCTTCGGGTAATTTGATGTATGTACTTATCAGAACTTTGTGGAATAATTAATAAAGATGGTTGCATGCATCGATTGATGCAGAGACCGGGGTTTAACCTCCTTCTAAAAATAATCGATCTAGAGTCCAACGTACGTTTGATTACTACTCCCTCCGTTCCTAAATAATTGTCTTTCTAGAGATTTCAACAAATGACTACATGCGGAGCAAAATGAGTGAATCTACACTCTAAAACATGTCTACATACATCCGTATGTTGTAGTCCATTTGAGATGGCTAGAAAGACAATTATTTGGGAATGGAGGAAGTAGCATACTTGCATGCATGCAAACTTCGTATATTCTGTTAAATATAAAGACGTTTTTTCTGTTAAATATAATTGATTGACGACACTGGTTTTAGATAATTCGTCCTACTATTTCTAGGCTCGAATAAATAATTGATTGACTAATAAAGTAGGATGATTCTTACTTCCTCCTTTTTTTTAGTCTGCATATAAGATTTGGTCAAAGTCAAACTTTACAAAGTTTGACTAATATTATATAAAAAAATATCATCATCTACAATACTAAAGTTATATGTTATGAAAATTAATTTCATCATTCATCTAATAATGTTAATTTCATAGTGTGAATTTTGATATCTTTTTCTACAAAGCTAGTCAAACTTTGTACAGTTTGACTTTGACCAATTCTTATATGCGAACTAAAAAAACGGAGGGAGTAATCTGTTGGCAATCTTTAGCCTCGAGCTCTTCTCACTCCTTTGTCTCACTCAGATTTTCTTATTTCTCAATTTAATCAATGAAGAACCAAAATATAAAGACGTTTTTTCTTCAACGTCTTATATTCTGTACAGAGGAGTACATAATATGGTTTTCGTAGTCGATAAGGAAACAGAGAAAAAAGATTAGAGCAACGGTTCTGCTAAAGCACCATACTTGCAATTAAACTTGCAAGAAGCATGGGCTTGGAACAACCGTCATTATATCTGCACAGAGAAAATCAGGCAAGTTTCAATCCAAACTAGAGTGTGCTTCGCCGTGTCGTTCTTCACTAGTGGGTTGTTGCGGTCAGTTGTTTCGTTGACGGTTGTATTTGTTCTCAGAGGAGAATGGAGTTGTTGATGCGTGACCGTGGTGTCCGTGCCAGTCTGTGAAATTGTTGCTATAACAGTCATATATGGCCTGCCAATGAATTTCTTGCTCGCACAGCTCGACTCCGCCCTGCTTACTTGCTTAGTCTGTTCTATTACTAGCACAGAACAGCCGACTGTCATGTTTTTTTTTGGAAAGTTAACACGGATTTTAAAATTAGAAAAATGTTGCGAATTAAAAAAATCATGGATTTTACAAAAATGATTTGAATATTTTTTTTATAGATTTCAGATAACGTTCCCTAATTTTGAAAAAGGTTCAAAAATCCAAAAATCAAGGATCTTAAAAATTCTCATGAACTTTAAAACTATTGATGTATTAGTTATGTCAAGAATTTGGAAAAATGTTTCATCGAGTTTTAAAAATGTTCATAGTTTTTTATTTTCATGAGTTTTAACAAATATTAATGAAATGAAAAAATAAGTTAGAAAAAAAAGGCATGAAAGGAAGAAAGAAAAACATGAAATAAGAAACTAAAAACCCAAGCAATGCGTTCTCAACACCATGAAAACCGGCCGACCCATTATGGCTATTTACTCTCAACTAGCATAACACAACCTTACAAGCGGTGCCCATAGCAATCCAGCAGTTCTCGGTGCACTTGAGGCTCAAAATCTAGGAAATGGAAGTATCTTAGAAGATTCCAAAGCATGTGTCAAACCCACTGGAGAAGGAGGCGGGGAGAGGGAGGGGAGAGCCATCATGTGCAGGACACGAGCACGTTTCTTCTAGGTATTCCCCTGTCCTTTATTCGAAGCAAGTCAAATTAAATAATAATAACACTGCAAATCTTGAACCAAATAAAACTAAAAATAATAAAATGGTGGTAGAAGATAATAATGGAACACCAACGCCCAAAAAAATTGTTGAAAAACAGGTAACTAAGACTTAAAAGACAAGCCTGGCCCATGAAGCTTTTCCTCCACAATGGCATCGAAGCGTTGTGCCATCTCCGGCGTCATATGGTTCACCCAGTCTCCTGCCACCCCCTTCCTGAAGAAAGATGTGTGCGGGAACTTGACAAAGACCTTGTTCGCGCCCATCTTATCGGCACGCGCGCCCCTTAGCGTCTCGATGCTGCACAACTTCATGATGTCCTCCGGTAGGCCCGCCGCCTCCTCGGTCACCGTGAACAGCACCTCGAGAAACCGCGCAACCTCCCTGATGCTGTCGACCGGGTCACGCAGCATCTCCTCGTACCGTAGGAAGAGGACCCTCCCCGGGGCGTGGCTTGGCTCTCCTGCCAGTAGCCGAGGATGTGGTCCCAGATGGGGCCGTTGGAGTGCTTGCCCTGGCATGCATTCTCGAACAAGTCGGACAACGTGTACGTGCTGCCTTCCGTGGTCTTGGAGCTTTTGTAGAAGTGCCATAGGGAAACCACCATATCCTTGGGCTCCCTGGATGCACATAGAGAATTTTTATTTTTTTTGAGAAATGGATGCAGACAGATGAGTAGCCAAAAATCACACTGAATGGAAGTAAAAAAAAAACTAGGAATCGTTTTGTACCACTTTTATTTCAAAAACAATACCACATTTTTTAGAAAAGGAAAAAAATTGTACCACATGTATCTGAGTAAACTAACGGCCTGTGCATGGTTGATGTGTACGCAATGCATAAGTCAATGGTGCTAGCTAGCTAGCAGTGTGGATGATCTCCTCCAGCTCTCCTCTAACTCTCTGAATGAAAGCGAAATTAGCAGAGAGAAATGGCAGGTTTTACGTAGATACCTACAGACGTACACGATCTTGCAGCCGGGGTCGTGGGCGACGGAGGGAGGCAGCAGGGAGTGGTGCACGTGCGTGTTCATCAGCCTGGGCGACGGCAGCGCATCCAGCTTGGCCTCCTGCCCGGCGCTGAACAGGCTGTCGACCAGGGGGACGCAGTCGTGCGGGTTGAGGCGGAGGAGCGGGTGGTCGCCGTCTCCGGGTGGGTAGGCGGCCCGCGCCACATCGTGGCGAAAGACAGGGCCTTGAGCCACGTGGTGCCGCACTTGGGCGGGCTCGCTAGGAGCACGTCGTCGTGGGCGCGGCGTGAAGCGCCGCTGGAAGGAGAGCACCCCCGGCACCCTCCGGTGGGGCAGCCAGGCGCCCTTCCACTGCCGCATCAAGTGGCCTGCGTGTACGGTGATGGCGGGCATGTGTACTCTTCCGGCGGGGAGACGACGTGGTCGCCGCCGCGGCCGCAGACGTCTTTGAACGGGACGGGGCCGACGAGGCAAGACGATGAGCCTGGAGTGGCGGCCATGGTTCTGGTTTGGTTTGGTTGTACAGTACGCAACTTACAATGGCGCTAGCTAATAATCAACGAGTTAACAATGGCATTAGATCTTCAAAAAATAACAATGCACTAGATGCAATCCAGTAGAGTGTGTTGACATCAATCCAACTGAAACAGTTAAATAAGGAGAGTGGCTTTTTAGATCCAGCCTTGGATTGCTGCCATTTCAAAATGAGATGTGTGACAGTGCTGTGTTTGCAGGCTGACTACCGTA
Source organism: Triticum aestivum (assembly GCF_018294505.1). Classification (NCBI taxonomy): domain Eukaryota; kingdom Viridiplantae; phylum Streptophyta; class Magnoliopsida; order Poales; family Poaceae; genus Triticum; species Triticum aestivum. Next base: position 72,416,590 of record NC_057798.1, read on the forward strand.
TTAACAACGATGGTCAATGCTGCGCGGAATAGTTCTTCAGTTTCTTGGGCTGAACAATGCTTCACCTGTCGGGCCTAATTTGTTTCTGTTTTTCTTTTTAACAACGAAAGGGGCTTGAGGCGCCAAATATAGTGCAGTAGGACTGGGTGGAGAGCGCGTGTGCATGTGCAGCGTAACTTTAAGTTTGTAATTTCCTTAGTGGAGTATGGCGTTATGCCAGCGAGAAGGGTGTTGCCGGTGCATGCGAGCTGCATCCGACGGCTAGCGACGAAGGTGTTTTTACGGTTCTCCGGTGGTCGGAGACAGAGGCAGGAGGTGACTACTCCGTATGCCCTCTCTTTAATAAGTTCGCACGCCATCCAGATCTGGAGGTCATTGCGTCGTCCCTTAGAGCATGGTTAATAGCTCAGCCGGCTGCTGGCTATAAACCATCTCCACGTCACCTATAAAGCCTTCACGCACAATAGACAGGCTTTTAGGCTGGCTGTAAGACTGGCCCTAATAATTACTTAGACATTTAATACTGCATGTGTATATCACCTGTTGTGATCCAATATAAACAACAACTTTGTGGCCATTTCAATCAGCCTCCTAGTGTCAAGTAGGAGTATACTAGATGATCAACTCATACCACATCTAAATTAGAAGTATCAAATGAACATGCAGCCATGACAGATGAAAGGACAATACAGCCTAAAAGAGCAGAGTTGAGATAAGTAGGGGCACGAGTGTAGCTACAAGCATCAGATATATAGAGCATGTCATATAGAGCATGTCATATATGGAGCCATATATGATACAGATTAAGCCTAAAAGAGCATGGCATATATGGAGCCGTATATGATAGAAATTCAGCCTAAAAAAGCATGGCATATATGGAGCCATATATGAAACAAAGCACAGCAGCTTCACATCATACAGATTACAGAGCATGTCACATATGGAGCCATATATGATACAAATTCAGGGTTAAAAAATGTCATATATGGAGCATATATGATACAAAGCACATCAGCTCCACACCGTACAGAGAAAAGACGCCTCAAAAGCATCTGATTTTTCAGAGTTGAGATAAGTAGGGACACGAGTGTAGCTACAAGCATCAGATTTTGATTAACTACGTTAACCTAGATGCATACCATGCTTGCGGATCGGAGTCGTCAATATTCTCAGTCGTGTAGCCAAGCAAATGTAGCAGGCGGCGCCCAGCAAGGGCCTTGACCCGAAGTACCTGCTACACTCGTTGCTGCAGCCTCGTGAGCAAACATGTCCGGTGCAGAGGAGGCCGCCAGCGGAATGAGGCCGTCGCAGGACGGGCTGCGGCGCCGGCGGGATGAGACGAGGCGTCGCCGGTGAGACGGGTTGAGGCGCCGGCTGGACGAGATGTGGCGTCGACGCCCACCTGCTTGCTTGATTTGACGCCGCCGGTGGTTCTAGGGTTGGGGATGGGCTGATTTAGGGGTGATTTGGAGGCTTTGAGGCTTCGATTTGTTGCGCGCAGGAAGTGATTGGGGCTAGGCATGGGAAGAATTGGCGCACAGGGGGAGGAAGAAGCGCGGGAGGCGCACCGGATCGGAATCGCCAGCTCTGGCGCCCGCCTCAGGCTGCAAGCGGGCGGCTGTTCTTTGGTTTTGGCGATGTAGCCGGGCGACTGAAGGAGCGCCCGCTCCCTTCTCTTTCCTCCCTTCTCTTCCCTCAGGTAGGATTTTTCTGACGTGGAGTGGCTTGCAGCCGGCTGATTAGGCTCTATTGTACTTGCTCTTAGGTGTGGCTTGTGGAGTGTGGGCTCTTCATTGATGATTATGAGACAACTGCTATAAAGAACATAAGACTAAACAAATAGAGGATCATTAAATCAATTTTGTCCGCATAAAGAAAATCAACTATGAAGTATGCAAGACCGTGTGGACAAGTGAACGAGTAAAAAAATTTGATTATCTTTATCCAGTTCATTGTCATTATGGTGTTGTTGTTTTTAACTTGTTATCATGAGATCTTATATGTATGTATGTAACATGTCGGAATCTTCGCTGAGAAGGCTCTGTGTACTAATGATGTTACGTGAGTTGTACTCTAATGCGTACATCTATTATATTGTGTTTGAATTATTGTTATGGTAAAATGTGTTGTTTGTTATGGTAAAATGTGTTGTGGCTAATCTGAGACACGTCTATTGTAATATGTATGATCGCATATGCAAGTTTTTGTTGTTGTTTAATGTTGGGTTTGTGTTGACGGCTGGACATGTAGCTGCGGCGGGTGCCCCGGACTGCCTGCCACAACTAACAATATATTTCAATGGTGGGCGACCGCCCGTCACTAATGTCATGTTAGTAGTGGCGAGTGCCCATGTGAGCCTCGCGCGTCACTGCCAGACATTCCTGCGGTGGTGGCAGCATGGTAGTATAAGTATTTGAAATATAATAATAGCTATTATTTGATTGTCTTTCATATGCTATTGAGAAACAGTAAAACAGAGCCACCTAGGAGCCCTCACAGCGCTTTGCCGTACCTAACCGTTCGATCCATCCATCGACCGTTCTCTTGAACGTCTTCGTTTATCTCTTGGGCCGCTGCTCCACGGAACTATCTGTATCTGGGGCTGCTGAAAGAGGAGCTAGACACGCTGTGGAAAACGCCAGCCAATACGTGAGACGTCGCAGAGAAAGAATATTTTCCTATGAGAGCCACACTGCTCACGACGGTGCACGACTATCTTGGTTACGGATATGTCGCGGGGCAGGTGGTCCACGGATTTTCTGGATGCGTCAGGTGCATGGATGACACAACGTATCGCCAGCTAGATAGAGATCTCGGGTCTTCGAAAACCGTGTTCATGGGACATCGAAGGTGGCTTCGCGACGATGACTCATGGAGAAAACATAAGGATCTGTTCGATGGTGAAACCGAACCCCGAAGACGCCCACGTACGAGGAGCGGCGAGGAAATAGACGAGCTGTTGAAAAATTGGAAAGATTGCCCACTGTCGGGAAAGAAGCAAAAGGCGTCAGAGCCGGGAAAGAAGCGAAAGGCGCCAGAGACGCTGCTGAAGGTATGGAAAACGAGGTCTGTTTTCTGGGACTTGCCGTACTGGAAGATCCACCGTGTGCCTCACAGCCTTTATGTCATGCATATCACGAAGAACATGTGCGAGAGTCTACTTGATACCCTGCTCAACATGCCAGAGAGGACCAAAGATGGTTCGAAAGCAAGGGCAGACTTGAAATCAATGGGCATCAAGGAGGAGCTTCACGCTAATGATGATGATGATGAGGGGAAGCAGGACACGGAAAGTCGTCGCAAAGGCAAAAAAGCCAAGAAGACCGGAAATGACTTCCCTCCCGCGTGCTTCACTCTAAGTCAGGAGGAGATCGAGCAGTTTTTCACCTGCCTCGTAGGAGTAAAACTTCCTTACGGTTACGCGGGGAAGATAAGCAGATACCTAGACTCAGCGAAGCAGAAGTTCAGCGGGATGAAGTCTCACGACTGTCACGTGCTGATGACGCAGATACTTCCAGTTGTAATCCGTGGGATCATGGACGCACGTCCGTGAAACGCTATTTGGCCTATGCAATTTTTTTGACATCATCTCTCAAAAGTCGGTTGGCGTGAGGCAACTCAGAAGGCTATAGGAAGAGATCATGGTGATACTATGCGAGCTTGAGATGTACTTCCCGCCGCATTCTTCGACGTTATGGTGCATCTGCTGGTCCATATTATGGAGGATACCATCCAACTCGGGCCGACGTTCCTGCACAACATGATGCCGTTCGAAAGGATGAATGGTGTCATCAAAGGATACGTTCGCAACATGTCACGTCCAGAGGGAAGCATAGCCAGGGGCTTTCTGACCGAAGAGTGCATCTCCTACTGCACGAATTATCTAGGCATTGAGAACCCCGTTGGTCTGCCCGTCAACAGGCACCTCGGCAGGCTCGCTGGATGGGGTCACCGTGAGGGTCGCCGCGAAATGCATGTCGACTTCGAGGGTCGACTCGCCGACTTTGAAAGAGCAAACCTAGTCGTGCTACAACACATAGACCCGGTCGATCCTTGGGTGGTAGAGCATAAAACCTTTATTGAGAAGACGTACAATGACCGAGGCCAACAGAGGACGAACGAAGATATAATCAAAGAGCACAACTCATGTTTCACGCATTGGTTCAAGGAGAAGCTTCTGTCGTACCCTTTACATGAGGATTCTTCCGCGGAAGAACAACTCTTATTCGCCTTGTCACAGGGCGCCGAGCACAACCTGATGACGTATGAGGCGTACGATATCAACCGCTACACATTCTACACTGAGGGAAAGGCCATGAAGAGCGATGGTTATCAGAACTCCGGGGTAACGATGGAATCCTACACCGGTAACGACAAGGACAGATACTACAGAAAGATCGAGGAGATCTGGGAGCTGAGCTACGCTCGAGAGAAGGTCTCGATGTTCCGTGTCAGATGGGCCAAGAGCATCCTAAAAGAAGACCGGTATTTCACCACCATGGTTATATCCGAAGCCAAATCCAAGACCGCGGGCGCAAACTTCGACGTAAAAAATGAGCCATGGGTACTGGCTTGCCAAGTGGACCAATGCTTCTTCATTACTGACCCGTCAAAGCCCAGTCGTGTTGTCGTGAGGAGAGGCAAAAGGAAGATGATCGGAATGGATGCAGTCGCCAATGAGCAAGACTTCGACAAGTACGGCGACCCGAAGATGAAACATGACGACGACGATGAAGTACCAGCATACACCACAAGAAGAAGCAGGACCACCTACCTAAAGGACGTCCGTTCAAGAGAAGAACCCCATTTGCGAAAAATAAGGGCAAGAAGATTGTGAACAGATAGCTAGCTAAGATCGATTGTATTTAAATTGTAGCCTTCATTTCTTGATTGTATTTCGACAAATGTTTTCATATTCATAAATGTTTTACCAATTCGCAAATGAATGCAACTAAAAATCCAAAAAAAAATATTGATTATATTTTTAAATAACAAATTTGATGATATTTTTTCATATCCATAAATATTTTGAAATAAAAAATTTGATGATATTTTTTCACATTCATAAATGTTTTCAAATTTGATTGTCATTTTCTAAAAAAGTATTAGATACAACTAAAAATAATAGTCCAAGAAAAAGTACTAATGGCGCACCAGGAGAAGGTGCGCCATTGCTATCAATGTACTTATGGCGCACCCCTGGGAGGTGCGCCATTGCTAACTTTTCCCCCTCTATCCCTTTCCCCCTCGCCCCCGCGCCAGATCCCCCGCCATCTCGATCGCGCGCTATCCCCCCTTGCCAGATCCCCCTCGCCGCCGACGACCCTCCGCACCCTCCCCCGTTCCACTGCCGCCGATGACCCCCCGCTCCTCCCCCGCTCCACCGCCGCCGACGACCCCCCGCACCCTCCCCCGCCAACTCCACCGCCGCCGACGACCCCTCGCACCCTCCCCTGTCTCCTCGCTCGGTTCCCCCGAACGGAATCGGCCGAGCGCACCACCCACCCCCTCCCTCCCCCCAGAGCGAGACCTAGGGTTCAAGCCGCCGCTTCCGGCCCTCCGCCGCGGCGCGCCAGCCGGCCGAACCCTCCGCGGCCCCATCTGTCCACTCCAGGAGTCGTGCCTCCTCCGTCTGCATCGAGCCCCCCCCCAACTGTTTTACCAAATGTTTTACCAATTCAAAAATGTTTTACCAATTCGCAAATTAATGCAACTAAAAATCTAATAAAAATATTACTAATGGTGCACCGCTAGGAGGTGCGCCATTGCTATCCCAAAAAAAAAGTTACTAATGGCGCACCATCAGGTGATGCGCCATTGCTATCAAAAAATAATTACTAATGGCACACCGCTAGGGGGTGCGCCATTGCTAACCCTCCCCCCTCCCCCCCACTAAAATCCCCAATCTCACATTTCTCTCTAAGCCCTCCCCCCACCCCCCCCCCACCACTGCCTCGCCTCACCCGTGCCGCCCCCGTGCTCGTCGTCCCTGGCCGTGCTCGCTGCCCCCGCCGTCGACCCCCACCACCCCCGCCGCACCCGACCACCACCGCCCACAACGCCCCCGCCGCACCCGACCACCATCGCCCCCAACACCCCGGCGCCTCGCTCCCCGTCGCCGACCCCCACCGCCCCCGACGCCCCCGACCCCCACCAGACCGCCGCCGCCCCCAAATCTCTCTCTCGCTCCCGGCGGTGGCTGCCTCGTCGAGCTGCCCCTCGACGGCGGCCAATAGGAGCTTGTGATGGTACCATCTTGTTCTGGTAAGCGGATCGCGGCGACTCCGGCGGAAGCCTCCCCCATCCACCGCGCTCCTTCTCGTCTGGATGTGTAGATCCGTGGTCCTGACTGTTCCTTTGCTGTTGTTGTTGTTGCGCAGACGAAGGGAACGGGCAGCTTCGGCAAGCGCCGGAACAAGACCCACACGCTGTGCATCCGCTGTGGCCGCCGCAGCTTCCACCTGCAGAAGAGCACCTGCTCCTCGTGTGGCTACCCCGCCGGCTGCATCCGCAAGTGTAAGTCCCGCCGCCAGATCCCCTTCCCCTATCTTAGCATGCGATTCGAGTCCTTCTGCCTAGCTGCTTTAGGCAGATGTGGTGCTTGGTTCCTGCGCGAGGCCGTGATTTCTGAGGGTTTCGATGTTGTTGTGGTAGCCCCATCGCTGTTGCCTTGAATCGCATTCATGCTAGCTCTGTGGCTCGACGTGGGACGCATGTGGCTTGATGTCTTTATCTGAACTTTCATTGTGAGTAGTTCTTGTTTGATGTGATGTGGCTGCCTTTGATCATAAGCATGATAGTTTGAAGATGTTGTGAATTTGCTATGATGTTTTCCTATGAATTTGCTATGTGGTGCTGCTTATATATGCTAGAACTAATTTTGATATGGATGTGCTGATTGTGTCAAGTAGTAGTACAAGGTTGTTGCCCTCTGGATGCTACCATTGTATTTGCATAGAGGAAATATTGATGGCCTATCTGTCCTGCATATTGTGCTTTGGATGTGCTTTGGCCTGATTGTTCACAACAATATATATACCGTGGTAATACTAGAAGGTTGCTCCCTGCCATATTGTTCAAAGCAATATATACTTTGGAATTGAGCTGCTCTGATGAATGCTTTTGTATGATGTTGAATTGAGCTGCAGTATATGTACTAGATGTATACTAGTAGTAGATGTATACTAGTAGTAGATGTCTATTTGCTATTAATTTGAGTACTACAAGCATTCATAGGCTACTAGATGATGTTGATTTTTTGCACATTTAGTTGTAGTAACTTGTACTTGAGGATACCAAATCAAGAAGGCCCAATCAGATTTGCATGATGAAACTGCAAGTTTGAATCTCTAGGACTCTTTGGGTGTAGCTGCCTCTTTAGTTTTTTATCTGTAGGGAATTGAAGTGAAATTGACTTCCCTTGTTTTTATTTCTAGACTAGATTTTAGTGGCAAGTACATACAGGTTCATGTTCATATACACAAGTCTGTATTTTTGTATGATTCAAGTTTATTTTTTGTTTTTTCAAACTGGGCTACTTGCTGAGACAAATCTAGATATGACTTCCTCTTCCAGTTATCCAATATAAATATTGACATATATGTAGGCAGTCAAAGTGTTGTGTCCAAAATGAGAGATTTCCAAAAACCAAATGACATGCCTACTGCCACTAGACAATACAACTAGTAAGCTTCAGGTTGCCTACATGGCATGCCTACTGCCACTAGATTATAATGGGGCCTGTTGGACCCATTTTAAGCTTTGGCCTGTCAGTTAAGTAACCTTAAACAGTTATGCCAGGACTCTGAACCAAACATCTAGCCCAATATTACCTTCAGCTTTTTCTGATTTACAACACGAGGTAGCGACCAGTAGAATATTTCTGCAGGTAATTGTCGTGTAATTTGGTCGAAAATTTGTTTGTTGTTACTTACTTTGTGTAATCCGTCTGTAGGGGATTCTTGCAGAACTTGAGTACAGTCCTGTGGGGTTCATCACCCGTTGTTACAGAGTGATTCAGTGATAGAGACCAGAACAGGTGCGGTTCATCATCCACTTACTTATAAGGGAGCAGTATGCATCTAGTGTAGGCTTGTATACTTGTATAGTTTGAGATGTCTCCTGTTCTGGGTCATAGACTTTGTGCCATGGCCACATTTGGTTTTCTGTTTGGCCTCAATTTGGCCTGGCAAATGATGGTCTACTAGCTGGCAAGATGCTTTGGCAGAAGTTCAGAACTGTTATGTAGTATTGGCTGTTAGTCTGATATGAATCTAGAAGTGTTGATTTTCCTTGGTATATGTTGTGTTCAGTTTTGGCAGGAGTTCAGAACTGTTAGGCAGTCTTGGCCCTGTTGAAGAGATCATATGTTCATAGCTCCAACTATCGGAAGTCCTGTAATTCTTCACTCGCTGACCAATAGAGGATTTGTTTTGGTTTGGTATATGCAAAAAGTAGAGGTTTTCCCCCTGATTGGTACAAGTGTGGTATAACAAGTGTGGCCAGATTGCATAGTTCCCTTCCTGTAGTGCACACTCATTGCTGGAGTTTCAGTATAACAAGTGTGGTATAAAAAGTTTCAGTATAATAAAAAAAATTGGTCTCTTGAATTCTAGACAAGATAATGTGAGCTAGCCTGAAGGTGATGCACTGATGCCCAACCAATAAAAGAAAGAAAATAACCCCGTGAATGCTTTTATCTTTTATTTAGGCAGAAAAGTGCCACAAAGCAAGGATAAGATTGCTGGAGTGGCCTCTCTTTACTTGTTATTTGATTATTTGTCAATATTTTGAAAATATTATGGGAGAACAATGGCTGGTCTAACTAGTTTATCTTTGTTGCAACCTGCATTTATTGACCGATGCCATTCTTTTGGTATGCAGTGATTATGGCATCTACTAAATCTTGAACTGGATAGTATTATCGTGTTATATATTTCACCGTTTTGAAAAACGTTATATATATTCATACTGATGTTGACTCTATAAATCATACTTATTAGACATGTTTTACGTGTTGATCCATCAATTGATCACATTGAGAAAGACTTGTAAAGATGATGATCATCTTTTGCAGAAAACAATTTCTGTAAACACGTCAGTAACTTTGCTAGTTTGCTGGGTTTTGTCTCCGACCCTCGTGTCGTGATGATTTTGCAGGTACCAAGAGAGGCCCTTGAGCTTGCTGGAATGTCGATTAACTTCCATTCCGGCAAATTCGGGTACTCCGTATGTCCTATTTTCAGCAAAGGTCATGCTGAAATTTTCCGTGAATTTTAGCATGACTTTGCTAAAAATAGGACATATGGGGTACTTGCGACTAATGCATGGGCCGGGGTATCTTAGTACTTAATTAAGTAGGATCAACTGCCTCTTGTGTTATACATATAGAAGTGTGATATGTTTACTGTCTCTTGGTGTATTAGAATTCTCCTTCCCTTTTCTTGATAGGGTATATTATTAGAAGATACCCATATATATCAGTCAACCTAGGGTGCCTCGGCATCGATAAATCCTAAATGATGAAAACTTAACTTAGCATTTAGGGTGCCTCGGCGTCGACAAATCCTAAATGATAAAACCTTGGCTTTTAGGGTGCCTCGATGTCGATAAAAACCTAAATGAAGCTTAGGCTTTTAGGGTGCTTCGGCATCGACAAACCCTAAATGATAAAAGCTTAGCTTTTAGGATGCATCGGTATCGACAAACCTTAAATGAGGAGACAAGAAGAAGGGGGTTAGGAAGGGACTTGGACCTTAGCAACAACACACTAACAGGTTCCATCCCAAAGCACCTAGGCAATATCACAAACATCTCTCAATTGTTTCTTGATAATAACCAACTTTTTGGAAACATTCCTCGAGAATTAGGTTATTTGGTCAACTTAGAGATCTTGTTCCTTGACAATAACCAACTTTTTGACCAAATTTTTTTCCTATTTAGAGCGAACATGGCCCACAACGATGAGGCTGGCGGTTCGGGCGGCAAGGCATTCTGGGAGCTATCTCAGGAGATGGAGGAAGAACCTCACCGCTATGAGGACGCCGCGGAAGACACCGATCCTGACTACACAACCCCTAGTGGCGTCGGGGATGACACCACTGATGATGCCGCCGAGGATGCCACCACTGATGATGGTAGTGCATGCACAGATGGTAGCCAGCCGAAGAGGCAACGGAAGGACCGACGCCCGAACATGCTCGGCACCGTCAAGGAGGAATTTACTGAAGTGTCCTCCGAGGGGCATCCAACGACGCCCAAAGAATTAATCAAGGGGTACTCGGTTTAGCTCGGGTGCATTCTTCGGAGCACCATCTCGATCAACACCGAGAACCTAAGGCATAAGGACCGAGGGAATTTGCGCAACCTCCTCTTCACGAAGCTGCACGAACGATACAAGTTCCCCGCTGACTTTACAAACGCACGCCTCTCAGGGAATAAAGTGAACAGTGTCGCCCTCACGAAGATGAGCACGGCCCTGTCTACTTGGAGAAGCGCGGTGAAGAGAATGATTGACAAAGGTGATAGTTATGAGAAGATCAAGGAGAAAAATCCTTCGATCAGCGAAGATGACTACAAGGAGTTCAAGATCAAGTGCGAGAGCAACGCAACCGTGGAATCAAGTCAGTGGGGGAAAGATATGCGTGACTTGAACTAAGGGGTCCACCAACTCGGTCCCGGCGGTTACAGAGTGGCGGAACCTATATGGGACAAGGAGGACGCGGAGCGCGTCGAGCAAGGCCTACCGCCCCGCTTCGAGAAATACCGTGACAAGAAGACCAGGAACTATGTCAGGGCCCGGTACAAGGTAAACCCAGTAACAAAGGAGCTTACCACGGATGCGAAGACCAAGGCGCTTGAGCGTGTTCTGGTAAGGAATACACCCCCGCGTAATTAGCTCCATATAGTTGCATTCTAATTAATGAAGCCAAATTTCTAAATGGTTCACATTCCTTTCACAGGACACTGAAAGCAGTAGCGCGGGGACGTCTCAGAGCTCCCCTTGGGACAATACTTTAAATAGGGGGTTGAACGTAATAAAAAACAAGGATAAGTTCAGTAAGCCGTCAGCAGCTGGTCGTGTGGCCGGCAAAGGCTTGTCCATGAAATGGTCGTCATACTATAACGCTGGTGGGCGAAAGGAGAGAAAGACCAGCTCAGAAAGCCAGTCGCGCGAGGTTCAAGAACTCAAGGCACAAGTGGCGCGGATTCCGGAGATGGTCCAAGAGCAAGTGCAACACCAACTGGGAATGACGCTCACCGCCATTGTGCGTACCTTGATTGAGGGGCTGCAGGCGTGGATTACGGGTGGCCAACAGGGGCCGCCCCCGGTTCCCAGCTTCACGGCCAGCAACTCGCACAACGCGCAGGTGGCGCCATTAATGTCTCCGGCGGAGGCGGTATTGGTGTATCCGGCGCCGGCGCGGCCATTGGAGCTTAATGCACCCGGTTGTGTGAAGAATACGTCGGCCGGCACCTCGGCAGCAAGCAGCCGCTCCGTCACTTGCACGCCCGCCGTTGGCGGTGCCTCGACATTAGCCGAGCTTGATGCCATCACGGTAACTAAGCCTCTTGACCGATGACTTCATCTCCTTGCCTTTGACTGGGCATCCCTGATGTCCTACATGTTTTCGCAGGGCGTCGGCGCCGACGTTCCATGCACTCTCCTGCACTTCGTGGGCGGCAAGTTGATCGATGTCGCCAAGGGCAGAATCGTTCAACCGGGCAACCCCGTGTTCCACCGTAATCCGATGCCACCCACCGTGTATAGGATTCAACTGGTTCGGGTGCTGCCAGGCTGCGACGACTTGCTACCTTCGTTTTGACCCGCTGGGGCCGACGAAGATGATGTGATGACCCTTGGCGCCTTCTTAAGCTGGCCCCTGCTTTGGCCGAAGAGCCAGATTTGTTTGGGGGCGGGGGACACCACCCCACAAACAACACTGCCAGTCGTGCCGGCGCCAAGCCATGGAAAGACCGCCGCGACGCTAGCGGACATGCCGGACATGCATATGGCACAGGATCCGGACATGCATATGGCACAGGATCCGGACGACAACGACGACAATGGTTGTACATTTACCAACGTCGATAAGTACTTTTGCCGAACATGGGTACGGTGACGAATTCTTGGGGCCTCCTTCTCAAGAACCCAACCCTGCAAAAGACGACCGCGATCTAGCTGGTACCGCGGAGAAACCCAATTGCAACAGGCGTCGTCTGGCGTTCAGTTCTCAGGAGACGCCTCCAGCTGCCGCCTTCACCGAGCCTCAGATAGCCGAGGTGCGAAATATTATCATCCCCAACACACTTAAGAAGGCGGTTTCTGAGCAGAACTCGATCCCATTACAGCAGAAGAAGAAGGGACGGAAAAGAAATACTAACAAGGGTGGTGCGAGCCAGCCGGCATCGAGTACGATCCGTACTCAGGACGGGCCACCTTCACCTAAGGATATCTCGAGGAGGGTGCATGTGGCGGGTAGGCCGATGCTACCGACTAATCTGCTCAATGCTGCAACCGGTGCTATGCGGAGTCTGCATGACAGTGTTCTTTCTTTGGAGAAGCGGCGTCTCTCCGAGAATGATGTGGCATACCCGGTTTTCAGGTGCCAGAGGGCAAGGGCTTTGTGGATAGCGCCATCGGGGGTACGATCGCCATGCGGTTTGATGACATCTTCGCTATGTTTAACCTTCATCCGCTGTACTACACCTACGTTCGGCTATTTTCGCTGAGTATGGAGATGCGGATCATTAGAGACAAGACCGCAGACATTGTGATAGTCGACCCCTTCTACATGCGTGCCAAGATCTTGGGCAGCGCTGGGGACCAGCAAGTCGCGAGTTCACACCTCGAAGGCGTCATTCTGACAAACCCAGATAAGGATAACTTCCTCGTGCCTTACTTTCCTGAGTAAGTCATCCCCTCACCGCCCCGTAACATATGATTTCTTAGATTTCGATCGTTCTTTTTTTTCTTCTAGCATTTCGTGTTTTGTGCATTGACACACATTGCACACTCATCCTCTTAAGCCCGAAATATTCCATGGCCACGCATTTCGACTCGGACCGTCAGTCGAAGAAAGACTACACAAATATCAAGAAAGTTCTTGATGATGTTCTCCCCGGCTACGCCAGATCTGGAGGCATCTTCAGCAGGCCAATTCGTAGGTACGACAAGAACGTGTTCACCCATAATACAACGTTCCCCTGCGTCAAGCAGCCGCCTGGCAGTCAGAAGGATGCCTACTACGCCCTCCATCACATGCGGGCGATCGTACGGGACCATAATCACCTTCTGCTACCAAATAATCTCAAAGATTGGGCCACACGCTTGTCGGCAATCCAGGACGCGGACATCAGACAAGAATTATTTCGCATCCAGTCGGAGTTTGCGGAAATCATCCATCAAGATGTCCTTTGTACCTCGGGGCGGTTCTACCTCAGATATCAATCGTCCAACAGTGAGATAGAAACAACGCTACAAATGCAGGCTGACAACGCCCGCGATTTCATGACCATCACGAAAGACGACGGCTTCATCCACGCTCCGGTCCCTGAGTCGAGTCGAAAGTAGTGATGCTATATAGTTCTGAAATGTCGATTGACTCATGTTGTAATATTAAACTTTAATGAACTTGTATGTCTGTTTGATTTGGACAGTCGTTCAACTTATATGTAATTGATGCTATTTATTAATAGGACCATGAATCATGCTATTAATGTGTTGCTTTTCTCTTCCGATCCTTTTGTTGCATACTTATATATTGCTTATGTATTGTCTGTGAATTGCTACTAACGTTTTGTTTGGCTAGTGCATATATAGAGATGTCGTCGTATGTCGTGTACAAGGGTAAGGTTCCCGGAGTCTACGACGACTGAGAGGAGTGTCAGAGACAGGTTCGCCGTTTCAACGGTAACAGTTACAAAGGGTACACCACTAGGGCGAAGGCGAAAGCTAGATACACGCGCTATCTAGCGGGAGAGAGGAGGGAGCGTTGGAGGAACCGGATGAAGACTAGTTTCATCGCGATGATGCTCATCGTGATGACCGCAACTTTCTTCTATGTGATGGTAGTTTAGATGATCGATATCGACTTGTAATGTGAAGACAAACTCGCTAGTCGCGGTCTCGAGACTTATAATGTTCTAACTTTGTTCGATATTTTAAATTCGGAGACTAATATGATGAATTGTATTCGGAGACTAATATGATGAATTGTATTCGGAGACTAATCTTCTATTGTATTCGATAAATCTGTTGTTTATATGTTGTATTGTCTATATTCTGTGCAGTAATATATTTTGTAACCTGTGAAAATATCAGAAAAGAAAAAAAATTCCTAATATTCATACTAGTGGCGCACCACTCTGCACTTTAGTGGCGCACTGCAATAAGCATACTAGTGGCATATCATCTATAAGTGCGCCATTAGTAAGCCAGAGCACAAGGTAAATATGGCCCCCTGGGAGGCATACTAATGACGCACCGTGTGATATACTAATGGCGCAATCCCTGATGTGCCATTAGTATCTGGTATACTAATAGCGCACCTTTCATTAGTACTAATTACTAGTGGCGTGATGCTAGTGACACACCTATAGTGTGCCATGCCATTAATGGCCAAAACAGGTGCGCCACTAGCAGGCCTTTTCCTAGTAGTGGACAGCCGCTAGCGAGCGCTAACGAGCCCCCGGCCGCCAGCTAGACGCTTCCAAAGAAAAAACAAACTAGTGCGCGCACGTTAGCAACTGCACTACTACGCCGGCCCAATTCAGCAAATACTTTCAAGGTTTAAAATAGACCGGGATTAGAGAGTTCGGTGTGCTGATTTTAGGGATTGAGAGTTCGGGTTTGATTTAGCTTTTGCCTACAAATTCAAGGTTTGTTTTGGACTTTTTCAAAAAAAAAACCACGTGCGCGTGGTGTGGCGGCCAGCAGCGTGGAGTGACTCGCATGGCCACCGCGCGTGGGGTCCGACCGACGCGACCAATGGCGTCGCATGCCGACTGCCCTTCGGGTCAGATCAGGATGGGCAGTGGCCGGGGATGCGGATCGATACATGTCGATTGGATACCACCCGCTCGCGATTCGATACCATTCACAGGGCTTTAATGGCATTAGATGCGGACGCCGGTGGAGGATAATTACAAGTCAGTTACCATGGCGCTTCCTGTATTCCAGGAGTGTCCATATATTCCTTCCTTCCTCCTCGCATCAGGCTAGGTCTGGCGACCGAGGTAAGAGCAAGTATAGTAGATCCTAGTCAGCCGGCTATAACATTCACCACGTCAACAAAATCCTACATGGATGAGTGAGAAGGGAAGAGAGAGAGTACAGCTGGCTCTTTAGCTATCGCCGGGCTGCAGCACAGTGTACGAGAAAAAGGAGGCTGCATGCAGCTCCTTTTTTCCTCGCTGCCAATTACTGTTCGTTTCTCTTTCTTCCAACCTGCATGCATTGAATACTATAACCAGTCTAGTAGTCCACACATAGCCAGCTTATTATACAAGCGTACGTATGCAAAGACTTTATGTGACGTGGAACCAGTGGTGGAGACAGGGGGGACCAGCAGGGGCCCTGGCCCCCCCTAACATCAAGGATTTACTGCTAATTTACTTATAAACAGTGTAGAATTAGTGTGCATTTGCAGGTAGGAGCCTATTTTTTCAATGGTTTGGCCCTCCCAACCAATTTTAACATCCCTGGCCCCCCTAATCCAATTTTCCTGGCTCCGCCACTGCGTGGAACAGCTATATAGCCGGCAGCATGCGTTTCTATTAGCCATGCTTTAACGGGCAGCGGCTGATACCTATCCTCCGCTCACCGTCCACGGTGCAGCGACCAGGCCCTCAGGAGCGAACTGGCTGCAAGGCAAACCGAGGCGGGAGCACCACCTCGTTGCTCAGAAGGAAAAGCGGTTGCGTCGGGTCAAGCAAAGGCAGCGCAAGGAGCTGCCCTACCACTCGCGGAGGTGGGGCCGAATGCAAGAACATCTTGGGCAAGCGTTCCGATGCCAGGTACACAAATTCCAGGGGGAAAATAGGGGCACACATGCCTCCAAACTATCCATGGCTTGATTACATAATTGTATTGGAGATATGAGGATTAAATTGACGCTACACTCTTACTGAAATAAATGCCTAGAAATTTTGGACTTACCACCGACTTTTATTGCTCCACTGATTGTAATAGAGATGGATGAAAACGTACTTGCTTGAAAGTATTACCTTATTCCTAATTTTAACACAAAGAGGTTTGATGTTTTTTAAGAGATATTCAGGTTGATGCCACCAATAGTTCTGGCACGCAGTAGACATGTTTTTGATTATATTCATGCAAGATTTTGGCGGTCGATTTTGCAGGTTGCTAATACTTTTGACAGAATTTACTGAAAAGGTAGGGCTTAATATTTACTGACTATCAATCCTTTACTGGTACTAATATGAATTCATGAAAATCTTATGATAGAGCTGCCAGTCAGGTGTGGCAAAGCTGGGGCACTGATTTAGTTTCACCGACTTTTTCCACAATTATAAATGTGTTGCTTGTCATATATTTCAGGCAAATCATTAGCTAGATTTCGTTGGATGGGAGAACGGAAGAGATGAGGAAATTAAAATATGTTGTTAGTTGTGGTTATGGTCGGTTGGCAGGCGAGAAGATGGGAACAGCGGATGAGATAATTTTCTCCAGTGGATGAGATAATTTTCTCCATTGGAGAAATGTCTGGACCTAAAAGCAAAGGAAAAATGCTCTAAAGACAATAGGAACCAAGATGGATTGAACAGATGCAGGATTTGCTGAATATACAAGTACACCATGTATATAATTTTCTTAATTTATGATCTATCCCCAATTAATAGTTTACTTGTGATCTCTAAGACTAGCCACAGTGGAAGTAATTTCAGCAGTAACATCGAGTCCAACTCAGCAAATTTGCTTATGTGGCAATGAGTTAATGAGGAGATAGGTAATTATAGTAACTTAACTAGTTACTGTAACATCACATGCCTCAATGCAATATGAATCTATAACCTAATAAATGAAGTTTTGCAAGTTACCACACTTATGTTAATATCCATTATGAAGTCAGTAACAAAGTCTAGGGATATGTGTATTGTTACTAGTGTATGTTACTCACCATTGTGGCTAGTCTAGGGTCAACGTGACCATGTTGTAATTTGACATATCGACAAAACAACTAAATTTTCCTTCTTCTGGTCACTGAATACGAAAATTCTAACAAATTTATTGGACTAACGGATGGGCGCTCGGATGAGGACTTTGGGTGTTTTTTGTCTGTTTTCTCTGTGGCAATTGAGCGAACCATTCGTATGAGGTGAGCGATCTAAGCCTTGCCACTGTTGAACAAACGCCAAGAAAAAGTATATATATGGCGAGCGACCAAATGAAAGTCCAGGCATCTCAGGGAAACGTACTAACCTATTTCTTTTCTAGCAAACGTCCTAATTTCCTTACAATACATTTTCCTCATCCAACGGCACATACCTACTAAAATTTCAATTGTTTTTGTCAGTAACATTAAAAATACTATGGCTCCAAATAGTTGTATCAAATACCAATATTAAAGCGGCACCGGCGCAGCAACGCGCGCCTTCAATGATCTAGTATACAGTGGAACCTGGCCATTTTCTCCTTCTATTTTCTGATGGAACCATACTATTCCTAGTGGCGTGGAGAAAAAACCAAGTGCGCATGCATGTTTTTTCTCATATCAGTGACATCCGATCCGCAAAATGTGTTTACAGTTCACTGAAAAACGGTTTTGCGGGCCGGCCCGCAAAACTGAAAATCCCCCATAAGTGAATTTGACAGCGATTCGGACTATTGAGTTCAAATTCGAAGAATAAAACATAGTTCGCGCGCAAATAAAAGCATAGTTTTGTACGGCAAACGCAAAAGGAATTCATGCAAAAGTGACGACCACGTCCATCGTCATCTTTGTCACTTTTCACCCGTCGCCTTGATCAAGATTTGGTCTTCCAACATCGTGTAGTTCTTCGATCTCGCGCCTTTTTTTTGTTTGCGCTTGCTCATACACCCCCTCATCTATCTTCTCCAGTTCATCTTCACCATCGTGATCGTCCAAGCCACCCTCCATTTCATTGTAATCAAAATCAGCGATCGGGGCTTGATCGATGTCGAGGGTGTTGGTATCCAACAAGTTGACGAACTCGACAATGGCATCGTTCGAACCACCGCTATAGTGAGTGACATCAAGTCACGAGCTACCACAATGGCGAAAAGGGAAGCAAGTAGAAGGAATCGAAGATGCATACCTTCCGACCATTTCATCAAACACCTTCCCTGGCCGTGGAAGCAGTGACGTTGAACGGCATCGTTGGGGTACCTCTTGCTGGGGTGGAGGGAGAGGATGAAGGCGCCGGCCTTTTCGTAGGAACCATCTTGCGCTTCACGCCCAAAACCTTGCCCATCTTCTCCGACGACGGCTGGGCAGATCGCGCAACAGAGGCGGCGGCGGGCGCGCGTGCCTTCCCAGCAGGGCCATCCGGATTGCCGCCCTGCACGACCACGTTGCCCTGACGCTTGGGGGCAGGCGCGGTGGTGCCTTGAGCGACGGCGGGGGCGAAAAGGCTAACGGCGAGATCTGCTGGAGGGGATTGCGCGTGCGCGATATCCACGGTGATGGGGGATGGCTGGGAGGCTTCCATGGCAGCGAAGAATGGCGGGGGGAGATGGACCGGAGCGGGCGGAGGCGGGGCAATGGTGGCGAAGGTGGTGGGAGGCGGGAACTGCCGCGTGGAAATTTCCCTCGCGCCAAATCTCGTTGCGAATAGGGGGCGAGCTCGGGTCGGCCTCCCACCTCGTGAACCTAAACGTTGAGGGCGAACTTTTGCCGCGCCCCGCAAAAATTTATACGGGTCTGACGCGTTTGCAGGGTCTGATCGGACATCATTTTTCCCGCGGATCCGTGTTTTGGCGGTTATTTCGCGGGTCGGGGCATTGTATGGGGTCTGCTAGAGATGCTCTTAGCTATGCAAGGGTGGTGGTTTGGCTCCAGGTGTTGTACCTCAGTATTTTTTTCAAATATGTTTCAAAGACTTTAGTTATCTTAAGAAAATTCCACATGAAGTTAAAAAGGAAAATAAATAAATTCCACATATACATCAAGATACATAACTATATGATCTTATATTTGACATTTTAGGTTTGTGCCTACATAAAAAAATAATATTAAACTTGATCCATAATAACAAATAATATGTTCACTGTGGGCCCACTATTTTGTCGATAGCCTTTTATGCTTGCTTCTTTCAAAATGGGAATGGGTTTATTCACGAGTCGAAAGCAAACGAAACACCAAAAATATTGGAAAAGGCTTATGTTTGTTTGTCCTACTACTATTACTTGTCCATTCTTGCCATACAGAAAGAACAATAATACACTACTTTTCCTACTGGGGAATTGACTGGGTGTACATTAAATAGCTGAAGTATGCCCGTGATTTGGGTTACCAGATTGTACCACTCAAGGGTTACTAGCTTGAGGATATGATTAGTCGTTTTGAAAGGTTTGTGTTAGATATCCTCAGCTTCTTTTACTATATAGAAGAAATAAGAATAATAACTAAGTAGGTTTGGACCCATTAAAGGAGGGGCCAGTGGCACGCGCACAAAATATGAGGAAATTGGTGCCCAACGAGGCTGGCGAAGTCGACGCAAGAAGTAGGTGGATGTGTTGAAAGCAACAAAGTGGCAAGCTTTTTTTTTGCATTGTGGGACAAGAAATTCCCAACCAATGCTAGGTTGAGACATTTTAGCAAAGAATGATTTCTCCAACAATATGAGGATTAATATTGAGAAAATTTTTATTTCCTGATAGTTTATATTTTTGTATGTTTTAATGTTGAACCAAAAAGTTGGGATTCTTTTGTACACATTGTAATCTAATACTCTTTCCGTCCCGAATTGTTTGTCTTAGATTTGTCTAGATACGGCAATCCGTATCTAAAAAAATCTAAGACAAGCAATTCGTGCGGAGGTAATATTTGTCAGTTTGAAGTTTGTATGTTGTTTTCAGACAAAATAATAATATTTGCACATGGATCTTGATGGAAATAATGGATGATTGGATATAAGGTGTAGGTGCATTGGGGTGAAGGGTAGGAATATGAGGGTACGGTTGCCTTCGAACAGAGAATTCGTCCAGATGAGATCATTAAATGTGTGACGACTATGAGTAGACTTTGTTACCTTTATCATTGTTAGGTAGGAAGCATTGTGTTTCATCACTGTACAAGCCAAATATTCATGTAAATTAGGATAACACTAAAGAGAAATCTTAGATTACATTTTGAAATTGATGCAAGAGTAAAGAATGTCTTACTAGTTTGATGTCTATCCCATAGCTGCATGCATACTGCAGATTGTCAAGCAGTATTAAATCTTTCAGAATAGGAGAACGTATTATACACGTACAAAAAATCCAAACCAAAAAGATGGATACCAATCTGTCATTATGTTACACTAGGCATGTGGTTGGGACACTGTGTCAAGATTCATTGGGGCCAAGGGGCCAATGCCCCCTCCCCACCCCACCCCCCACCCCTCCTATATTTTTTTTTAGAAATGTACAAGATTAATTGCAATACTTTGAGTTAGGCATCTATTGCAACCATGTACTTCTTTAGGCCACATCAAGCAGTGTGGCGACAGTTCTTTGATGTTTTGCTCGTACTCGCTGGCCACTGTGTAGTTTCCAGTTCCACGCCTGGGCTTGCTGATGTGACTGTCGTAAGGAGAACCAAAGCGCTCCTCCCTTCATGGTTGTAATGGCATGAACTGAAAAGTAATACTCCCTCTGTATATTGTATATAAGGCGCATCAGTTTTCGTGCAAGTCAAACGGTCGTATGTTTGATCAAGATTATAGAAGAAAATTTCAACATCTTCAATTCCTAATAAATAAAGTATGAAAATACTTTTCATTATGGATCAAATGATATAAATTTGGTGTTGTAGATATTAATATTTTTCTAGAAACATGCACAGGTTTGATTTTTTTAAAACTATAATACATCTTATATTTTGGAACAGGGGAGTAGATAAATCCCTTACAAAAAGTGTTAAGCATATAAGCACTTTCGACTTGATTTGCAGTGGTCAGTTATGTAAGACAGGGTAGTGTAAATACAATGCGAAGGGGGAGGAATGATGTTGTGCAGGAGGAACGGAGCTGGGCTGCGCCAAAGCTAGGGTGGTGTAAATTGAATACCGATGGGTCCTTTGTTGCGTCGGAACGGGCTGGCGCGGGGATGATCTTACGGGATCATCAGGGAGCTATTAACTTCTCGTCATGCAGGGTGTTGTTTTCATGCAGAGACTCCCTCGAGGCGGAGTTATGTGCGTGTATGGAAGGTTTGTCCCTGGCCTTGCAGCAAAGTGATTTGCCGATCATGGTGGAGATGGACTCTCTCGAAGCAGTATCTCTCTTATCAAGCTTGGAGACGGATCGTTCAGTTTATTCCTCTATTGTGCGAGAGATTAAGCACTTAATGGGTTTAAGAAAGTCTTGTATTTCACATATAGTTAGATCTCAAAATAAAGCTAGCGATTGCTTAGCTAAGTTTGCTAGAACCCAAGGCAGAACTTTGACTTGGTTAGGTTCAGGCCCGGATGAAGTAGTTGAAATAGCATCCCTTGATTGTAAGACCGTTGTGATTGAGTAATGCAATGCTATTTCTCCCGCAAAAAAAAAGTTACATAAGACAGAAAGAGAGTCCTCCTTCAGAGTCCTTTTATCCCAATGTTAAGGATAATGGGTGGGCCTTTACTGAAAGAAGGTGGTTGATCCCCTACATGTAGACAAATAAGATCGATAAATCTAAAAAAATGCCAAGCTTTGCAAGGTCTTCTTCTTAGAACAACAGCAAGTCAGCTCTAGGTCCAACTCCCAATTGTGGTAATATACCATAAAAATCATCCTATTTGTACATTTTTTTAGCATAGCCCACAAATCAATATATTTGTGTTTGCCAAAGTGTACATGCACGTAGTGAGCATCTATACACACGTATGAAAAATAATGGAATTTCAGAATATGTTTCAAACAAATTTCTTTCACTAATCATTCTTTTTGTACCAAGGCCTAAACAAAGCTGTTCCACGCCCAGTCAGCTTTCCGGTTGAATCGTGGCCAACCCCAGTCATATGTTGTCCTTCTCACTCCTCACTCCTTCTCAGTGTGAGTTGGTGGCGGCATTTGCCTCAAAAAACAAGTTGGTGGCGCCATTGGGCTTGTTTTGCTGTCGAGGCTGCCGCATGATCAAACGAATTGAGCTGCAAGGGAGTCGCTCGTTTAGTCCCACACCACTTGTCATGGTGATTCGGTGCAGTGTCCAGTGAGGTGAATAAGAGAGCACCAGGGTCCAGCGGTAGAAGGCACTTAGCTGCGTGGTGAGCACAAAGTGAACTATTCTTTCGCCTTTTACTAAAGAATACCGTGTGCACGCCACAATGTGCAGCATACCATAATTTATAAAGGGTCCTTCTCCTTTGTGAGAGGGTCCCACAAAACAAACTCAGTAAGCATTGATTTTGAAAAGTGTTGCAAGTTCAAATACTTGATATTTTTTTTGTGTGAAACTGTTTTGTCTTATTTCTAATAATATTTAATCAGATTTATTTGCCGTTATGGTTTGTAAAATTGAGATGATAACCACATAATTTATTTGTGTTGACTTAACCTTTCTCACTCTCCACTCCTGCTCGCCCATAACAACATGCTTCCTAGTCATCTGTAATCCGGAAATCGTTCTAATCTTCTGCTAGATTGTAAGAGTTTGTTAGCTCCATGAACTGCAATGTACATGTTCTAATCTTAGATTACATTTTGAAACGGATGCAAGAGTAAAGAATGTCTTACTAGTTTGATGTCTATCCCATGGCTGCATGCGTAGTGCAGATTGTCGAGCAGTATGAAGTCTTTCACCTGAACGTGAATAGGAGAACATATTATACATGCAAAAAAATAAACTAAAAAGATGGATATCAATCTCTCATTAATGGGTAGTATCATAAGTTAGTATCATGCATATGATACTAGTGTGTGATACTATCTCCCTAATGCATAGTATCATGTACTAGTATCATAGATGACTTTATTTATTCTCATGCATGACACATAGTAGCATTGTATTTATTATGATACAGTATCATTGTATGATACTCAACCATCTCTTTCTTTATTTAATTCTATGCCATATCATCAACATTGGCTACTTGGCATGCATGATACTAGCTATGATACTCCCACTACGACCAGCCTTATGTTACACCAGACATGTAGTTGGGAAACTGTGTCAAGATTCATTGGGGCCAAGGGGGCAATGCCCCCCCCCCCCCCCCCCACACACACACACACACTTACTTTTATAAATGTACAAGATTAATTGCAATATTTTGAGTTAGACATCTATTGCAATTATGTACTTCTTTAGGCCACCTCAAGCAATGTGGTGGCAGTTCTTTGATGTTTTGCTCGTACTTGGTGCCTGGTGCCCATCGTGT
This sequence comes from Triticum aestivum, assembly GCF_018294505.1. Classification (NCBI taxonomy): domain Eukaryota; kingdom Viridiplantae; phylum Streptophyta; class Magnoliopsida; order Poales; family Poaceae; genus Triticum; species Triticum aestivum. Next base: position 72,440,139 of record NC_057798.1, read on the forward strand.
AGTTTCCACCGCAATAACAGGGCATTTACTTGCTGATGCGACTATCCATGAATGGTGATCATCCCTTCATGGCTGTAATGGCGTGAACTGAAAAATAATACTCCCTCTGTATATAAGGCACATCAGTTTTCGAGCAAGTCAAACATTCGTATGTTTGACCAAGATTATAGAAGAAAATGTCAACATCTCCAATTCCTAATAAATAAAGTATGAAAATACTTTGCATGATGGATCAAATGATATAAATTTGGTGTTGTAGATATTGATATTTTTCTAGAAACCTTTCAAACATGCACACATTTGAAATTTTTTTAAACTATAATAAATCTTATATTTTGGAACAGGGAAGTAGACAAATCCCTTACAGAAAGTGCTAAGCATATAAGCACTTTTGACTTGATTTGCAGGTCAGTTACGCAAGACGGAAATAGAGTCCTTCTTCAGAGTCATTTTATCCGAATATTAAGGAAAATGGGTGGGCCTTTACTGAAAGAAGGTGGTTGATCCCCTACTTGTAGACAGATTTGATAGATAAATCTAAAAAACGCCAAGCTTTGCAAGGTCTTCTTCTTAGAACAACAACAAGTCAGCACTAGGTCCAACTCCCAATTATGGTAACATACCATAAAAAAATCATCATATTTGTCCATTTTATTAGTGTAGCCCAAAAATCAATATATTTGTTTGCCGAAGTGTGCATGCACGTAGTGAGCATCTATACAGACGTATGAAAAATAATGGAATTGGCGAGGGATTGAACATGGGCTTGAGTTATTAAAGAAGGGCATGATATGGAGAGTGGGAAATGGAAAAGGCATCCAGATTCGTAGACATAATTGGATCCCTCGCCAAGAAGGGATGACGATCATGTCCCTTAAGAACAGAAGCAGAATTCGTTGGGTCAACCAATTGATTATTCCAAACACAAATGAGTGGAATAGGCCTTTGATTCATAGTTTGTTCCATGAGTTTGATGCTCTAGAGATTTGCAAAATTAGGATACCATCAAGTCCTGTTGATGATGTGCTAGCGTGGAATCATGAAAAGGATGGTTTTTTTACAGTGAGAAGTGCGTACAATTTGGGGCTGAACCTGAAAAATGCTACAGGCTGGGAAGAATCATCACATAGCCACGGCAAGGGAAGAGTGTCTCTTTGGAACCTCATATGGTAAGCACACATCCCGCACAAGATCAGAATTTTTGCTTGGAGAACTGCTACTGATTCCTTACCAACAAAAGAAAACAAATTGAAGCGGACTTTGGAACACGATAGTATTTGCAATATTTGTGGTAGGGAGCCTGAGGATGCTTACCATGCTACTGTTCGCTGTACTAAAGCTAGAGCTATCAGAGAAGCTATGAGGGAAGTCTGGCCTTTGCCAAAAGAAGAATGCTTCGATCATTCATGACCCGATTGGTTGCTGATGTTACTTAGCCAATGTGATAACACATCCAAAGAGAGAATCTTGTTGTTGTTATGGAGAGCCTGGTACTTACGTGATGATATAGTGCGTCATAAAGGTACTGCTTCCATTGCCGATTCTGTCATCTTCTTGTCTAATTATTGGTACTGCCTTAAAGGAGACATTAGTTCTGCTCATGACTTGAAGGGCAAAAGTCCTGTGGCTGCAATTCCTAGAGCGAAATCTGAAGCTAGTGCCCATGCTTCCAATTGGACCAGGGCCCCTGTTGGCGTTATGAAGGTAAATTCTGATACATCTTTCATTGCTACTTCGAGTTTGGCAGCGGCTGGGGTCATTGCAAGAAATAGCAACGGCGAGGTCTTATTTAGTGCGGGCTGGACCCTCCCCGAGTGCAGAGATGCCGAAGAGGCTGAAGGGCAGGCGATGCTTTTAGGCATGCAAACTTTGGAAAAAATATATGTTGGTCCGATGATATTCGAGACAGACTGTGCGGCTATTGTGGAGGCCCTCAATGCAAAGTCTGTGATCAGGCCAAGATGGTGGGCTACTTATAACGATTCTTTGGAATTGTTGAAGAATTCCCCATCCTGGAGAGTGACAAAGATTGGAAGAGAGAGCAACGTGGCTGCTCATAAACTTGCTGCTTACGCTAGATCTAATGGCAGTTTTTTTATGATGAGCAGTGTGCCATGTAGTATAACTGATGTAATCTTGAAAGATTGTACTCCGGGTACAAGTAATATATAAAGCTCTCTTTTCCCCTAAAAAAAGGAATTTCAGAATATGTTTCAAAAAAATTCTATCACTAATTCATTCATTTTTTTTGTACCACTAAACAACGCTGTTCCAGGCCCAGTCAGTTTTCTGGTTGAATCGTGGCCGGGCCCAGTCATATGTTGTTGGTGGCGGCATTTACCCGGAAAAAAAATTGATGGCGCCATTGGGCCTGTTTTGCTGTCGAGGCTGCCGCGTGATCGAAGGAATCGAGCTGCCAGGGAGTCACTCTTTTAGTCCCACACTGCTTGTGATGGTGATTCGGTGTCCAGCGAGGTGTATAAGAGGGCACCAAGCAAGGTCAGCTATACGAGGCACGCAGCTGCGTGGTGAGCACAAAGCGAACTATTCTTTCGCCTTTTACGGCGTCACAATGAACAGCATACGCTAATTTTTAAAGGGTCCTTGCTCGTTTGAGGAGGGTCCCACAATGCAAATTAAGGAAACATTGAATTTCGCATGAATCTTTTCAGTGATCAGAATGTCGTCAACAGCTTAAGGGATTTACTCTAGTAGAAGGTACCATAAGTCAACTTCTGCAATGTGCGGGCAATTCTAGAAAATATATACTCCCTCCGTTCCTAAATATAAGTCTTTTTAGACATTTTAAATGGACTACAACATACGGATGTATGTAGACATATTTTAGAGGTGTAGATTCACTCATTTTGCTCTGTATGTAGTCATTTGTTGAAATCTCTAAAAAAACTTATATTTAGGAACGGAGGAAGTATTTTAGATTGTAGAATTTTATGATATTTTGCTCACTATATTTGATTGGACGATTTGAACTATCAATGCTGGGTTTCTTCAGTATTATGGCACTTCATCACATGCAGGCTGCTCAACAGATGTTTTCTTCAAATCAGAGGTACAGACACACAACATGAGCCACACAACCTTCCCGCTTACTTTACTTTCATATAAATTTGCTGGTACGGGCGGAGCCAGAATTTGGGTATAAGGGGGCCAAGCGAAGCTAGGAAAAAAAATCAAGGGCAAAAAATACCTATCGTAACATTCCGCTTCATGTGAAGAGAACACCACTAAATTTGTATTAGCTTGTTCCAAAAAATGTATTAGCATAAATTTGCCTCCACGACTGCCCAATATGATGATTTGAGATATGTTTAGTAGTTGTAGACAGTATATAGATAGTATTTTCGACACATAAGATCAAATTTGAGATATGTTTAGTAGTTGTAGACAGTATATAGATAGTGCTAACCTTGGCTAGTTGCCTTGTTAGTGGCTGGAGGACGAGACCGAGTGCAGCCATAGGACATTGGCAGATCATCGTCGGCGCGCCGGTGTATGATTCAAATTTCAAATTGTTGATTGCCAACAGGAGGGCAGGAAGGCACAAGGCAGCAGTGGTGAAGCAAAAATGCTAGACATACAAAGGCTTACACGCTTTTACACGCTCCTTCCATCTAACAACCAATCACAAACCTCTCCCCCCCTGATTTTCAGGGAGGTGGACCGCCCCGCTCACCTATTGACCAATCAAGATTAACCATCCTGTAAAAGCCTGTAAATCGTTTGTACGTGTAGCATTGCCGGTGGTGAAGGACGGCTGCGGCGCAATGATCGCAATCACAGAATTTTTAGGGCTACCGCAATCACAGATTAATCACTGGAGAGCTGCCGCAATTGACGCTAAACTAGCTTTTTTTTTTTTGAGACAAAAACGCTAAACTAGCTACCCACGGAAACATCTTGTCACGACTCACGAGTGGGCTTCCTCTCATGGGCTTTCTCCTCTTTTTTTCTGCTTCACGTTATAGATAGGGAGGCCAAGTACACACATAATCACCTGTGCTATCCTAATTACTTACTGCAGGTTCAGCTTTTGCTCGGTCATTAGGGGGGGCCAGGCCCCTGCTCGCCCCCCCTTGTCTCCGCCACCAGGACACGTCATTACAATGCCAATAACCTACTACATGTTCAAGCCCAAAGCCCCAACCAACTTTTCAGGATTAGGAACAACAAATCAAACCAAAGAATCCATGATAACAACAGATTTCACCATGCATCAGGTAGCTTAAGCAGACATGATCTCAGGCTTTGCCCACCACAACGGCGAAACCTTCAGAGTCGCGCCCTCAGGTCCCTCCGCTGTGATCTCCTTCATCCAAGCCGCCCCCTGCACCATCCGTGGTCTCTTACTCGGATCCATGTCGGCGCAGGACCTCATGATATTGCACAATGCACGTGCAGTTTCTTTAGTGAAGGAGCTCAGGCAGTCGATCAGCTCCTGCAACAGGCATCTTGCTTTCAAAATATAGAAATGCCCACTTTTCAAGTGGCAAGTCTTGCTCAGGAAAGAGTACTACTCTGCCGGTTAATATCTCCAGCAATATAATGCCATATTGACGCACGATGCTATGTGTGTCCAACATGGTGCAGTCGTCTCTGACGGAATCAAATCCCTTGGTGCCATTCCAGAAATCAGCTATGATAATTCCAGGTTCTAATACAACCGCTTTATCGGATGACCATCATAGTATCAAGTTAATGCATTACCAATATACTGAAGTTTATAACAAATCTGTGTCGCTACAGCAGGATTATATGCATTAAACTTTCTTGTACCTTTTCATGAGATGTTACTTCTATTTTCACTATTGCTTTGATTGACGGGATGGCTTGTCTCCATTCAAATGAACCGAGCTAGTGATAGATAATTGTGTAACACGGTGAAAATCAAAGATTATTATTTAAAAAGGATGTCAACGAAAACATACGCAGAGAGAACAATTGTTACCGTATAATACAAGTACCAAAAGCCCATCAGGGCAACTGAAGGTGATAGAGGGGATCTTCAGGGCACACATTGCAACTGCAGCAACTGTATCTGCCACTAATCTCCTATTTGGATCTTTAATATAATCCTGGAAACAATTACAAAGTACTATGAACAGAATGCCATAGAACTATATATTACCGAAAAAGGGTTTTCCCCCGCTTTGTATTCCAAAGCAACCAACATCAAGTACAGATAACGTTGTGGCGAGCAGCACAACACACCAAAAAAAAAAGAAGAAGAAACAAATGCCAACCACGGCAGCTTGGCAAAGCGCGGATGAACCGCCACCGCGGCGCCCACTGAACACAAATCACCACAGACCGAGGCTCCGATCCGCCGCGTACCAAGCAGCACCTCCAAGAAGGGATGCGACGCCGACGACGCTGCTGCCCGGACGAGTCCTCAGGTTTCCCCGGGCACACGGAGGGAGGTGGGGGTGGATACCACCGACACCCTCCAAGAAAGAATGGTGGCGCCCGCAGGTGTCACCGCATCGGGGCCGAAGCCGGCAAGGATTTCTCCCGCATTCCAACCCCAACCGCCCAACCGGACGGAACCGACCCGCCAAACCGACGCCCACCACCATGCGCCAACGCAGTAGAGCCGCCACCCACGCCGCCTCACCACGAACACCACCACGAGGCCAAGAGGACCGGAGAGAAGCTCACCACGACGGGAGCAGCAACACCGACGCCGAGCGGGAGGGAACCACCTCCACCGCCGTCGTGCGGGAGGCCCGTGCCTCCGGCACCGTTGCAATAGCCGTCCGGACGCGGCAGCGGGGCATGCCGGGCCACCCCTGGCCCAGCCAGGCCCGAAGCAGGCCCGTTAAGCCCCGCCGGCCGCGATGCAGCAGGCCGGCGTCGTCGTCGCCGGCACCCAGCCGCTCGTCGCATCTCCCCCGCCTCCCAGAAGCCACGTCGGAGACCATCCCCGCCCGCCCAGGCCCAGATGGGGACCTAGATCTGGGCCGAGCGGGCGACGCCAGATCCCGCCGCCGCGCCGCCCCGCTGCCAACGACAGCGCCGCCACCCAGCTGCTCGCCTGCATGCGCCACGGAACCCCGCCGCCACGCCAGACTGCCGCCGCCTAAACACACCACCCGGAGCAGCTCCGCCCGCGCCGGAGAGCGATCGGGAGGGGGAGGGCCAGGAGGCCGCCGCCACCAGCAGCCCCGGGGCCGGCGATGGCGGCGGGAAGGAAGGAGGGAGGGAGGGCCTGGAGGGAGGAGGCCTGGCGCGCGGCCGGTCGCCCGCGGGGGGGGGGGGGGGGGGGGGGCGACGCGGTCGCGAGAGCTTTGTTAAGTTGGGGATGGCCTCACTAGTCACTTTACCGGAGGCTCTCCTAGTCCTGCAGGAGATGAAGTGTACTGCAGAGCCGAGCTCGCCTGTTCACGGTATCCTCTTAGGCGTCGGCTCGCATGGGGATGTGGAACGCACTCAGAACTATATATTAACCAGAATCTTTGATTACACAGGGAGTGGACATCAAATTTTAAACTCTACTAAGCTTGAACTGGTTAAAAAAGAAACTGGTTAGCTTGACCTTAAGTTGTCATTTGATTGTAAGAGCTGTTTCCAGAATATTTCCATGGGTATAAAAACACTTAGACACCGAAAAAAAACTGCTGTTGTTGTTTACTAGTTTGTTATTTTGCTCTGGCGCTGACATGTCTTTGGTCCTTTTCTTCTCCTTCTATGTATTTCACATGCAGGCCTTCTGCATGGTTTGAAAAAAGTAAGCCGCTCCACAGAACATCCTAGATACATTTACAAAGCTTTAGTTAACATTCATGAACTATTGTCTCGCTCATATAAAAAGATCAATGTACGAGCCACGTAGACACCGACATGACAAAACTAAAAAGACATTAGAACATCAGCCTTTTGCACAAAGGATTATCAGCCAAGAAAGAAAATTACAATCAGGACCGACTACATCCTAGAGCTTGAGTCCAACGCACGTCACTTGCCTCCGGCAACATCACAGCAACCACCAAAGAAAAAAAATAATGGATCACCTTTTCACCCGAGCTCAATGTGGCTCCAACGCTAATATGCAACTTTTCAGTCCTCCAAAGTAGCTTACCAAATGACGGTGTCCCGGCTGAGGGGCCTCTCACCATGTCGACTCCTGGCCTAGTGGGCCGAGCTGAGGACCCCTTGTCGATTTCGACTTGGGCCACATCGGGCGGCCCTTGGCATATAGTTAGAAGGTCCAGAAGACTTGGCGTGCACGACAAGACGTTGAATCCGTGGAGGACTCTGCCTCCCTGTATGTAGCCGACTAGGATCTTGTACCTTAGGACCTCCCCTACATATATAAATCAAGGGGCCTGGCTCATAGAAATCATACTTACAATCTCTTGGTAGATATGTGTACTCTGTACACATTTGAAAGCAATAAACACAAAGTAGGACGTAGGGTATTATCTCCTCGAAGATCACAAACCTGGTAAAACCTTGTGTCTTTGGCCTGCCTAACTGTGAGACTGACTGGGCGAACAAAGAGGAAGTCGGCCATAGTTATCCGAAAGTCCCCTGTGGAAGGGCTCTCGCTCGACAGATCAAAGGTACCTCAAGCCATCGACATCATACGCTCTACTAAAAAAGATTTACCGGAAAACCAGCTATATCCGATCTTGGCTGGCCTTTCACATCTAGCCACAAGTCATCCCCGTATTTTGCCACATACGTGGGTTCGGTCCTCCAAGGCCTGTTAGAGCTCTCTTGAACCCGCTCATGGCTAGATCGATTAGTTTCAGGTCAAATAGGAGGCATATTGTGTCTTGTTACTCAATCCCTAGCTCAGAATGAATGCTTAACTCTATTGGGACGGATTGGACAGTTGGAGCACATATGAGCACCCGAGAGAGAAATAAGAAGGAAAATAAATAAATTAAGAAAGAAAGAAAATAGCGCTTCCAGCGTAACAAATAGGCAAGAACGCTAGTATTCTCCTGATATGTTTCTTCTGACTTTCTTTTCATTTTCTCTCAGGTTTGTGACCATTTTTCCCACATAAAAATACAATAATTATTATTTATCCTCATTGTATTTTAAAATTACATAATTATTTTAAAAACTAAAAGCATGTATTTTGAATAATATTCAGCGTGATTTTATAAAAATGGTTATCCGTTTTCCCTATTATATGACCAACTACCTTTTTTGTTTTTCCAAGTTCGTGTTTATTTTCGTATCTTCAATTAGGACCACAAGCACACACAATTATTGTGTATTCATTGTATTTTTTCTAGAATGCACGATTATTATGAAAATTGACAGTGTGTATTTTGAAAATAGTCAACATGTATTAAACATTATTGTGTAATAATAATAAGTTCTAGAAATGTAATAAAACGTTCAAGCTTTATTAAAAAATCAGTATTATTTTAATATACACATGAAATGCATGACGAACATTTTCCAGAAACACATCGACAATTTTTTAAGACACGTGTAACATTTTTCAAAAACATGTTCAGGATTAATTTTTCTCAAATAAGCACTTTACTTATCTTTCATGCCGAATATTTTTTTTTCTTACATTCATTTTTCCGAATGGGATAAATAAAATAAACATGAATTTGAATTTGAAAAAGAAAATAAAAAGGAAACCGGTAGAAAACGGACGTCAGGATAATTCTCCAATAATCTGATTCACCTTTTCCTTGAGTCGAGGATGGAAAGCTCCAACAATCACATGTCCCGAATTATCGGACGTCTTGTTAGGGTAACTAGTATCGCATTCCAGAAATAAAAACTATACCAATAACGCCCATTCACCTAGACCTAGATCCCTTGCTCAAGTTCAACTCATCTTAGATCAGATCGATGAGGACACGGTCGCAGAACCAGAGACTTGGTGGTGCATCTCCGGGCACCGGCGGCAGCGATCGTCTCCCGAGATTTGAGGGCGTGATGACGCGAGCACGGCGCCGCCGCTGTGGAGTTGCCGATCTTCTGCCGCTGTCAGGCTGGCAGCTCACTGTGGTATGGTAACCCTCTGGCAGGAGGGACTGGGCCAACCTGACGACCGATCTCGTCAGGGACGTCGCCGGCCGTCTGTGGTCCACAGATTCTCCATGGCCGGCGGCGCAGTACAACCGCTTGCGGGCCGTTTGCCGGACCTGGCGCGAGTCCACCGACGACCCGCGCTCCGTTTGCAGCATGGATATCCGCTTCCGCCCCCGCGGCTGGACGCCAATACGCGATCTAGTGCCTACGTCGGGCTGCCGCCTCCGCCACGACTCCGGTGTCCGCACCTATGTAAAACTCGACGCTCTCTCCAGCAATTACATCTTTGCCGTGGCCGACGGCCTCCTTGTCCTGCGCGACAAGCAGTCCACCGACGTCGTCCGCCTCCTCAACCCCCTCACCGGCAGCCTCACCGAGTTCCCACCCATCACCGAGGTGCGGGCTTACGATGGCTCCGAACCGAAAACCAGCGAAGCCATCCATACCTTGAAGCTCTACTTCGCCGACCCCAACGAGTTTCGCTATTTTGCCGGCATCGACGACTCAACCTCCCCGCCCACTCTTGTTTCCTGCGTGGAAAATGATGGTCCATTGCACGTCATCTACGCCAAGCCCGGCGATTACCACTGGGTATCTGTGTACAACCTGCCGCACTGGGCTATGTGCTCGGATTTTGGCAGGCTTGTGTGGTCTTTCACACCGCCGCTTGGCGTTTGGTTGCCGAAAAAGATTTACGTGTACTCGTTTGGTTTCTATTAAGAACCCCTAAAAATGGTTCCTATTAAGTGTTTTCCGACTCAAGTAAAGCTTGACCGTCAAAAACTATTATAACTATGATACCCGGCGCATTGCTGCGAGGATTGGTTGCGATACGTTTTGATGATTTTTAAATAAAATTAAAATGAATATACTATATTGTATTTGATTATTACATAGTTGTAAATATGTATGCAATATAAGTATAGTATTTCTCATGCATGTTGGGACAAATATAATTAGAATGATTTAAGTTGGGATGTGTGCATACTGAAAGAGAATATAAATAGAAATTTCCATGCATGTTGAGAGTAGTTAGTGAGGTGATGATGTGATATATGTGCATGTTGAGAGAATTGAGATAGTAGAGATCAACTATTTAGGTATATATAGGATATAGGATATGGTATAATGTCGAAGCCACTGGAAACAATAAATTATGCAGACATGATTAGATTTAAAGCATGTCGGAGAGCACGCTTAGTTTTTGGCAACGCCGCGACAAACATTGTCTCCAATCCTGCTCTGGCGCCATAGCATTCCAGTTTTGTCATCATCATGTCCGGCACTCGGGCCTCCCAGCAATAATATTGTCGCTGCCATGCTCATACGCGTCATAGATGTTGACTGGATGATGGTAATGCATGCCTGCGAGGCAGTGCCCCATGGCTCTGATGAGGCCACCTTTGCTTTTTTCTCCTCTGTCACCGTCGCCGCCTTCCTCTCCTCTAGTTGCATCGAATGTTTTCTTTACCTAGAAACGAGATATAAATGTATCGAAGGGCCGCTGGCCGAACTTTATTAGATAAAAAGAAGGGAGGTACAGTCTGGTTAGCAGTCTAGGCGCACTAGAGCTGAAAACCGTCAGAAGCTGCCAAATACAGCTATACAAAAGAGAACCCAGAGGTACATGTAAGGCGCTCTGATTAGGCTCCGAGCTCAACAATACAACCGGTCGCACGCCAAATGGCAATATCTTCGCAGACCAAATCCAGCACCCTGTCGGCGCTGCTTGCCACCTCGTCAAAAATCCTGGAGTTTCTCTCCTTCTATAGCCTCCAGTGCATGAGGATAGTAATAGTGTCGAAGTTGCGACGCATCGACTTAGGCACGCCGGCTCGCCAGGAGCCACCACTCCTCTATGTCGCTAAAACTGTCCTCTGGCGTGGTGAAGCGGGCCCCAAACCTGCGCTTCAGCAATCCCCAAAGCTGCTGCGTGTATCGGCAGTGCACAAACAAATGCGTACAGGTCTCGGGTGCCAACATACAGAGGGGGCAGGATGCATTAGCCGGCCACCCGCGGCGAAGAAGACTGTCTGCAGTCAGGCATTTGCCATGAACGGCCAGCCACATGAAGAACTTGCACCTTGGGGGAGCCTTTGACCTCCAGATTGGTTTGTTGCATGCAAAACGCACATTAGCCATGAAGAGCAATCTGTACGCACTGCTGACCGTAAAAACTTGTTCCTTAGTAAGCTTCCAGATTGCCCGATCCCGCGCACTTGGCGTAAGATTGGTGGCCTGCACCGTATCCCAGACGAACAGGTACTGAGCGAGCGCCTGCACCAATATGCCGCCTTTGATTTCTCTAATCCAAGATTGACTATGCAAGGCCTCACAGACAGAGCGGCCAGAGTCCTTGACGAAGGAGAACAACTCTGGCGCCAAGGTAGCAATCGAACGACCATTCGGCAGCCAATTTTCCGTCCAGAACCTCGCAAAATCCCCGTCGCCGAGAGAAATTGCAGTGGCAGCGCTGAACATCGCCGTGACCTCCTTTTCTATACTGTCAGACAGCAGATGCCACGGCCTGAGATTCTCATCCCACTTCAACCAAGGCCATCTACAACGCATTGCCCAACCGAACCATCTCAAATTGAGCACACCAAGCCCACCACATTCCTTGGGAGTGCAGACTTGCGCCCATGGCACTAGACAGTGCCCACCACTGATGGCCTCCTCCCCTTTCCATAAGAAACCCCGACACCTTCTGTTTATGAGCTTGATCGCCCAGACCGGCAGAGGAAGCACCGCCATTAAGTGAAGCGGCAGCGCCATGAGCACCGAGTTTACTAGAGTTAGCCGCCCCGCTGCCGGCAGAAGCTTTGGTTTCCAGCCTTTCATTTTATTAGAAAGTTTATCCACCAGGGGCATAACCTCCTGACGTCTCAATCTGAAAACTGACAAAGGCAAGCCCAAATATTTGATGGGAAAACCCTGCTTCTGACATTGGAAGTGCTCTGCCACCAAAGATGCAAGGTCCTCCTCACAGCGAATACAGGTCACCGAACTCTTCTGTAGGTTGATGCGAAGGCCAGAGGCTTGGCCGAACAACTGCAACACCGCGGAGATCACCTGAAGGTCATTTGAGTGCGGCTTAAAGAAGAGAACCGCATCGTCTGCAAAGATGGATGCCCTCGGGATCTCCCTGCCCAGACCCATATCTGTTAACACCTGCCTTTGCGTCGCCCACAGCAGCATTCCTTGGAGAGTGTCCATGGCAATGATGAACAACACCGGGGACAACGGATCACCTTGCCTGACGCCCTGAGCAAGAGCAAAAGGTGCCGACAACTCACCGTTGATGAGCACCGAGGTGGTAGCCGTACTCAGCAAGCCGCAGACCCAGGAGCACCAGCGAGCGCCAAATCCTCTGGCCCGCAACACCTCCAGCAAGAAGCCCCAAGAGAGTGTGTCAAAAGCTTTAGAGATGTCGATTTTCATCAGCACCGCTTGTTTCTTCTTCTGGTGCAGAGCCCTCACAGCATTTGTAACGAGTTCAAAGTTCTGATGGATGCTCCTTTTGCAAACAAAAGCACTTTGAGCCTGGGAGATCAGAGAAGGCAATAGAGTTGCAAGCCTGATGGCCAACGCCTTAGCAAAAAAATTGGCTACCCCATGAATCAGGTTAATTGGTCTGAAATCAGACAGCTGCAAGGGGTCTTCTTTCTTTGGCAGGAGGGTAAGAATGGAGGAGTTGAGATCACGAAAGGAGTAGAAACGCCCATCATGTAGCATTGCCATGACAGCATGAAATCCTTGGCGATAATCTCCCAGCAGATCTTGAAAAACAGCCCAGAAAACCCATCCGGCCCAGGCGCGCGATCAGACGGCATGTCAAAGATTACTTTCTTAATCTCTTCTTCCGTAAACGGCACCTCCAGCCCCTGGGCCAAATCCGGCGACAGCCGGTGCAAGCCCAAAGCGTCCAGACGGAGAGAGCAGCCCGATGGTGACGAGGAACCCATCAGATTACAGAAGAACTCCAAGCCAGGTTCAGCTTATCCTCCATATTAGTGGCAGTACGGTTACCATCTTTCAGGTAAGGAATATAATGCCGTCTACGCCTGCCATTAGCCTTCATATGAAAATATTTAGTATTGGCATCCCCCTCCTTCAGGTCCCTGACTTGAGCCCGCTGGCGCAGCCTGACCCTCTCGAGAGAAGCCAAGGCAAGACACTTCCCTTTTAGGAACAATTTCAGTCTTCTTTCCTCCTCCGAGAGAGATCTTGACTCTTGTGCCGTGTCCAGACGCAGGATTACCTCATTAGCAATCTGAAACTGCACTTCCAACGTGCTCTGCTTCTTCTGACCCCAGCTTCAAAGGGCTTTAGCCGTGCGATTTAACTTAACAGAGAGAATTTTCATCGGATCTGTGCTAGCCACCTCCACATCCCAAGCTCGTTTCATCGTGTCCAGGAAACCAGGCAGTTTGCACCAGAAATTTTCGAATTGAAACCGGTGCGCACGCGGACAGGCGGCCGCACACGACAACAACAGAGGGCAGTGGTCAGAGATGTTGGAACTCAGCGCCATGAGATCGCTGATTGGATAGACCTCTTCCCATTCGTTGTTAAAGAGCACCCTGTCAAGCCTAGCCATGACTGATCTCTGCTGATCATTGCACCAAGTAAACTTTCTGCCCACCAATGGCATGTCATGCAAACCTAGACAGTTTATGGTATGCCTGAACTTGCTGACCATCCTTCGATCAGCCCTCCCCGAGCTGTGCTCTCCCTCGCCTCTGACGAGGTTGAAATCCCCATTGATGATCCAAGGGAGTTGCACCTGCTGCCCAATGAGCTCGATCTCCTGCAAAAACCTCACCTTGTCATCCACTGCCTGGGGCCCATACACTGAGGTCACCATCCAAGCCTTGCCATCCGCCAAAGACAGAACATTGGCTGTAATTTAGTACTCGCCTTTGTGAACAACCATGACACGCAGAACGTCAGGCTTCCAAGCCATCAAAATACCCCCGCGGGTGCCCACCACCGGCAGAGCCTCAAAACCACCGAACCCTGGCCCAAGGGTATTACAAACCACCGACGCATCAACACTGTCAAGCTTAGATTCTTGCAGACAAACTAGAGCGGCATTACAGGATTGCATAAAAAGTCTAATAGACGAACGCCTCGCGGGGTTGTTCAACCCCCTCACATTCCAACTCAACACACCCAGAGACATGATCAAGGTGTGAGAGATCCCGCGTGCGACCACTGCTAGGTGCTAAGCCCCACACGGTTCCACACACTCCGGCAATGAGAAGGCAACGAACCCCTCGTGTGCAGGCTCATCGAACTCTGCCCCATCAGGATCAAAGAGAGCAGCTACAGTCCTGATGTGGTGCGGTGCCAGTTGCTTGTCGAAAAGCTTCAGGTACGCGTCCAGGGCCTCCTGCGGCAGTTGTTCTTCAGCTTGAATTATCCCCATGCGGCGAAGCAGCACTGTCTGAGCGCGCTGCACCGGACCGATATGCTTGCCACCGTTAAGTTTATTGATCCTGGCGCTCCTCCGGGGAGTGAAGTTGGGGGGCAGAGCTTTTTTACGCCTCGCCGGAGCCGAGGCCGTCGGTCTTGGGCCCAAAATGGACGGGGCCGGGGGGAAGAGAAGCCCTTCCAGCAGAGTGTCAGCAGCCGATTTGGGTCCAACCGTCCCACCCAAATCCGGTTCCGGCGGTGGCACAGTCGCAGCTGAAGGCAGCAACTGATGAGGCTCCAGCGGAACGGCGAACGGAGTGCACACCATGCTGGAGTTGCTGCCCAAAGGACTGCCATGCATGTTGGTGGTCAGAATGTGCGGCAAACCCTCGCCCAACGATGGCCTATCGGAATCCAAATCCATACCCTGCGCGCCGCCACCTTCCTCCTTGTCCGAACTGGCCAGCGCGTCTTGCAGCCCAACTGACGCCCTCCCGATCATGCCCTCCGCACCCTTCTCCGGGCTGAACGGATGGCGGCGAGGCAGCGAGGCGTATAATTTCAACGCCGGTAGAAGATCCGGAGTGCGCCCCCATGCCGCAGAGCCGACAGCCGTAGAGCAGACCGATCGCGGAGAGCGCTGCAAGCTAGGGGAGCGAGACAGCAGGGTACGCCAGAACAGCCCGCGTCCCGCCAGCGGGGTAGCGCACCCGGCCGCAGAGCCCACCAACGTAGAGGTCCTCGAAGCAAGGGACCCCGACGTGTCGACGAGCGCCGCAGAGCCCGCCGCCGTAGTGGCCGCAGAGCCGGCAGCGCAGCTCATGGCCGTCCCCGAAGAGGCCGGAGGCGTCCCACGCTCCCCGGACGATGCAGGCCTTGGCGACCGGTCGATCGACACAGGCGGAGACGACACTGTTGGAAATATGCCCTAGAGGCAATAATAAATATGTTATTATTATATTTCTTTGTTCATGATAATAGTCTTTTATTCATGCTATAACTGTATTATCCGAAAATCGTAATACACGTGTGAATACATAGACAACACCATGTCCCTAGTAAGCCTCTAGTTGACTAGCTCGTTGATCAACAGATGGTTACGGTTTCCTAACCATGGACATTGGATGTCGTTGATAACGGGATCACATCATTAGGAGAATCATGTGATGGACAAGACCCAATCCTAAGCCTAGCACAAAGATCGTGTAGTTCATTTGCTAGAGCTTTGCCAATGTCAAGTATCTCTTCCTTCGACCATGAGAGCGTGTAACTCCTGGATACCGTAGGAGTGCTTTGGGTGTATCAAACGTCACAACGTAACTGGGTGACTATAAAGGTGCACTACAGGTATCTCCGAAAGTATCTATTGTTTTATGCGGATCGAGACTGGGATTTGTCACTCCGTGTAAACGGAGAGGTATCTCTGGGCCCACTCGGTAGGACATCATCATATGCGCAATGTGACCAAGGAGTTGATCACGGGATGATGTGTTACGGAACGAGTAAAGTGACTTGCCGGTAACGAGATTGAACAAGGTATTGGATACCGACGATCGAATCTCGGGCAAGTAACATACCGATAGACAAAGGGAATTGAATACGGGATTGATTTAGTCCTTGACATCGTGGTTCATCCGATGAGATCATCGTGGAACATGTGGGAGCCATCATGGGTATCCAGATCCCGCTGTTGGTTATTGACCGGAGAACGTCTCGGTCATGTCTGCATGTCTCCCGAACCCGTAGGGTCTACACACTTAAGGTTCGATGACGCTAGGGTTATAAAGGAAGCTTGTATGTGATTACCGAATGTTGTTCGGAGTCCCGGATGAGATCCCGGACGTCACGAGGAGTTCCGGAATGGTCCGGAGGTAAAGATTTATATATGGGAAGTCCTGTTTTGGTCACCGGAAAATTTTCGGGCGATATCGGTAATGTACCGGGACCACCGGGAGGGTCCCGGGGGTCCACCAAGTGGGGCCACCTGCCCCAGAAGGTTGCGTGGGCCAAGTGTGGGAGGGGACCAGCCCCTAGGAGGGCTGGTGCGCCCCCCACAAGGGGGCCAAGGCACAAGGGAGAGTGGAAGGGGGCAAACCCTAGTCCAAATGGGCCTTAAGGCCCACCTAGTGGGTGCCTCCCCTCTCTCCCCCTCTTGGCCGCCTCCCCAAGTCCCATCTAGGGCTGGCCGCACCCCTTGGGGTGGGAAACCCTAAAGGGGGCGCAGCCCCCTTCTCCCCTATATAAATAGAGGCCTGGGGCTGCCCATAATACATGAGAACTTCTCCTCTTGGTGCAGCCCTGCCTCTCTTCCTCCTCCTCCTCTCCCATGGTGCTTGGCGAAGCCCTGCTGGATTGCCACGCTCCTCCATCACCACCACGCTGTTGTGCTGCTGTGGGATGGAGTCTTCCTCAACCTCTCCCTCTCTCCTTGCTGGATCAAGGCGTGGGAGACGTCACCGGGCTGTACGTGTGTTGAACGCGGAGGTGTCGTTCGTTCGGCACTTGATCATCGGTGATTTGAATCACGACGAGTATGACTCCATCAACCACGTTCACTTGAATGCTTCCGCTTAGCGATCTACAAGGGTATGTAGACGCACTCTCCTTCCCCTCGTTGCTAGTCTCTCCACAGATTGATCTTGGTGATGCGTAGAAAATTTTGAATTTCTGCTACGTTCCCCAACAGTGGCATCATGAGCTAGGTCTATTGCGTAGATTCTATGCACGAGTAGAACACAAAGTAGTTGTGGGCGTTGATTTTGTTCAATATGCTTACCGTTACTAGTCCAATCTGTTGGGGAACGTAGCAGAAATTCAAAATTTTCCTACGAGTCACCAAGATCTATCTATGGAGAAACCAGCAACGAGTAGAAAGAGAGTGCATCTACATACCCTTGTAGATCGCTAAGCGGAAGCGTTCAAGAGAACGGGGTTGAAGGAGTCATACTCGTCGTGATTCAAATCATCGATGATCAAGTGCCGAACGCACGGCACCTCCGCGTTCAACACACGTACAGCCCGGTGACGTCTCCCACGCCTTGATCCAGCAAGGAGAGAGGGAGAGGTTGAGCAAGACTCCATCCAACAGCAGCACAACGGCGTGGTGGTGATGGAGGAGCGTGGCAATCCAGCAGGGCTTCGCCAAGCACCACGGGAGAGGAGGACGACTTGGGAGAGGGGGAGGGCTGCGCCAGAACTTCGTCTTTAGCTCCCATGCGTCTCCCCACTATATATAGGGGTGGAGGGGCTGGTTTCTTGCCCTCCAAGTCCATTGGGGCGTTGGACAAGGTGGGAGGAAAGAAATCCCATCATTTCCTTCCCCACCGATTGTTACCCCCCCTTTTTAGGGATCTTGATCTTATCCCTTCGGGATATGATCTTATTCCTTCTAAGGGGGGATCTTGGTGCGCCTTGACCAGGGGTGTGGGGCCTTTCCCCCACTACCCACGTTCATGTGGGTCCCCCATGCAGGTGGGCCCCACTCCGGAACCTTCTAGAACCTCCCCGGTACAATACCGAAAAATCCCGAACATTTTCCGGTGGCCAAAATAGGACTTCCCATATATAAATCTTTACCTCCGGACCATTCCGGAACTCCTCGTGACATCCGGGATCTCATCCGGGACTCCGAACAACATTCGGTAACCACATACAAACTTCCTTTATAACCCTAGCGTCATCGAACCTTAAGTGTGTAGACCCTACGGGTTCGGGAGACATGTAGACATGACCGAGACGTTCTCTGGTCAATAACCAACAGCGGGATCTGGATACCCATGATGGCTCCCACATGCTCCACGATGATCTCATCGGATGAACCACGATGTCAAGGACTTAATCAATCCCGTATTCAATTCCCTTTGTCTATCGGTATGTTACTTGCCCGAGATTCGATCGTCGGTATCCAATACCTTGTTCAATCTCGTTACCGGCAAGTCACTTTACTCGTTCCGTAACACATCATCCCGTGATCAACTCCTTGGTCACATTGCGCATATGATGATGTCCTACCGAGTGGGCCCAGAGATACCTCTCCGTTTACACGGAGTGACAAATCCCAGTCTCGATCTGCATAAAACAATAGATACTTTCGGAGATACCTGTAGTGCACCTTTATAGTCACCCAGTTACGTTGTGACGTTTGATACACCCAAAGCACTCCTACGGTATCCAGGAGTTACACGCTCTCATGGTCAAAGGAAGAGATACTTGACATTGGCAAAGCTCTAGCAAACGAACTACACGATCTTTGTGCTAGGCTTAGGATTGGGTCTTGTCCATCACATCATTCTCCTAATGATGTGATCCCGTTATCAACGACATCCAATGTCCATAGCCAGGAAACCATGACTATCTGTTGATCACAACGAGCTAGTCAACTAGAGGCTCACTAGGGACATATTGTGGTCTATGTATTCACACGTGTATTACGATTTCCGGATAATACAGCTATAGCATGAATAAAAGACAATTATCATGAACAAGGAAATATAATAATAACACTTTTATTATTGCCTCTAGGGCATATTTCCAACAGTCTCCCACTTGCACTAGAGTCAATAATCCAGTTTACAACGCCATGTGATTAACACTCACAGGTCACATCGCCATGTGACTAACACCCAAGAGTTTACTAGAATCAGTAGTCTAGTTCACATCACTATGTGATTAACACTCAATGAGTTTTAGGTTTGATCATGTTGCTTGTGAGAGAGGTTTTAGTCAACGGATCCGAACCTTTCAGATCCGTGTGTGTTTTACAAATCTCTATGTCATCTCCTAGATGTAGCTACCACGCTCTATTTGGAGCTAATACAAATAACTGTTCTACTTGGAGCTATTCTAAATTGTTGCTCCATTAAATGTATCCGGTCTCTCTACTCAGAGCTATCCGGATAGGTGTCAAGCTTGCATCGACATAACCCTTTACGACGAACTCTTTTACCACCTCCATAATCGAGAAAATTCCTTAGTCCACTAGTTACTAAGGATAACTTTGACCGCTGTCTGTGATCCATTCTTGGATCACTCTTGTACCCCTTGACTAACTCATGGCAAGGCACACTTCAGGTGCGGTACACAGCATAGCATACTGTAGAGCCTATGTCTTAAGCATAGGAGACGACCTTCGTCCTTTCTCTCTATTCTGCCATGGTCGAGCTTTAAGTCTTAACTTTGTACCTTACAACTCAGGCAAGAACTTCTTCTTTGACTGATCCATCTTGAATACCTTCAAGATCATGTCAAGGTATGTGCTCATTTGAAAGTATTATTAAGCATTTTGATCTATCCTTATAGATCTTGATGCTCAATGTTCAAGTAGCTTAATCCAGGCTTTCCATTGAAAAACACTTTCAAAATAACCCTATATGCTTTCCAGAAATTCTACGTCATTTCTGATCAACAATATGTCAACAACATATACTCATCAGAAATTCTATAGTGCTCCCACTCACTTCTTTGGAAATACAAGTTTCTCATAAACTTTGTACAAACCCAAAATCTTTTGATCATCTCATCAAAGTGTACATTCCAACTCCGAGATGCTTACTCCAGTCCTTAGAAGGATCGCTGGAGCTAGCATACCTTTTAGCATCCTTAGAATCGACAAAACCTTTCTGATTGTATCACATACAACCTTTCCTTACGAAAACTGGTAAGGAAACTTGTCTTGACATCCATCTGCCAGATTTCATAAATGCAGCTAATGCTAACATGATTCCGACAGACTTTAAGCATCGCTACGGATGAGAAAATCTCATCGTAGTCAACTCCTTGAACTTGTCGAAAAACTCTTCGCCACAAGTCGAGCTTCATAGATGGTGACATTACCATCCACGTCCGTCTTCTTCTTAAAAGATCCATTTATCTCAATGGCTTGCCGATCATCGGGCAAGTCCATCCAAAGTCCATGCTTTGTTCTGATACATGGATCCTATCTCGGATTTCATGGCTTCTAACCATTTGTCGAATTTGGGCCCACCATCGCTTCTCCATAGCTCGTAGGTTCATTGTTGTCTAGCAACATGACCTTCAAGACAGGATCACCTTACCACTCCGAAGTAGTACGTGTCCTTGTCGTCCTACGAGGTTCGGTAGTGACTTGATCTGAAGCTTCATGATCACTATCATAAGCTTCCACTTCAATTGGTGTAGGTGCCACAGGAACAACTTCCTGTGCCCTGCTACACACTTGTTGAAGTGACGGTTCAATAACCTCATCAAGTCTCCACCATCCTCCCACTCAACTCTTTCGAGAGAAACCTTTCCTCGAGAAAGGACCCGATTCAAGAAACAATCCTTATTGCTTTCGGATCTGAATAGGAGGTATACCCAATTGTTTTGGGTGTCCTATGAAGATGCATTTATCCGCTTTGGGTTCGAGCTTATCAGCCTGAAACTTTTTCACATAAGCGTCGCAGCCCCAAACTTTTAAGAAACGACAACTTAGGTTTCTCTAAACCATAGTTCATACGGTGTCATCTCAACGGAATTACGTGGTGCCCTATTTAAAGTGAATGTGGTTGTCTCTAATGCCTAACCCATGAACGATAGTGGTAATTCGATAAGAGACATCATGGTATGCATCATATCCAATAGGGTGCAGTTATGATGTTCGGACACACCATCACACTATGGTGTTCCAGGCGGTATTAATTGCGAAACAATTTCCACAATGTCTTAATTGTGTGCCAAAACTCGTAACTCAGATATTCATCTCTATGATCATATCATAGACATTTTATCCTCTTGTCACAATGATCTTCTACTTCACTCTGAAATTATTTGAACCATTCAATAATTCAGACTCGTGATTCATCAAGTAAATATACTCAACATCTACTCAAATCATCTGTGAAGTAAGAACATAACGATATTCACTGCATGCCTCAGCACTCATTGGACTGCACACATCAAAATGTGTTACTTCCAACAAGTTGCTATCTTGTTCCACTTTACTGAAACGAGGCTTTCAGTCATCTTGCCCATGTGGTATGATTTGCATATCTCAAGTGATTCAAAATCAAGTGAGTCTAATCGATCCATCTGCATGGAGTTTCTTCATGCGTATACACCAATAGACATGGTTCGCATGTCTCAAACTTTTCAAAAACGAGTGAGTCCAAAGATCCATCAACATGGAGCTTCTTCATGCGTTTTATACCAATATGACTTACATGGCAGTGCCACAAGTAAGTGGTACTATCATTACTATCTTATATCTTTTGGCATGAAAATGTGTATCACTACGATCGAGATTCAATAAACCATTCCTTTAGGTGCAAGAGCACTTTATTCATGTTTAATACTAATCTTGATGGTAGAGGGAGCGTGCGATGTTTGATCACATCAAACTTGGAAACACTTCCAACACATATCGTCAGCTCACCTTTAGCTAGTCTCCGTTTACTCCGTAGCTCTTTTATTTCGAGTTACTAACACTTAGCAACCGAACCGGTATCTTATACCCTGGTGCTACTAGGAGTACTAGTAAAGTACACATTAACATAGTGTATATCTTATATACTTCTATCGACCTTGCCAGCCTTCTCATCTACCAAGTATCTAGGGTAGTTCTGCTCCAGTGGCTGTTCCCCTTATTACAGAAGCACTTAGTCTCGGGTTTGGGTTCAACCTTGGGTTTCTTCACTGGAGCAGCAGCTGTTTTGCCATTTCATGAAATATCCCTTCCTGCCCTTGCCCTTCTTGAAACTAGTGGTTTCACCAACCATCAATAATTGATGCTCCTTCTTGATTTCTACTTTCGCGGTGTCAAACATCGCGAATACCTCAAGGATCATCATATCTATCCCTGATATGTTATAGTTCATCACGAAGCTCTAGCAGCTTGGTGGCAATGACTTTGGAGAAACATCACTATCTCATCTGGAAGATCAACTCCCACTCGATTTAAGTGATTGTTGCACTCAGACAATCTGAGCACAAGCTCAACGATTGAGCTTCTCTCCCTTAGTTTGCAGGCTAAGAAAATCGTCGGAGGTCTTATACCTCTTGACGTGGGCACGAGCCTGAAATCCTAATTTCAGCCCTCGAAACATCTCATATGTTTCGTGACGTTTCAAAAAAACGTCTTTGGTGCCTCTACTCAAACCATTTATCTGAACTATCACGTAGTTATCAAAACGTGTATGTCCGATGTTCGCAACATCCACAGACAACGTTTGGGGTTCAGCACATTGAGTGGTGCATTAAGGACATAAGCTTTCTACTGTCCGCATAATCGCTACTGTCAACTTTCAACTATATTTTCTCTAGGAACATAACTAAAACAGTAGAACTATAGCGTGAACTACGACATAATTTGCAAAAGGTCTTTTGACTATGCTCAGGATAATTAAGTTCATCTTATGAACTCCCACTCAGACAGACATCCCTCTTGTCATCTAAGTGATTACATGATCCGAGTCAACTAGGCCGTGTCCGATCATCACGTGAGACGGACTAGTCATCATCGGTGAACATCTTCATGTTGATTGTATCTACTATACGACTCATGCTCGACCTTTTGGTCTCCGTGTTCCGAGGCCATGTCTGTACATGCTAGGCTCGTCAAGTTAACCCTAAGTGTTTTCGCTGTGTAAAACTGTCTTACACCCGTTGTATGTGAACGTAAGAATCCATCACACCCGATCATCACGTGGTGCTTAGAAGCGACGAACTGTAGCAACGGTGCACAGTTAGGGGAGAACACTTCTTGAAATTGTTGTAAGGGATCATCTTATTTACTACCGTCGTTCTAAGCAAACAAGATGCATAAACATGATAAACATCACATGCAATCAAATAGAGTAGTGACATGATATGGCCAATATCATATAGCTCCTTTGATCTTCATCTTCGGGGCTCCATGATCATCTTGTCACCGGCATGACACCATGATCTCCATCATCGTGTCTTCATGAAGTTGTCACGCCAACGACTACTTCTACTTCTATGACTAACGCGTTTAGCAATAAAGTAAAGTAGTTTACATGGCGTTCTTCAATGACACGCAGGTCATACAATAAATAAAGACAACTCCTATGGCTCCTGCCGGTTGTCATACTCATCGACATGCAAGTCGTGAATCCTATTACAAGAACATGATCAATCTCATACATCACATATATCATTCATCACATCCTTTTGGCCATATCACATCACATAGCATACCCTGCAAAAACAAGTTAGACGTCCTCTAATTGTTGTTTGCATGTTTTACGTGGCTGCTATGGGTTTCTAGCAAGAACGTTTCTTACCTACGCAAAACCACAACGTGATATGCCAATTGCTATTTACCCTTCATAAGGACCCTTTTCATCGAATCCGTTCCGACTAAAGTGGGAGAGACTGGCACCCGCTAGCCACCTTATGCACCAAGTGCATGTCAATCGGTGGAACCTGTCTCACGTAAGAGTACGTGTAAGGTCGGTCCGGGCCGCTTCATCCCACAATACCGTCGAAACAAGATTGGACTAGTAACGGTAAGCATATTGAACAACATCAACGCCCACAACTACTTTGTGTTCTACTCGTGCAAAGAATCTACGCAATAGACCTAGCTCATGATGCCACTGTTGGGGAACGTAGCAGAAATTCAAAATTTTCCTACGTGTCACCAAGATCTATCTATGGAGAAACCAGCAACGAGTAGAAAGAGAGTGCATCTACATACCCTTGTAGATCGCTAAGCGGAAGCGTTCAAGTGAACGGGGTTGAAGGAGTCGTACTCGTCGTGATTCAAATCACCGATGATCAAGTGCCGAACGCACGGCACCTCCGCGTTCAACACACGTACAGCCCGGTGACGTCTCCCAAGCCTTGATCCAGCAAGGAGAGAGGGAGAGGTTGAGGAAGACTCCATCCAGCAGCAGCACAACGGCGTGGTGGTGGTGGAGGAGCGTGGCTATCCTGCAGGGCTTCGCCAAGCACCGCGGGAGAGGAGGAGGACTTGGGAGAGGGGGAGGGCTGCGCCAGAACTTCGTCTGTAGCTCCCGTGCGCCTCCCCACTATATATAGGGGTGGAGGGGCTGGTTTCTTGCCCTCCAAGTCCATTGGGGCGTTGGCCAAGGTGGGAGGAAAGAAATCACATCATTTCCTTCCCCACCGATTGTTATCCCCCCTTTTTAGGGATCTTGATCTTATCCCTTCGGGATATGATCTTATTCCTTCTAAGGGGGGATCTTGGTGCGCCTTGACCAGGGGTGTGGGGCCTTGCCCCCACTACCCACGTTCATGTGGGTCCCCCCATGCAGGTGGGCCCCACTCCGGAACCTTCTAAAACCTTCCCGGTACAATACCGAAAAATGCCGAACATTTTCCGGTGGCCAAAATAGGACTTCCCATATATAAATCTGTACCTCCGGACCATTTCGGAACTCCTCGTGACGTCCGGGATCTCATCCGGGACTCCGAACAACATTTGGTAACCACATACAAGCTTCCTTTATAACCCTAGCGTCATCGAACCTTAAGTGTGTAGACCCTACGGGTTCGGGAGACATGTAGACATGACCGAGACGTTCTCTGGTCAATAACCAACAGCGGGATCTGGATACCCATGTTGGCTCCCACATGTTCCACGATGATCTCATCGGATGAACCATGATGTCAAGGACTTAATCAATCCCGTATTCAATTCCCTTTGTCTATCGGTATGTTACTTGCCCGAGATTCGATCGTCGGTATCCTATACCTTGTTCAATCTCGTTACCGGCAAGTCACTTTACTCGTTCCGTAACACATCATCCCGTGATCAACTCCTTGGTCACATTGCGCATATGATGATGTCCTACCGAGTGGGCCCAGAGATACCTCTCCGTTTACACGGAGTGACAAATCCCAGTCTCGATCGTGCATAAACCAATAGATACTTTCGGAGATACCTGTAGTGCACCTTTATAGTCACCCAGTTACGTTGTGACGTTTGATACACCCAAAGCACTCCTACGGTATCCAGGAGTTACACGCTCTCATGGTCAAAGGAAGAGATACTTGACATTGGCAAAGCTCTAGCAAACGAACTACACGATCTTTGTGCTAGGCTTAGGATTGGGTCTTGTCCATCACATCATTCTCCTAATGATGTGATCCCGTTATCAACGACATCCAATGTCCATATCCAGGAAACCATGACTATCTGTTGATCACAACGAGCTAGTCAACTAGAGGCTCACTAGGGACATATTGTGGTCTATGTATTCACACGTGTATTACGATTTCCGGATAATACAGTTATAGCATGAATAAAAGACAATTATCATGAACAAGGAAATATAATAATAACACTTTTATTATTGCCTCTAGGGCATATTTCCAACACAATCTTGTTTCGACGGTATTGTGGGATGACGCGGCCCGGACCGACCTTACACGTACTCTTACGTGAGACAGGTTCCACCAATTGACATGCACTTGGTGCATAAGGTGGCTAGCGGGTGCCAGTCTCTCCCACTTTAGTCGAAACGGATTCGATGAAAAGGGTCCTTATGAAGGGTAAATAGCAATTGGCATATCACGTTGTGGTTTTGGGTAGGTAAGAAACGTTCTTGCTAGAAACCCATAGCAGCCACGTAAAACATGCAAACAACAATTAGAGGACGTCTAACTTGTTTTTGCAGGGTATGCTTTGTGATGTGATATGGCCAGAAGAATGTGATGAATGATATGTGATGTATGAGATTGATCATGTTCTTGTAATAGGAATCACGACTTGCATGTCGATGAGTATGACAACCGGCAGGAGCCATAGGAGTTGTCTTTATTTATTGTATGACCTGCATGTCATTGAAGAACGCCATGTAACTTACTTTACTTTATTGCTAAACGCGTTAGCCATAGAAGTAGAAGTAGTCGTTGGCGCGACAACTTCATGAAGACACGATGATGGAGATCATGATGACGGAGATCATGGTGTCATGCCGGTGACAAGATGATCATGGAGCCCCGAAGATGGAGATCAATGGAGCTATATGATATTGGCCATATCATGTCACAACTATATAATTGCATGTGATGTTTATTATGTTTATGCATCTTGTTTACTTAGGACGACGGTAGTAAATAAGATGATCCCTTACAAAATTTCAAGAAGTGTTCTCCCCTAACTGTGCACCGTTGCTACAGTTCGTCGCTTCTAAGCACCACGTGATGATCGGGTGTGATGGATTCTTACGTTCACATACAACAGGTGTAAGACAGTTTTACACAGCGAAAACACTTAGGGTTAACTTGACGAGCCTAGCATGTGCAGACATGGCCTCGGAACACGGAGACCGAAAGGTCGAGCATGAGTCGTATAGTAGATACGATCAACATGAAGATGTTCACCGATGATGACTAGTCCGTCTCACGTGATGATCGGACACGGCCTAGTTGACTCGGATCATGTTATCACTTAGATGACCAGAGGGATGTCTATCTGAGTGGGAGTTCATAAGATGAACTTAATTATCTTGAACATAGTCAAAAGGATTTTGCAAATTATGTCGTAGCTCGCGCTTTAGTTCCACTGTTTAGATATGTTCCTAGAGAAAATATAGTTGAAAGTTGAAAGTAGCAATTATGCGGACAGTAGAAAGCTTATGTCCTTAATGCACTGCTTAGTGTGCCGAACCCCAAACGTCGTTTGTGGATGTTGCGAACATCGGACATACACGTTTTGATAACTACGTGATAGTTCAGTTAAACGGTTTAGAGTTGAGGCACTAAAGACGTTTTCGAAACATCGCCGAACATATGAGATGTTTCAAGGGCTGAAATTGGGATTTCAGGCTCGTGCCCACGTCAAGAGGTATGAGACCTCCGATGATTTTCTTAGCCTGCAAACTAAGGAGAGAAGATCCGGAGTGCGCCCCCATGCCGCAGAGCCGACAGCCGTAGAGCAGACCGATCGCGGAGAGTGCTGCAAGCTAGGGGAGCGAGACAGCAGGGTACGCCAGAATAGCCCGCGTCCCGCCAGCGGGGTAGCGCACCCGGCCGCAGAGCCCACCAACGTAGAGGTCGTCGAAGCAAGGGACCCCGACGTGTCGACGAGCGCCGCAGAGCCCGCCGCCGTAGTGGCCGCAGAGCCGGCAGCGCAGCTCATGGCCGTCCCCGAAGAGGCCGGAGGCGTCCCATGCTCCCCGGACGATGCAGGCCTTGGCGACCGGTCGATCGACACAGGCGGAGACGACACTGTTGGAAATATGCCCTAGAGGCAATAATAAATATGTTATTATTATATTTCTTTGTTCATGATAATAGTCTTTTATTCATGCTATAACTGTATTATCCGGAAATCGTAATACACGTGTGAATACATAGACAACACCATGTCCCTAGTAAGCCTCTAGTTGACTAGCTCGTTGATCAATAGATGGTTACGGTTTCCTAACCATGGACATTGGATGTCGTTGATAACGGGATCACATCATTAGGAGAATCATGTGATGGACAAGACCCAATCCTAAGCCTAGCACAAAGATCGTGTAGTTCATTTGCTAGAGCTTTGCCAATGTCAAGTATCTCTTCCTTCGACCATGAGAGCGTGTAACTCCTGGATACCGTTGGAGTGCTTTGGGTGTATCAAACGTCACAACGTAACTGGGTGACTATAAAGGTGCACTACAGGTATCTCCAAAAGTATCTATTGTTTTATGCGGATCGAGACTGGGATTTGTCACTCCGTGTAAACGGAGAGGTATCTCTGGGCCCACTCGGTAGGACATCATCATATGCGCAATGTGACCAAGGAGTTGATCACGGGATGATGTGTTACGGAACGAGTAAAGTGACTTGCCGGTAACGATATTGAACAAGGTATTGGATACCGACGATCGAATCTCGGGCAAGTAACATACCGATAGACAAAGGGAATTGAATACGGGATTGATTTAGTCCTTGACATCGTGGTTCATCCGATGAGATCATCGTGGAACATGTGGGAGCCATCATGGGTATCCAGATCCCACTGTTGGTTATTGACCGGAGAACGTCTCGGTCATGTCTGCATGTCTCCCGAACCCGTAGGGTCTACACACTTAAGGTTCGATGATGCTAGGGTTATAAAGGAAGCTTGTATGTGATTACCAAATGTTGTTCGGAGTCCCGGATGAGATCTCGGACGTCACGAGGAGTTCCGGAATGGTCTAGAGGTAAAGATTTATATATGGGAAGTCCTGTTTTGGTCACCGGAAAAGTTTCGGGCGATATCGGTAATGTACCGGGACCACCGGGAGGGTCCCGGGGGTCCACCAAGTGGGGCCACCTGCCCCAGAAGGTTGCGTGGGCCAAGTGTGGGAGGGGACCAGCCCCTAGGAGGGCTGGTGCGCCCCCCACAAGGGGGCCAAGGCGCAAGGGAGAGTGGGAGGGGGCAAACCCTAGTCCAGATGGGCCTTAAGGCCCACCTAGTGGGCGCCTCCCCTCTCTCCCCCTCTTGGCCGCCTCCCCAAGTCCCATCTAGGGCTGGCCGCACCCCTTGGGGTGGGAAACCCTAAAGGGGGCGCAGCCCCCTTCTCCCCTATATAAATAGAGGCCTGGGGCTGCCCATAATACATGAGAACTTCTCCTCTTGGTGCAGCCCTGCCTCTCTTCCTCCTCCTCCTCTCCCATGGTGCTTGGCGAAGCCCTGCTGGATTGCCACGCTCCTCCATCACCACCACGCCGTTGTGCTGCTGTTGGATGGAGTCTTCCTCAACCTCTCCATCTCTCCTTGCTGGATCAAGGCGTGGGAGACATCAACGGGCTGTACGTGTGTTGAACGTGGAGGTGTCGTCCGTTCGGCACTTGATCATCGGTGATTTGAATCACGACGAGTACGACTCCATCAACCCCGTTCACTTGAATGCTTCCTCTTAGCGATCTACAAGGGTATGTAGACGCACTCTCCTTCCCCTCGTTGCTAGTCTCTCCATAGATTGATCTTGGTGATGCGTAGAAAATTTTGAATTTCTGCTACGTTCCCCAACAGACACATCCCGGCGACCCGGCTCTGAGCCGCCCGCCAGCAGATGTGGGTGCGGAATGCCCCCTGCCGGCGCGAGCAAGCCGTTCACCCGACGCCCGCCCCAATCACCCGCGATGCCAAGACCACCAGGGCCGCCAAAGGGATGACCACCAGAACGAGGAGTATCTCCCCTGCCCGTACCATCAATCCTTCCCCTTATGCAATCTCGCGAGTAATCGTGCCTCCTTGTAAGATCTTCGTCTTCCTCTGGCTTGAAATTGGGGTTGAATTGCAGATATGGCACCGTCCTATCCACCACATCCAACACATGAATGGTCAGGTGGTGAATCAAGGTGAGCCTCTCTGTTGGGGGCGCTGGAGAAGGGGGCGCCACTGGCCAATCTGGATCGACTGTGTTCGGGAGCCCCACAGGCTCCGGGACCTCAAAGTCGTAGATCTTCGGGATACCGGAAGGATTCCTCATCCAAGCAGTGACATTGAGCTGCCACCTATCCTCTTGGGGGAGAATCTCTACCAACTGGCCTTGAAGACTGTTCATGAGCTGTCCAATCACACCTTCCTCCCACGCGCTCGCCGGGAGGCCCTCAATGCCAATCTTGCAGAAGAAGTCGAGCTTGCCGCTCGAAGCTTGCGCACTCCGATTGTTGGGGATATTACCACTGGGCGTAAACCGGCTTACTTGGGCCGGGTTAACATCATAGTGGTATAAGCAGGTGAAGGCCCAAGGCCTATAGTCGGTTTAGAATCTGTATCAGTAAAACCGACCTGATGTATAGCTTGTATTGTAAGTTAGGAATAGAGAGATACCGACCGGGATACGAATATGAACCGGCTGGAACTCTATGGACCGACGGGCGTCACCCGTGTATATAAGGGGACGACCCGGCGGCGGTTCAAGGGACAACGACAACTCGGGCCTAGGCGAAGCTTGTTTGCTCCCTAGCCATCGAGACCACATCAATTCCATCACAACTAGACGTAGGCTTTTACCTTCATCGAAGGGGCCGAACTAGTATAAACCCCACGTGTCTTTGTGTCCGCTTTAACCCCTTCAAGTAAACTCGTAGCGATGGCTCCACGACTAAGTCCTTTCGCTAGGACATCTGCCGTGACAAATCCACGACAGTTGGCGCCCACCGTGGGGCTATCGCACGATGGTTTGACGATCTTGGAGGGCAAGCTCAAAGGACTCGAAGGCTATGTTGTGGGCCGGATGACCAAGAGTCGTCGGGGCAGGATCTACATCGATGATGCAGGATGGGGTCCTGAGGCCGATTCAATTGAGTATGGTTACCGGGTCCCCTTTGGCAGCGTACACGTCTTCATCGGCAAGATCGGTGAGCCTGGGCCTGAGCCGGACATCTACACCGACCCCGTCGAGACGGCTCAGCGTGCGAGCTTTACTCAGGTTAAACCGGCCATGAAGCGTGCCTTCGTTGGAGTCATCTACGGAGGAGAGCGCGAGGACGAATCAGAGCACGATAGCGAGACCGTCGTCTATTCTGGCGACGAGTCCTCGACCGGAGAGACCGAGTCGCTATACCGGATGCAAGACGATCAAGTTAGGGGTTGTTCCGATGGCGACAGTATTCCGGACCCCCCAGGCCAGATCAACCGGGTTGGAATATTCATGGCTGGCACCCAGGCGGCGAATTATTCTTCGACTGCCGCAGCAATGCTCTCCGGATCCGCAGCGGCAGCGGCAGCAGGGGCAGGAGGCCTTGTGCGCCCGCCGGTTCAAGTTCTATCTGATCTGTTTGACGCACTGGCCGCGCTTATGGCAGAGGATGACCCGGCGGATCAAGATGCTCATAATGCAGAAATCGCGAAGGTGAGAGAGCAGATCGTGCAAGCCAAAGCGGATCTGGCAGCAGAAAAAGACCGGATGGCCGCAGAGCGGGCCGCTTTGGACGCACAGGCCTATAAACTCATGCTTGACCAGAATGCATCACAGGAGGTTTTAAAGCGAAAGCACAGATCACGCCTGCCGTTAGGGTTTGACCCCCGAAATCTCTTTCACACTCCGGGAGCTGGACCCAGTAATCCACCGCGGTACCAGGAGACAAACCGGATTGAGGCGCCAGGGCCAGGAGCGACGGTCCAACCTCGCCTGATGGAGCCCCCTCAACAAAATATTGCGATGCCTCCACCGGTGCAGACGCCCCCGGGTCATTATTCGAATCCTATGGACAACCTTGTTGCGGCCGCAGCACGGTTAGAGGCCATCCCGGTCGAAGGGGATTCTCCGCAAGCAGTAGAAACGCGCCGGGTTAAGGAGCTTCTCCGGACCGCGCTGATGCAGCAGGAGGCATACTCATACAGCCGTGATCGGATTCATTCTACGCCCCGTCCGAGCCGGAGTTACAGCAGGCGCATAGATGAACCGGCCATATCAAGCAATGCGCACGGCCGTGAAGCGGCCCGTGGTGATGACCCGGCAGGTGGTGTTGTCGATGCTCGGGATGCGGTGAACCGGGCCCGGGCACAAAGGGAGGCCGAGTTAGCAGCACAGGATAATGCGGGCCAACTTACACCGGTTCGTTCTGCCACCTTTGCCGGACCAGGAATCACATCCGCTCTGGGAGTGCCTTGCTTGATCCCTGCTTTGCGTAGTGTGCGCCTGCCTAAGGATTTCAAGGGCCCACGCAAGGTGCCGAATTATACCGCTGATTTACCCCCTGAAGCGTGGATAGAGAGTTATGAGATGGCCATGGAAATGCTGGATGTGGATGAGGCTGCATGTGCCAAATATTTCACCATGATGCTCGAAGGCACGGCTCGTACTTGGTTAAAGAGCCTACCGCCCAATTCTATCAGCTCTTGGGCCCAGTTGCGGAGCCGGTTTATACAGAATTTCAAGGATACATGTAAGCAGCCCAAGTCCATAGTAGACCTGGCGGCTTGTGTCCAGGAAGAAGGAGAATCAACGACCCATTGGGTGCGTCGCGTTTCGGAAATTTTGCACTCGTCTGACAGGATTAATGCTGACTCTGCGGTCTTAACTCTGGAAGGCAACTGCCGGTTTGAGCCTCTAAAATTGAAACTGGGACGCATGAAGCGACTCTGTAATGACATGGGAACCCTCATGGCTGCCCTAGTGAAGTATGCCGATTCGGACAGTACCAAGGATCCCGAGCTTAATGATAATGAAGCAGGGAAGGGAAAGAAGGATAGCAACTCCAAACAGCAGCAGAATAAACTAGTGGGTCATGGAAACGGAGGCAAGCGCAAGGCGGACGGCAGCGTGGACTTTGTGGCTAACACTAACGCACAGGACAGGGGGCAGCGGCGCAGAGGTAAAGCGGCAAATCATAACGGGGCTCCCAATCCTAGTGCAAGCCGTTTGAACTATTTGTTGAATCAGCCTTGCCCAAAGCACGGGACGAAGGAGGCACCGGCTAGCCATCTTTGGAAAGATTGCTACATCATGCAGGAGTTCAAGAACTCTAATGCTTTCCGGTATGATCACGGATCAGGTGGCGGTTCAGGATCCGGTTTCAGCGGGCCGGATCACGATGGGGTTTCCGGTTCAGGACGTAATCAGGGCGGTCACAACTACCAGAATAATCAGAACAGCCAGCAGCAGCAGCAGCAGTCAGGCTATCAGAGCCAGCAGCAGCAGCAGCGTCGGGCTATCAGAGCCAGCCGAAGCAGTTGAGCAATGGGCAGTACCATGTCTTCACAACGGGCTTGGATAAGCGTGACCGAAAACTCCACCAACGAGCGGTGAATTCTGTTGAACCGGCCTTACCGCGTTACTTACGCTGGTCAGAGCAGCCCATCGTGTGGAGCAGAGAAGATCACCCGCCCCGGGTTGATAATCCGGGTCAGTTAGCATTAGTGGTGGACCCTCAGGTGGGGGGTTATAAATTCACCAAGGTACTCATGGATGGAGGAAGCAGTATTAACATACTGTATTATGAGACATTCAGGCGCATGGGACTAACTGACAAGGATCTCAGACCATCAAATACGGTATTCCATGGTGTTGTGCCAGGCAAATCTGCATATCCTGTTGGTAAAATAGCTCTAGATGTGACTTTTGGAGACGAGCACGACTCCCGGTCGGAAAAATTGAGCTTCGAAGTGGTGAAGATCCAAAGCCCGTATCACGCCTTGTTTGGGCGACCGGCTTATGCCAAATTCATGGCGCGGCCTTGTTATATCTACTTACAGCTCAAGATGTCGGGTTACAAGGGGACGATAACGGTTCACGGGAACCGTAGGATCACTTTGGAATGTGAAGAGGGTGATGCGGCTTACGCAGAGTCGGTCTGTGCCACGGAAGAGTTGAAGTATTATAAGGACAATGTCGATCCGGCAGATATGACCCCTTTAAAGAAGCCAACTACAGAGCATGATTCAGATCTGAAGTTCAAATCGGCAGCTGAGACCAAGCTTGTTGACTTCGTGCCCGGCGATTCATCCAAGCAGTTCACTATCAGTGCCAACCTGGATCCCAAATAGGAAAGCGCGCTCATCGAGTTCATCCGTGAGAATCGGGACATTTTTGCATGGAAGCCGTCTGACATGCCAGGTGTACCGAGGGAACTCGCTGAGCACACTCTTAATGTGGATCCTAAGTATAAACCGGTGAAACAGTTCCTCCGCCGGTTTAACGAAGAAAGACGCAAAGCCATTGGAGAGGAAGTGGCCAGGCTTTTAGCAGCTGGTTTTATTATTGAGGTGTTCCATCCAGAGTGGCTTGCTAATCCGGTGCTAGTTCTTAAGAAAAACGGCACTTGGCGTATGTGTGTGGATTATACAGATCTTAACAAAGCCTGTCCTGCAGACCCTTTTGCCCTCCCCCGTATTGATCAGATCATTGATGCCACGGCGGGTTGTGAGTGTTTGAGTTTTTTGGATGCATACTCTGGATATCATCAGATCAAGATGGCGGTTAAGGACCAGGAGAAAACAGCATTCATCACTCCCTTTGGAGCCTTCTGTTATGTATCTATGCCCTTCGGGCTCAAGAGTGCCCAAGCCACCTATCAACGGTGTGTACAGAATTGCCTGCATGAGCAGATCGGCCGCAATGTGCACGCATATGTAGATGACATTGTAGTAAAATCAAGGCAGAAGGAGACACTGGTGGATGATTTGAAGGAGACCTTTGACAACTTGCGAGCTTACAGGATGATGCTTAATCCGGCCAAGTGTGTTTTCGGTGTTCCAGCAGGCAAGTTGCTGGGTTTCTTAGTGTCTAACAGAGGAATTGAGGCTAATCCGGAGAAGATTACGGCTATTACATCTCTAGCTAAACCGGAGTGTATCAACGATGTTCAGCGTTTGGCGGGCCGAATCGCTGCGCTGAGCCGGTTTATCAGCCGCCTCGGGGAGAAGGCTATCCCTTTGTACCAACTGCTGAGGAAGACAGACAATTTCGTCTGGAGTACAGCTGCTGACGAGGCATTTGAGGATTTGAAGCGGCAGTTAGCCAATCCGCCTGTTCTTGCAGCTCCGGTCGACAAGGAGCCACTATTATTATACGTAGCGGCTAATGCTCGGGCAGTTAGTGTGGCTATTGTGGTAGAGCGCAAAGAGGCAGGCAAGGAATATCCGGTTCAGCGGCCGGTTTATTATATCAGTGAGGTGCTGATTGAGTCCAAGCAAAGGTATCCGCATTGGCAGAAGCTGGTCTATGGTGTTTTTATGGCTAGTCGAAAATTGAAGCAGTATTTTCAAGGGCACCCCATCACAGTGGTCAGTTCAGCTCCCTTGGGTGATATTATATAGAATCGGGAGGCGACTGGCCGGATTGCCAAGTGGGCTATCGAGCTGGGGCCACACGGTCTGAAGTACGTGCCTCGGACGGCCGTGAAGTCTCAAGCACTTGTTGATTTCATCAATGATTGGACGGAATTACAGGCACCAGAGGAGAAGCCGGATCACACATATTGGACTATTCATTTTGATGGGTCTAGGCAATTGGAAGGCTCGGGGGCTGGAGTCGTATTAACTTCCCCGCGAGGTGATAAGTTTTGTTATGTTCTCCGCTTAATGTTCCCTTGTACTAATAATGCAGCTGAGTATGAAGCCTTGCTCCATGGTCTACGGATGGCTAAAGAGATGAATTTAAGCCGGGTCAAGTGTTTTGGTGACTCAGACCTAGTGGCTCAACAGGTGTCTGGCACTTGGGATTCTAAGGACCCGCTCATGGCTGCATATCGTCGGGAAGTGGATAATATTGCAGGTTGTTTCAAGGGTTATCAAGTGGATCATGTGGACCGTCGGAAGAATGAAGCGGCGGATGCTTTAAGCCGGTTGGGCTCTCAGCGTAAACCGGTCCCGCCTAACGTCTTTTTGGATGTGTTGCACAATCCGTCAGTCAAGCTCCCAGGTGAAGCGGATTTGGCCATTCCTGATCCGGAGTCCCAATTGGTGGCAGCCCTGCGTGTTATTCCGGATTGGACAGTTCCTTATCTTGCGTACATGACAAGGGGGGAGCTGCCAGAGGATGAGATTCTGGCCAAGCAGATAGTCCGGCGATCCAAGTCTATGACGATTGTCAATGGTGAATTACATCATTGCAGTGTATCAGGGGCGTTTCAACGTTGTGTCTCTCCTGAAGAAGGCTGTGAAATCTTAAGAGAAATCCATGAAGGGGATTATGGGCACCACGCCGGTTCAAAGTCTCTAGTTGCAAAGGCGTTTCGTCATGGGTTCTACTGGTTGACAGCTCATGCTGACGCGGAGGACTTGGTTAAACGGTGTGATGGATGTCAGAAATTTTCAAGGCGTGCTCATGTGCCGGCTCAGGAGTTGAGGATGATCCCAATAACATGGCCGTTTGCAACTTGGGGGCTAGACATGGTTGGACCTTTTAAAAGATCCAAGGATAAGAAAACTCACCTTTTGGTGGCAGTTGACAAATTTACCAAATGGGTTGAAGCGGAGCCTGTCAGCAAGTGTGATGCAGCAACAGCGGTACAGTTCATCAAGAAGGTGATTTTCCGGTTTGGTTTTCCACACAGTATCATTACTGATAATGGTACCAATTTATCCAAGGGTGCTATGAAGGAGTTCTGTGAACGTGAACACATCCGACTTGATGTGTCGTCAGTAGCACACCCCCAGTCCAATGGACAGGCAGAACGAGCCAATCAGGAAATCTTGCGAGGCATCAAACCCCGGCTTTTGGTCCCATTGCAAAGAACACCAGGATGTTGGGTTGAAGAGCTGCCATCTGTATTATGGAGTATCAATACTACGCCAAACCGGTCCACGGGATACACGCCGTTTTTCATGGTCTATGGAGCAGAGGCGGTTCTCCCTAGTGACATCCGGCACGATTCGCCTCGTGTGGCAGCTTGTGTTGAGGCAGATAATGAGACAGCACGACAAGATGCTTTGGACCTATTGGACGAAGAGCGTGATATAGCGGCTGCCCGTTCGGCGATTTACCAGCAAGATCTTCGTCGCTATCACAGTCGCCGGGTTAGAACCAGAACTTTTCAAGAAGGAGATTTGGTGCTTCGATTCATCCAAGATCAAACGGATATGCACAAGTTATCCCCACCTTGGGAGGGACCTTTCGTAGTCAGCAAGAATCTGCACAACGGGTCGTATTATCTGATTGATATTCGAGAGCATCAAGACTCACGTACATCAGAAGAGGAGACCAACAGACCGTGGAATATAGCTCATCTTCGGCCTTACTATACTTGAGCCATTGGCTCTATTTATGTACATATCATGACAATGTATATATTATCTTTGATATATCAAATTGGAGCCTCAGCCGAAGCGGGGTCTCTGTCTTTCTCATCATGCGAGGTTACACGGAGTGGTTCTGTCTAAAGCGGCCTCCGGTTTACCCTTTGACATTTGTTTTATATCACTGGGGGCTTTGGTCGTGTCCGAACCAACGAACACCCTTTGATAGGCGACAGCCACCAGATCATTTGGGGACTGAGTCAAGTTTGAACTAGTAATGCCTCTTGGTCGGCCTAAGGCCACAATATCACTGGGGGCTTTGGTCGTGTCCGAACCAACGAACACCCTTTGATAGGCGACAGCCACCAGATCATTTGGGGACTGAGTCAAGTTTGAACCAGTAATGCCTCTTGGTCGGCCTAAGGCCACAATATCACTGGGGGCTTTGGTCGTGTCCGAACCAACGAACACCCTTTGATAGGCGACAGCCACCAGATCATTTGGGGACTGAGTCAAGTTTGAACCAGTAATGCCTCTTGGTCGGCCTAAGGCCACAATATCACTGGGGGCTTTGGTCGTGTCCGAACCAACGAACACCCTTTGATAGGCGACAGCCACCAGATCATTTGGGGACTGAGTCACGTTTGAACCAGTAATGCCTCTTGGTTGGCCTAAGGCCACAAAATCACTTGGGAGCATGGTCGGGCCCGAGCCATTGCTACGCCTCTTGATTTGGCATATATGCCACAAGTCATTTGGGGACCTGGCTGACTTGAATCATTGTCACCCCCATTGGGGGCCTTGATCCTGTCCGACCATGGTAATGCCATCTGAACAGTTTAATATAGCATATTTTTGCGAATGGTTTTTATCATTACTTTCGTTTCCATCTTGTTTTCATGGTTTGTTCGTTTTTGCTTTTGCTGGATTTCTTTATGTCGACAAGCATATTTTTTTTCCGGTTCAGCCAATGATTTTTGATCCCCCTTCTAATCCGGAGGAGTCTCCCGGTTTACCTTTTCCCTGTTACACTCAGGGAATAACCAGGGGGCTTGTATTAAGTCAGCACGGTTTGTACGGGGGCTACTTTCTCCTTTTTTTTGACGGTATTGGTTTATAAAACCACCGCTTCAGGCTTGGGTAAACCAGCTTTATACCCAAACATGGAAGGAAATATGAATTAAAGTTTTCAAGCAAAAGCTTTAATACTTATGCACGAAGGCATATCCCAGGCAGAAGTTTTCACTATCCTATTACAAGGCAGCATGGTGCCCAAACAAAATCGTTGTTTCTGTAGAAGGATGTTTCAAATAGCACTTCAAACCGGCTTCCGGTTCAAGCTTGCTCCTCGTCCTCCGCCGCTTCAGCTTCCTCGTCTCTACCCATTGGCTAGAAATCAACAGTGGTCCAGTTGATTCCCATTAAAGCTTGGAAAACAGCTTCTTCATGGATCAGGGAAGACGGTTCAATATCAGGGGCGTGCGTGTGCTTACAGATTGGAGGAATCAGATTCTCCGCTTCAACAGTTGGGGCAGGCACTCGCTTGTTTTTATCATTGTATTGCGCTTGATAATGCGTCAAATCCGCCTCTTCAGCTAGCTGGCAAGCCAGAGGGCGCACTGCACGGTTTATAGCCCTTAAATCTTCTTCGTCGAACTCAGAGCCGTCTTCTTTCAGACTGGGATAGCCTTGAGCTGCTTCCACAGGATCAAAGTCGGGCACCCATGCCTTTGCCCGGATTAAGGCATTGATGGCTCCGGTTCGGGCAGCGGATTTTTTCAGCTCCTCAATCCGGGCTGGAAGCATTGACAACTTGCTAAGAGTGTCCTGGATTAAAGAGGGCGCCGGATTGTTGTGAGAAGCTGTGCTGATGATCCGTTGGGCTCCAGTGTACAATTGTTCTATCAAGGTGTAGGTAGCTTTCAGTTTCTTCCGAACATCATTTCCTAAGTGCCCAATACGTGTGCCTACAAAAGGATTGGAATGGTCTCAAACCGGACTTATGATACAGCAGATTCAAATTTATTACAAAAGTTACAAGGAGCTTACCAAAGATAGCAGCAGTCATGGAGTGTATTTGCCGTTGTACGGCCGTCAGTTCATCTACCACCGGTTTAAGGGCCGCTTCAGCATTTTCTGCTCTTTTGGTTAAACCGGCCTTATCAGTGGCCCAGTCAGCTCGCTCTTTCTTAAAAATTTCTTCAGCCGTTCAGCAGTGTTCAAAGCGCTGGTTAATTCTTCCTTGGCTTTATCTGTTTCAGCTTGCTGGGTCTTCAGGGCCTCCTGCAAATCGGCAATTCGGTCCTCCTTGATTTTAATCTCAGCCTGCATACAGATGACATTTTAAAGTTTTTCACAGTCAAGACAAGAAATTGAAGTATCAACCACATAAACAAAGTTATATGCCTGATACTTGGGGGCTAATGTATCTTCAATTTTTTTTTGTATATTGCTCAACTACAAAGTCCCAAGCTCAATACAAGTATTCAACTTGGCACTTGGGGGCTAATGGCTATTTGATCAAGTTCTGTTTTAAGGACAGCTTTTTAGCCCCGGTTTGATTATGCTAAACCGGCCCTCGAGGGTTATACCGATGGATTTCAATAATTATATATTCAGGATCAAGTCCCGGTTTGACCAAGGTCACAAACCGGCCCTTGGGGGCTACCGGGATGAATGCAAGAGCAGAAGAGAAAGAAGGAATTTACCTCAAATTTATCCCTCATCATTTTGACCAGGCCAGCTTCACAGTCACGGCTAGTGTAAAGCCGGTTTAAATAGCCAGAATGAAGATCTTGCGCATTCAGAGCGGCATATGTTTCCAATTCGACATCCCATTTTCCTTTGTTCAAAGAGGAAGAATCCTCTTTGATGGTATGCCTGGTAAGAGTGGCAGGATTCCCGGGTTCAGAACGGCCTACACCGGTAATCACAACATCGTCATCTTTTGATTCACCGGTTTGGGTTGGTGCGGCCGTTTTGTCAGCAGGAGTGTGGGATTTTTCAATCTGGACAGAACTGGCAGGCGGATCAGCAGACGCTGGAGCATTAGTAAGACCTTCTTCAGGGATAATGTCATCTTGCAGAGGAGGATCATTGGGGATATCTTCAGAAATAAACACTTCATGATCCGGCGCTTGGTCATGTTCCGGGGCCACATTTTCTTCAGCCGCTTTATCCAGGCGGGCCTTCTTGCTTGGTTTCGGTTTAGCCCTGGAAGAAAAGATAAAAATTAAGGAAAAGTGTAAACCATTGCGCGGCATACTGGAAGCATATGATCGGTTGAACTTACCCAACAACTGTTTTCAAAGGTGGTAGCTGGGTGGCTGACGATTCACCAGATGAGGAATAAGAAGTGACCTGATAATCGGAGTCGGATGGATTAAGAGGTTGACGGAAGAAACCCGCTTTACGACTTAAATCAATAAAAAGGTCGGAGACCTCGGAGCGGCGTTTTCGAACCGGACTGTTTGGTAAACCGGCAGAGGTAACTACCTGGCCACTGTGCCGGGTTGTGCGGCGAGCTTCGTGTTGCTGGGTCTTCATAAGAAATTGGGAATCCATATAAGCAAGAGGATGAGAAAATTTAACTTTCCGGTTTGCCCGGCGAAATTTTGGCAAAGGCAAGATTTCTGAATCGGAAGAGAGAATGGTTACCTCAACGAAAGCCGCATTGCTGGCTTCAGCATCATCCTGACAAACATCATCATCAATAAGGCGTGTAAAAAGTAAGCCAAGTGAATCAAGTTCTATCTCAAGATCCGGTTTACCCACATCATCATCAATGGCCGGGTCAGACGAAGCGGTGGTTTTTCTCTTATGAGTTGGTTTCTTGACAACCTTGGTCTTGGGCCGGGTTGGCCGTCCTGCCTTTTTCGTTTTGTCTTGAGGAAGTTTCTTACTCCAGAATGGATTATCACCCTGGATCAGCAGCAATTAAAATGTTGAACATATAAAATAGTAACTCGGATCAACAATAAAGCAATTGAAATATTACCGCTGGCGGTTTGTTGGTGGTGCAATACGGAAGCAGACCGGTTTGAGCACAGAGGTGCTCCGGTTCATTCAGCATCTTCTTCACAGATTCTGTGACTTCATCCTCAGGGAGTTGGATTTTAGTGTGTCGGAGTGGGTCATCGACACTATCAATATACTCACACATCAAATTTGGGCGCCGGCTTAGAGGCAAAATACTCCATGATATCCAGCAGCGTGCAAGGTCTATTCCTGTTAAACCGTTGGCCATGAAGGCCCGGAGCTTGGATAGTTGAGGAGCATATTTAATTCTCTCCTTGGCGTTTAGCCTTTGTGGAAAGGGGTGAGTGTTGTTGAGCCGTTCCGGACGGAAGCCAGGCAAGGGATTTTCATTGTCAGGAGATGTATCCTTGCAATAAAACCAAGTTACGTTCCATTCCTTGGGGTGAGTATGGAGTTTAACGTGAGGGTAGGTGATTTCTTTCCTCTTCTGAATGGCCATAACGCCCAATTCGGTATTAGGGCCGTCAGTGAATTCAGTACGACGGTTCAGATGAAAGAGATCTCTAAATAACTCGACGGAAGGCTCCTCTTGAAGGTATGCCTCAGAAAGTACTTGAAAGTGACATAGGTTGGTGACGGAGTTGGGGCCAATATCCTGTGGACGGAGTTGAAAGTTGGCTAACACGTCCCGATAAAATTTGGAGCCGGGCGGTTTGAAGCCCCGGGCCATATGATCTGTGAAGACCACGACCTCTCCTTCCTGGGGTGTAGGAGGACATTCATCTCCAGGAACCCTCCAATGAATCGTGTCTTTGCTATCCAAAGCACCAATCAGGACTAGGTCGTTCAGCTGTGGTTCTGTGACACGGGAGGGAACCCAATTGCACTCGTACACTTGTTTGGCCATGACAAGATCTACAAGGAATAAATGATCCGGTTCAAGCATATGCCGGATAAAACGGTGGTGATCTAATTACGGTAAACCAGAGGCAGTACCATAAACCGGTCTTCTACAACGCAGCATCAGATGGATTCTGGCGGTTCAACCAGGGGACTAATGACATATATACCGGTCTAGCTATTTTTTCTCTATGGTGAAGTTAAACCGCCCGGCCTAAGTATCGGAAGCAATCGAAACTATGGATAACTAGTTATGCAGAAACAAGTTTCACAAAGTTATGTTACAGCCACGGATCTACAGCAAGCTCATAAAAAACAGGAAGTATTTTGAAGACTAAGACGGAAACAAAAGTGAACCATTGAGTGGATAGATGCGGGAGATCTATAAGTCTGGATGAGAAATGGTAAGCGGATGCTAAAGGGATCGCTACTAAACACAGCAAGAGTTCACGGATGCATTCAAGATCAGAGAGCAGCTATGAACGCGCGATGAACATAGCAAGAACATGGAACCCTAAGAATAGATCTAGGTTAAGAGGGAGAGAGAACTTACCAGGAACGGAGAGGATGCGGAAAGACGCCGCGACACTCTGGTACGTGCAGGTTGATGCAGCGGCCTAAGATGAGGCAGAGGTCGACGGTGGTGGCGGAGCTCCAAGGCCGGCGACGTAAGGAAGAAGAAGAAGAAGGGACGAAGGGGAAGAAGAAGGAAATGACCCTTCGGTCTTATTTATAAGGCAACTGAGCTAGGTCAAACGCGCGAATCCAGGAGCTGTCATTAAGAGGGCGTTATGAATTTCATAATGACGGCATGCCGATTTATAGTAGCCAAAACAAATGACGTCATGCCGGTTTACAGTGACCAAAAATGATGACGACATGGAGATTTGCCAATTAACAGAAGACATCCAAGACGCAAGATGGTGTGAAGGATTGACATGAACCAGTTCAAATCAATCTGGGGCCTAATGTTGGGGATATTACCACTGGGCGTAAACCGGCTTACTTGGGCCGGGTTAACGTCATAGTGGTATAAGCAGGTGAAGGCCCAAGGCCTATAGTCGGTTTAGAATCTGTATCAGTAAAACCGACCTGATGTATAGCTTGTATTGTAAGTTAGGAATAGAGAGATACCGATCGGGATACGAATATGAACCGGCTGGAACTCTATGGACCGACGGGCGTCACCCGTGTATATAAGGGGACGACCCGGCGGCGGTTCAAGGGACAACGACAACTCGGACCTAGGCGAAGCTTGTTTGCTCCCTAGCCATCGAGACCACATCAATTCTATCACAACTAGACGTAGGCTTTTACCTTCATCGAAGGGGCCGAACTAGTATAAACCCCACGTGTCTTTGTGTCCGCTTTAACCCCTTCAAGTAAACTCGTAGCGATGGCTCCACGACTAAGTCCTTTCGCTAGGACATCTGCCGTGACAAATCCACGACACCGATGCCAGCGCTGGAAGGCGATAGGCGCGCCTGCGCACTGGATCTGGCCTCTGCACTGGAAGACCCTTTCGCAATCCTCCGTGGATGCAAAATGCAGGAAGAAATCAGCCGGATGGGTGACCTCCACCCGCACGTGACTGCGCTCAACCCCACAGATCCGGCCCAGCGTCTGGACCAGAGCCTCCACGCGAGACCGCCGGCCTCCTCCCCTGCACCGAAACAAGCAGGGCCTTGTTGCGGAAGTCCGCTTCCAGTGCCTTCATGCCGGGTGTGCGGGAGAAGATGCCACCCCCCCTCTCCGGCCGCAGATCCGGATCCCCGTGGGTGTACAACTCGTCGGGGAAGCGGTGGCCAGCCAGAGGTGGGTAGTGCGCCATGCTCAAGGGAGGGGTGGAGCGTGCGAGGCGGAGCTCTCTAGCGAGGGCCGGCGAGCAGCGGTCGCAACAGGCGCCTGGGGCGGCAGAGCAGCGCTACGCTGGGCGCAGAGTGGGGAGCAGTTGCGAGCAATGTGGCCCGATGT
Source organism: Triticum aestivum (assembly GCF_018294505.1). Lineage (NCBI taxonomy): Eukaryota > Viridiplantae > Streptophyta > Magnoliopsida > Poales > Poaceae > Triticum > Triticum aestivum. The sequence goes on from NC_057798.1 coordinate 72,484,042, forward strand.
CTAGGAAAGATGGCATCAAATCTCACTGGCACACTTATCCTTCACGTGCCCAGACTCCAGGCATTTAAAACAGCGACCCCGCAGCCACCGGAGAATCCTAGGCTTGGAAACAAGCGGAAGACTGACGGCGAGCGCATCCGCATAACGGCGTTGGCGCCGGCGGTTGCGCACCTCAATCCAACCGTCGTTGTCGGGTTCCAGATCCGCCGAGGCTGGGCGTGAACGGCCCAGAAGCGGCGCATCAACAGACGAGACAGGGGCCAGCACGTGGCGGCCGGGGACGCTATGTGGCCGGCGGGCATCGGAGCGATGACCCAACAGGTGGGGCTGGGGATGGGTTACGCGGCGGCCGCGGAGAGATCCGGCGGGCGCGGCAGGGGGAGCGTGGGAGCAAGACGACCGTTGGGGAGCCATCCTTTTTTCCAACAAGATATACTTTGCCGATACGAAAAGATTGCTTTGGAAGATAACAAAGAACTATAGATAAAGGTTAGTTGTTGTTAATAATACTAAAGTAAATATTTTAGAAGAAAAAAATAGTAAAGGATTGTCCCTAGTCAATTGGATATGAAACAATAGTGATAATTATCTATTGCAGTTTTTTATGTGGGAGAAGTCTATGCCAATATGTAGTAAAATCCATTGACTACAAAGTACTTATGATTGGAACTCTAGCAAACATTCGCAAATACCAAAGATTCATTAAGGTAAAACTCAACCATAACATTAAGATCTAAGGTCCCTTTAATCCCATGTGCAACAACTCATGAATTAGGGTTTTGGTTTCAGTCACTCTAGCCATCCACCATAAGCAAATCAATCACATATTGCAATATCCTACAATGTGAATCTCACACGTGTACACAGACGTTGGGCACCATAGGATAACACCATAATAACATAAAACTCAAATCAACCATAGCATATCACAACTAACCCGTAGGACAAAAGAAACTACTCAGACATAACAGAGATGCAACAAATCAATGGATAATAATGTTGGAAATATGCCCTAGAGGCAATAATAAATTGATTATTATTATATTTCCTTGTTCATGATAATCGTTTATTATCCATGCTAGAATTGTATTGATAGGAAACTCAGATACATGTGTGGATACATAGACAACACCATGTCCCTAGTAAGCCTCTAGTTGACTAGCTCGTTAATCAATAGATGGTTACGGTTTCCTGACCATGGACATTGGATGTCGTTGATAACGGGATCACATCATTAGGAGAATGATGTGATGGACAAGACCCAATCCTAAGCCTAGCACAAGATCATGTAGTTCGTATGCTAAAGCTTTTCTAATGTCAAGTATCATTTCCTTAGACCATGAGATTGTGCAACTCCCGGATACCGTAGGAGTGCTTTGGGTGTGCCAAACGTCACAACGTAACTGGGTGGCTATAAAGGTACACTACGGGTATCTCTGAAAGTGTCTGTTGGGTTGGCACGAATCGAGATTGGGATTTTGTCACTCCGTGTAAACGGAGAGGTATCTCTGGGCCCACTCGGTAGGACATCATCATAATGTGCACAATGTGACCAAGGGGTTGATCACGGGATGATGTGTTACGGAACGAGTAAAGAGACTTGCCGGTAACGAGATTGAACAAGGTATCGGTATACCGACGATCGAATCTCGGGCAAGTACCATACCGCTAGACAAAGGGAATTGTATACGGGATCGATTGAGTCCTTGACATCGTGGTTCATCCGATGAGATCATCGTGGAACATGTGGGAGCCAACATGGGTATCCAGATCCCGCTGTTGGTTATTGACCGGAGAACGTCTCGGTCATGTCTGCATGTCTCCCGAACCCGTAGGGTCTACACACTTAAGGTTCGATGACGCTAGGGTTATAAAGGAAGTTTGTATGTGGTTACCGAATGTTGTTCGGAGTCCCGGATGAGATCCCGGACGTCACGAGGAGTTCCGGAATGGTCCGGAGGTAAAGATTTATATATAGGAAGTCCTGTTTCGGCCATCGGGACAAGTTTCGGGGTCATCGGTATTGTACCGGGACCACCGGAAGGGTCCCGGGGGCCCACCGGGTGGGGCCACCTGCCCCGGGGGCCACATGGGCTGTAGGGGGTGCGCCTTGGCCTACATGGGCCAAGGGCACCAGCCCCAAGAGGCCCATGCGCCAAGAGAAGGAAAAAGGGGAGAGTCCTAAAGGGGGAAGGCACCTCCGAGGTGCCTTGGGGAGGATGGACTCCTCCCCACCCTTAGCCGCACCCCTTCCTTGGAGGAAGGGGCAAGGCTGCGCCCTCCCCCTCTCCCTTGGCCCTATATATAGTGGGGGAAAGGAGGAGCAATCCATACCTAAGGCCTTTGGTGCCTCCCTCTCCCTCCCGTGACACCTCTCCTCTCCCGTAGGTGCTCGGCGAAGCCCTGCAGGATTGCCACGCTCCTCCATCACCACCACGCCGTTGTGCTGCTGCTGGATGGAGTCTTCCTCAACCTCTCCCTCTCTCCTTGCTGGATCAAGGCGTGGGAGACATCGTCGAGCTGTACGTGTGTTGAACGCGGAGGTGCCGTCCGTTCGGCACTAGGATCATCGGTGATCTGAATCACGACGAGTACGACTCCATCAACCCCGTTCACTTGAACGCTTCCGCTTAGCGATCTACAAGGGTATGTAGATGCACTCCCCTTTCTACTCGTTGCTGGTCTCTCCATAGATAGATCTTGGTGATACGTAGGAAAATTTTGAATTTCTGCTACGTTACCCAACAGTGGCATCATGAGCTAGGTCTATTGCGTAGATTCTTTGCACGAGTAGAACACAAAGTAGTTGTGGGCGTCGATATTGTTCAATATGCTTGCCGTTACTAGTCTTATCTTGATTCGGCGGCATCGTGGGATGAAGCGGCCCGGACCAACCTTACACGTACGCTTACGTGAGACCGGTTCCACCGACAAACATGCACTAGTTGCATAAGGTGGCTGGCGGGTGTCTGTCTCTCCCACTTTAGTCGGATCGGATTCGATGAAAAGGGTCCTTATGAAGGGTAAATAGCAATTGGCATATCACGTTGTGGTTCATGCGTAGGTAAGAAACGTTCTTGCTAGAAACCCATAGCAGCCACGTAAAACATGCAAACAACAATTAGAGGACGTCTAACTTGTTTTTGCAGGGTATGCTATGTGATGTGATATGGCCAAAAGGATGTGATGAATGATATATGTGATGTATGAGATTGATCATGTTCTTGTAATAGGAATCACGACTTGCATGTCGATGAGTATGACAACCGGCAGGAGCCATAGGAGTTGTCTTTATTTATTTGTGACCTGCGTGTCAACTTAAACGTCATGTAATTACTTTACTTTATTGCTAACCGTTAGCCATAGTAGTAGAAGTAATAGTTGGCGAGGCAACTTCATGAAGACACGATGATGGAGATCATGATGATGGAGATCATGGTGTCATGCCGGTGACGATGATGATCATGGAGCCCCGAAGATGGAGATCAAAAGGAGCAAAGTGATGATGGCCATATCATGTCACTATTTGATTGCATGTGATGTTTATCATGTTTATACATCTTATTTGCTTAGAACGACGGTAGTAAATAAGATGATCCCTTACAACAATTTCAAGAAGTGTTCTCCCCTAACTGTGCACCGTTGCGACAGTTCGCTGTTTCAAAACATCACGTGATGATCGGGTGTTTTATTCAGACGTTCAAATACAACGGGTGTTGACGAGCCTAGCATGTACAGACATGGCCTCGGAACACATGCAAAACACTTAGGGTTAACTTGACGAGCCTAGCATGTACAGACATGGCCTCGGAACACGGAGACCGAAAGGTCGAGCATGAGTCGTATAGAAGATACGATCAACATGAAGATGTTCACCGATGATGACTAGTCCGTCTCACGTGATGATCGGACACGGCCTAGTTTGACTCGGATCATGTAATCACTTAGATGACTAGAGGGATGTCTATCTGAGTGGGAGTTCATAAGATGAACTTAATTATCCTGAACATAGTCAAAAGGTTTTTGCAAATTATGTCGTAGCTCACGCTATAGTTCTACTGTTTAGATATGTTCCTAGAGAAAAATTAGTTGAAAGTTGATAGTAGCAATTATGCGGACTGGGTCCGTAAACTGAGGATTGTCCTCATTGCTTCATAGAAGGCTTATGTCCTTAATGCACCGCTCAGTGTGCTGAACCTCGAACATTGTCTGTGGTTGTTGCGAACATCTGACATACACGTTTTGATAACTACGTGATAGTTCAGTTAAACGGTTTAGAGTTGAGGCACCAAAGACGTTTTTGAAACGTCGCGAAACATATGAGATGTTTCGAGGGCTGAAATTGGGATTTCAGGCTCGTGCCCACGTCAAGAGGTATAAGACCTCCGACGATTTTCTTAACCTGCAAACTAAGGAGAAAAGCTCAATTGTTGAGCTTGTGCTCAGATTGTCTGAGTACAACAATCACTTGAATCGAGTGGGAGTTGATCTTCCAGATGAGATAGTGATGTTTCTCCAAAGTCATTGCCACCAAGCTGCTAGAGCTTCGTGATGAACTATAATATATCAGGGATAGATATGGTGATCCTTGAGGTACTCGCGATGTTTGACACCGCGAAAGTAGAAATCAAGAAGGAGCATCAATTGTTGATGGTTGGTGAAACCACTAGTTTCAAGAAGGGCAAGGGAACAAAGGGATACTTCATGAAACGGCAATCAGCTGCTGCTCTAGTGAAGAAACCCAAGGTAAAACCCAAACCCGAGACTAAGTGCTTCTGTAATAAGGGGAACAACCACTAGAGCAGAATTACCCTAGATACTTGGTAGATAAGAAGGCTGGCAAGGTCGATAGAAGTATATTGGATATACATTATGTTAATGTGTACTTTACTAGTACTCCTAGTAGCACCAGGGTATTAGATACCGGTTCGGTTGCTAAGTGTTAGTAACTCGAAACAAAAGGCTACGGAATAAACGGAGACTAGCTAAAGGTGAGCTGACGATATGTGTTGGAAGTTTTTCCAAGCTTGATATGATCAAGCATCGCACGCTCCCTCTACCAAAGAGATTGGTGTTAAACCTAAATAATTGTTATTTGGTGTTTGCGTTGAGCATAGACATGATTGGATTACGTCTATCGCAATACGGTTATTCATTTAAGGAGAATAATGGTTACTCTGTTTATTTGAATAATACCTTCAATGGTCTTACACCTAAAATGAATGGTTTATTAAATCTCGATCGTAGTGATACACATGTTCATGCCAAAAGATAGTAATGATAGTACCACCTACTTGTGGCACTGCCACGTAAGTCATATCGGTATAAAACGCATGAAGAAGCTCCATATTGATGGATCTTTGGGCTCACTCGTTTTTGAAAAGTTTGAGACATGCGAACCATGTCTATTGGTGTATATGCATGAAGAAACTCCATGCAAATGGACCGTTTTGACTCACTTGATTTTGAATCACTTGGGACATGCAAATCATACCACATGGGCAAGATGACTGAAAAGCCTCGTTTTCAGTAAGATGGAACAAGATAGCAACTTGTTGGAAGTAACACATTTTGATGTGTGCAGTCCAATGAGTGCTGAGGCATGCAGTGAATATCGTTATGTTCTTACTTCACAGATGATTCGAGTAGATGTTGAGTATATTTACTTGATGAATCACGAGTCTGAATTATTGAAAGGTTCAAGTAATTTCAGTGTGAAGTTGAAAGATCGTCGTGACAAGAGGATAAAAGATCTATGATATGATCATAGAGATGAATATCTGAGTTACGAGTTTTGGCACACAATTAAGACATTGTGGAAATTGTTTCATAATTAATACCGCCTGGAACACCATAGTGATGGTGTGTCCGAACATCATAGTTGCACCCTATTGGATATGGTGCGTACCATGATGTCTCTTATCGAATTACCACTATAGTTTATGGGTTAGGCATTAGAGACAACCACATTCACTTTAAATAGGGCACCACGTAATTCCGATGAGATGACACCGTATGAATTATGGTTTAGAGAAACCTAAGTTGTCGTTTCTTAAAGGTTTGGGGCTGCGACGCTTATGTGAAAAAGTTTCAGGATTAAGCTCGAACCCAAAGCGGATAAAATGCATCTTCATAGGACACCCAAAACAGTTGGGTATACCTCCTAATTCAGATCCGAAAGCAATATGGATTGTTTCTTGAATCGGGTCCTTTCTCGAGGAAAGGTTTCTCTCGAAAAGTTGAGTGGGAGGATGGTGGAGACTTGATGAGGTTATTGAACCGTCACTTCAACAAGTGTGTAGCAGGGCACAGGAAGTTGTTCCTGTGGCACGTACACCAACTGAAGTGGAAGCTTATGATAGTGATCATGAAACTTCGGATCGAGTCACTACCAAACCTCGTGGGATGACAAGGATGCGTACTACTTCAGAGTGGTACGTAATCCTGTCTTGGAAGTCATGTTGCTAGACAACAATGAACCTACGAGCTATGGAGAAGCGATGGTGGGCCCGGATTCCGATAAATGGCTCAAGGCCATAAAACCCGAGAGAGGATCCATGTATGAAAACAAAGTGTAGACTTTGGAAGAACTACTTGATGGTCGTAAGGCTGTTAGGTACATATGGATTTTGAAAGGAAGACAGACAATGATGGTAAGTGTCACCATTGAGAAAGCTCGACTTGTCGTTAAGATGTTTTTCGACAAGTTCAAGGAGTTGACTACGATGAGACTTTCTCACTCGTAGCGATGCTAAGAGTCTGTTGGAATTATATTAGCAATTACTGCATTATTTATGAAATCTTGCAGATAGGATGTCAAAACATTGTTTCCTCGACGATTCTTGAGGAAAGGTTGTATGTGATACAACCGGAAGGTTTTGTCTATCCTGAAATATGCTAATAAGTATGCAAAGCTCCAGCAATCCTTCTGAGGACTGGAGTGAGCATCTCGGAGTTGGAATGTATGCTTTGATGATGATCAAAGATTTTGGGTGTATACAAAGTTTATGAGAAACTTGTATTTCCAAAGAAGTGAGTGGGAGCACTATAGAATTTCTGATGAGTATATGTTGTTGACATATTAATGATCAGAAATGACGTAGAATTTCTGGAAAGCATATAGGGTTATTTGGAAAGTGTTTTTCAATGGAAACCTGGATTAAGCTACTTGAACATTGAGCATCAAGATCTATAAGGATAGATCAAAACGCTTAATAGTACTTTCAAATGAGCACATGCCTTGACGTGATCTTGAAGGTGTTCAAGATGGATCAGTCAAAGAAGGAGTTCTTGCCTGAGTTGTAAGGTATGAAGTTAAGACTTAAAGCTCGACCATGGCAGAATAGAGAGAAAGGAACGAAGGTCGTCCCCTATGCTTAAGACATAGGCTCTACAGTATGCTATGCTGTGTACCGCACCTGAAGTGTGCTTTACCATGAGTCAGTCAAGGGGTACAAGAGTGATCCAAGAATGGATCACAGGACAGCGGTCAAAGTTATCCTTAGTAACTAGTGGACTAAGGAATTTTCTCAATTATGGAGGTGGTAAAAGAGTTCGTCGTAAAGGGTTACGTCGATGCAAGCTTAACACCTATCCGGATAGCTCTGAGTAGAGATACCGGATACGTATAATGGAGCAACAATTTAGAATAGCTCCAAGTAGAACAGTTATTTGGAATAGCTCCAAATAGAACGTGGTAGCTGCATCTAGGAGATGACATAGAGATTTGTAAAGCACACACGGATCTGAAAGGTTCAGACCCGTTGACTAAAACCTCTCTCACAAGCAACATGATCAAACCATAAACTCATTGAGTGTTAATCACATGGTAATGTGAACTAGATTATTGACTCTAGTAAACTCTTTGGGTGTTAGTCACATGGGGATGTGACCTTGAGTGTTAATCACATATCGATGTGAACTAGATTATTGACTCTAGTGCAAGTGGGAGACTGTTGGAAATATGCCCTAGAGGCAATAATAAATTGATTATTATTATATTTCCTTGTTCATGATAATCGTTTATTATCCATGCTAGAATTGTATTGATAGGAAACTCAGATACATGTGTGGATACATAGACAACACCATGTCCCTAGTAAGCCTCTAGTTGACTAGCTCGTTAATCAATAGATGGTTACGGTTTCCTGACCATGGACATTGGATGTCGTTGATAACGGGATCACATCATTAGGAGAATGATGTGATGGACAAGACCCAATCCTAAGCCTAGCACAAGATCATGTAGTTCGTATGCTAAAGCTTTTCTAATGTCAAGTATCATTTCCTTAGACCATGAGATTGTGCAACTCCCGGATACCGTAGGAGTGCTTTGGGTGTGCCAAACGTCACAACGTAACTGGGTGGCTATAAAGGTACACTACGGGTATCTCTGAAAGTGTCTGTTGGGTTGGCACGAATCGAGATTGGGATTTTGTCACTCCGTGTAAACGGAGAGGTATCTCTGGGCCCACTCGGTAGGACATCATCATAATGTGCACAATGTGACCAAGGGGTTGATCACGGGATGATGTGTTACGGAACGAGTAAAGAGACTTGCCGGTAACGAGATTGAACAAGGTATCGGTATACCGACGATCGAATCTCGGGCAAGTACCATACCGCTAGACAAAGGGAATTGTATACGGGATCGATTGAGTCCTTGACATCGTGGTTCATACGATGAGATCATCGTGGAACATGTGGGAGCCAACATGGGTATCCAGATCCCGCTGTTGGTTATTGACCGGAGAACGTCTCGGTCATGTCTGCATGTCTCCCGAACCCGTAGGGTCTACACACTTAAGGTTCGATGACGCTAGGGTTATAAAGGAAGTTTGTATGTGGTTACCGAATGTTGTTCGGAGTCCTGGATGAGATCCCGGACGTCACGAGGAGTTCCGGAATGGTCCGGAGGTAAAGATTTATATATAGGAAGTCCTGTTTCGGCCATCGGGACAAGTTTCGGGGTCATCGGTATTGTACCGGGACCACCGGAAGGGTCCCGGGGGCCCACCGGGTGGGGCCACCTGCCCCGGGGGCCACATGGGCTGTAGGGGGTGCGCCTTGGCCTACATGGGCCAAGGGCACCAGCCCCAAGAGGCCCATGCGCCAAGAGAAGGAAAAAAGGGGAGAGTCCTAAAGGGGGAAGGCACCTCCGAGGTGCCTTGGGGAGGATGGACTCCTCCCCACCCTTAGCCGCACCCTTCCTTGGAGGAAGGGGCAAGGCTGCGCCCTCCCCCTCTCCCTTGGCTCTATATATAGTGGGGAAAAGGAGGAGCAATCATACCTAAGGCCTTTGGTTGCCTCCCTCTCCCTCCCGTGACACATCTCCTCTCCCGTAGGTGCTCGGCGAAGCCCTGCGGGATTGCCACGCTCCTCCATCACCACCACGCCGTTGTGCTGCTGCTGGATGGAGTCTTCCTCAACCTCTCCCTCTCTCCTTGCTGGATCAAGGCGTGGGAGACATCGTCGAGTTGTACGTGTGTTGAACGCGGAGGTGCCGTCCGTTCGGCACTTGATCATCGGTGATCTGAATCACGACGAGTACGACTCCATCAACCCCGTTCACTTGAACGCTTCCGCTTAGCGATCTACAAGGGTATGTAGATGCACTCCCCTTTCTACTCGTTGCTGGTCTCTCCATAGATAGATCTTGGTGATACGCGTAGGAAAATTTTGAATTTCTGCTACGTTCCCCAACAAATAATATATGGTATCAAACACCATGTTCAAGTAGAGATTACTACGGGTTGGGGAGAGTACTCTGCTGCATAGTGAGGGAGAAAGATGATGAAGACGACGAAGTTGATGGAGACAATAGTCGCGACAATGATTCCCCTGTCGGCGCTCCGGCGCCATCGAGGGAAAGGGGGAGAGAGCCCCTCCCCCCTCCTTTCTATTCTTCCTTCACCACCCCCTAGATGGGAGAAGGTTTCCCCCTCTAGTCCTTGGCCTCCATGGCTCCCGGAAGGCGACAACCCTCCGAAACTGGATCACTCCTCTGTTTCTCTCTGTTTTCTTCTCAGTTTCAGCACAACTTCTGAGGCCGAGCGTCGTTTCTTAAATATCGTGAGATCCGTAACTCCGATCGGGCTGAAATTTTAAGGGAATTTTCCCATAAAATTAGCTTTCTTGCGGCGAAAGAAGAGCTCCAACCGACATCCACAACCCCCACGCGGGCCCCTCGCGCGGGTGGGGACTAGGCCACGCCTTGAGGCCATGTGACACCCTTGTGCACCGCCTTATGTTGATTCCTTCACCCAAAAAATCGATATTTTCCATAAAAATTTCACAAAATTTCAAGTCATTCCGGCTCCGTGAATGTTTCACCTAAAATCCCCCCCCCCCCCCAAAATAGGAACTGGCCTTTGGCACTGGAGTCCAAATAAAAATAATATAAATTATTGCTAAAAATATGTAAAAGTGGTATGATAATAGCGCATGAGAGGGAAAAGTCTGTTAATGCATGTTGATCTCTTATCAGTCCAGAACATATATTTCCATTGTCTTTTTTTCCAGTGGAGTTGTCTCAAGGAGTGGATGGGTGTCCCTTGGGCTCCCTCCAATTTCTCTGCTCTCCATTACTTGCGGCCTCCCTATCTAGCCAGCTCAAGAGGCTGTTTTGGTTTGGCTTCTCGGCCATGTGTTGGATCTTGTGGACGACTAGAAACAAGTTTATTATTGAGCAGGTGTTCCCTAACTCTGCGGTTAATATCATCTTCAAACTGACCATTTTTTGTAGGAGTGGAAATCTCTGATTAAGGAGGCTGACAAGGCGGCTGTGGATGTCCTCATCGCTCGGCTGCGTGCGTCCGCTACTATCTCCAGGAGGGATCAAGCCAGGCCGTCTTAGTGGGCACTACCTCTTCTGGTTTACCGTAGCCCTAGTCTATTTTTATGCCCCCCCCCCCCGCCTGCGTGCCTTATTGCCGGTTGTGGCCATTTTTATTAGCTGACATTGGTGCTGATACCTTGTGTGTACTGGTTGGTTGGTTGTTACTCTCGCTGCCTGATGGCTTTATTAATTTAAATTCGGGCCTCGACCTTTTCTCTAGAAAAATGTTCAGTCAGACTCCAACTATCCCCTGTGCACGCGTAGAGAAAGCTAACAAGTGGGCAAAGGAGTTACAATCACTCCTAACCTTACACAAGCACCCGACAGACAAAGACACAAGTAAACTCATTAGTTTCATATAGATGAAGCAGAGTCCGGACATGTCTAGGTTTCTTCCAGTGTTGACTGCAGCGATGATTGCATCAACGTCAGTTTCAGTCATGTCCGGGATCAGATCATGTTGCATGTTTACCTCTTATGATTATCAGTTCAGGTCTTCAGGACATATATGACAGCTTAGCGGAGCGAGTGGTTTGAATGTAGGCGCATTGTAACTCCGTATTATAAAAAGTGAGATGTTTCTTTTTCGCAGGCAGGAAAAAAATGTGATTCTAAGTTTTAAAGGCCAGAGGAGACGAGACAGGGCGCCAGTGCCGGCGGGAGGTGGGGAACCCTAACGAATAGAAGCATTTCTTTCCTTTTCAAGGAAGATGCGCATTTTGTCTATTCAATAAAATGTCGGAGGGCGAAGAGGTTAATAAAGAAATTAGATTTTTTTTTCTGTTTCAAAGTTTAGTTTTCTTAAGAAAAATCCACATATACATCAATATGCGCTCCGCATGCCACTTCATACCCGTGAAATTGCACACCATGTTTTTTTTTCATTGTGCTTACATAGAAATAAGCAGATCCGTGCATCTATAGCACTATTTGTCTTTTGCGTAGCCCGCAAATCGCTACATTTCTTTGTCAAAATTACACGTACATGGCGAGCATCTGTACATGCTTATGGAAAATATTTTTTCTCAAAAGGTGTTTTTTGATTCTATTTTTAATATAGGCATGAACAACTCCAGCCAATCGGTCCCCATGCACGGGCTCTCACAGTAAGTCAGTAACTCATGTACGTATGTGCCACATTTTTGTTTTTTAGCGTAATGGGGCACAAATTATTGTTCTGGAAAGAAATGCGTGTATTTGAATTGAATCTGGCCCAGTTATATGCCATTCCTCCCGCATTGGGCCTTGTACAGTGGGGGTGACAGCATTGGGCCTGCAGGCTGTTGAGGCCGCGTGAGTGAGATCGAGCCCAGCTGACAGCAGAGGGGGGGGGGTCTGTGTAGCAGCGCTCCAGTTTAGTCCCACATCGCTGGCCGTGGGAGAAGCTGTGGCGAGCGAGAGGTATAAGAGGGCAGCCAGGGCCAGCGGTAGAAGGCACGCAGCTGCATGGTGAGCACAAAGCGAACTATTCTTTCGCCTTTTACTAAAGAATACCGTGTGGGCGCCACAATGAGCAGCATACGCTAATTTTTAAAGGGGCCTTCCTCCACAAGGGGAGGGTCCCACAATGCAAATTTAAATTATATACGAGTTGTTTGGATTTAAACTCGGTGCTTCTCCCTCTACGCGCTTGCTGCACTCACGACGTCGACGTCGCAGGATTAGGGTGCAGCTGTGGTATACCGAGCGGGAGGAGACCTGCGATGCTTCAACTGTTGCAAGCGTCGACGGTCAGCTGCTAATAAGACAGTCGGTGGTCGGTACATCTCACGGGCGACCGTTGCAACGTGAACTGAAGATCCTGCGAGCGGCTTCTGCAAACCGGCCTGGGACGCCGCTGGAACATCTTCGGGCCACGGGAATATCCTCGGTGCTGCATTGCCGGGCCGTCAGAGCAATCATTGTTGTGTGATGGAGCGGCGCCGGGCCGCCGGAGCATCGCCGGGTCGTCGGTGCACCGCAGAAGCATAGCTGGCGCTGCAATGAAATGTCACCGGTGCTGCAATGGAGCATCGCCGGATCTTAGGAGCATTGCCGGTGCAGCAGTGGAGCATCACCGGTACTCCAAGGAATTACGCGCCGAACATGAGAAATCGAGGATAATGCGTTGGTCGCTGGCTGGAGGAGTTGCGGTGAGGCATGGGGCACGTTGCAATAGGAAATCAAGTGACCCAGATGTCTGCCCTAAGAATTGATCAAATCACAGGTAACCATGGCGTAAACCACACATCTCCCCGTTTACTCTCACTAGATTTGCCGGCAGGACACCTCATTACAATGCCACTAACTCACTACTACACGTTCAAGCTCAAAGCCACAACCAACTTTCCAGTACAAGGAACAACAAAGCAAACCAAAGAATCCACGATCACAACAGGGGGAAATGGACTGGACTGCCCAAGGGATTCACCATTCAGGTAGCTTCAGCAGACATGATCTCGAGCTCGGCCCACCACAGCGGCGACACCTTCGGGGTCGCGCCCTCAGGCCCCACCGCCGTGATCTCCTTCATCTGCGCCGCCACCTGCGCCATCCGCGGTCTCTTGCTCGGGTCCGGGTCGATGCAGGACACAACGCGCGCGCGGTTTCCTCAGGGAAGGATCCCAGGCTCGAGTCCATCAGCTCTGCAAGAGGCATCTTGCATTCGAAATAGATGGACGCCCAGTTTTCAAGTGGCAGGTCTTGCTCGGGGAAGGGGATTTTTTGTTGAAAAGGACCCCCTCGCCAACACAATTGACAGAAAAGACTCCCTCTGGATAAAATTGACAAAAAAGACCCCCTGGGCCGTGGCGGCAATCGCGCCGGGCGACACGTGGCACCTGCCGCCACGGCGTGAGGCGGCCAGCCCTGCCGCCACCGGGCCATGCGGCAGGCCGTGTGCAACAGCTTCTGGCGCTGGGCGAGGAAACGGGAAGTCGATATGGGCCATGCCGCCACCGGGTGGGGCGGCACCACTGTTGCTGCTGCTGGCCACCGGACAGCCTCACACGAGTTCTCCGCAGTCAATTCGTCTGATTCCCGCACGTTTCATCTCGTCTTTTTGCTCTGGCACTGATTTCCGTGTGTTTCGTATTTTTACGTGACACTCAGTGATTGCTACAGACTTGATTCCCTCTCCGATGCGTAATTTGCTCATGTTCTGCCAGCGCTGTTGCTGCCGCACGCCCAACAGCCATGCAGTTTTTTTTGAGGGAACAACAGTCGTGCTGTTGCTGCTGCGACTGATGAGACAGTACGCCTGGCCCGTGGCGGCATGGCCCACATACGTCTCTGTTCGGTTTGCAGTGCCAAAAGCCGTTGCACACAGCCTGCCGCCTGGCCCAGTGGCGGCAGGGCTGGCCACCTCACGCCATGGCGGCAGGTGCCACGTGTCGCCTGGCGCGCCTGCCGCCACGACCCAGGGGGTCTTTTTTGTCACTTTTATTCGAAGGGGGTCTTTTCTGCCAATTGCGTTCGCCGGGGGGTCCTTTTCAACAAAAAATCGGGGAAGGGTGCTCTCCCGGTTAATATCTCCAGCAGTATAATGCCGTACCGATGCACGATGCTCTCCGTGTCCAGCATGGTGCAGTCGTCGGTGACGGAATCGGACCATAGGATAACACCATAATAACATACAACTAAAATCAACCATAGCATATCACAATTAACCCATAGGACAAAAGAAACTACTCAGACATAATAGAGATGCAACAAATCAATGGATAATAATATATAGTATCAAACACCATGTTCAAGTAGAGAGTATTACAGGTTGAGGGAGAGTAGTCTGCTGCATAGAGAGGGAGAAAGATGATGAAGACGACAAAGTTGATGGAGACAATAGTGGTGACAATGATTCCCCTGGCGGCGCTCCGACACCATCGAGGGAAAGGGGGAGAGAGCCCCTCCCCTCCTTTCTCTTCTTCCTTGGCCACCCCCTAGATGGGAGAAGGTTTCCCCCTCTAGTCCTTGGCCTCCATGGCTCCCGGAAGGCGACAGCCCTCCGAAACTGGATCACTCCTCCTTTGTTTCTCTCTGTTTTCTTCTCTGTTTCAGCACCGTTTCTAAGGCCAAGTGCCTTTTCTTAAATATCCCGAGATCCGTAACTCCAGTCGGACTGAAATTTTAAGAGAATTTTCCCATAAAATTAGCTTTCTTGCGGCGAAAGAAGAGCTCCAACCGACATCCACAACCCCCACGCGGGCCCCTCGGATGGGTGGGGACTAGGGCACGCCTTGAGGCCATGTGACACCCTTGTGCACCGCCTTACGATGATTCCTTCGCCCAAAAAATTGATATTTTCCATAAAAATTTCACAAAAAAAATCAGGTCATTCCGGCTGCGTGAATGTTTCACCTAACACCCCCCCCCCCCCCCCCCCACAAAAAAAATTAGGAACTTGCCTTTGGCATTGGATTAATAGGTTAGTCTAAATAAAAATAACATAAATTATTGCTAAAAATATGTAAAAGTGGTATGATAATAGCACGAAAAAGAAAACTCTATTAATGCATGTTGATCTCTTATCAGTTCAGAACATATATTTCCATTGTCTTTTTTCCCAATGGAACACGCCTATTTTTTTTTTAATGATGGAACCTGACCATTTTCTCTTCTTTAGTAGATGGAATCCAGCATTTTCTAGTAACATGGGGGGAAAACCAAGCATACATGCAAGTTTATCATACTTTTTTAGATTACATGAGACTATTATTGACAATGGGACACATTACAACCAAGTTGTGTGCAGCTTTAGCAATGTGATCTGGAGTGAAGTTCAGTCAGACTCCAACCATCCCCTGTACATGTGCAGAGAAAGCTAACAAGTAGGTAAAGGAGTTACAATCACTCCTGACCTTACACAAGCACTCGACAGGCAAAGAAACAAGTAAACTCTTCAGTTTCACGTAGGAAGCAGAGCAGAGCTCGGAAATGTCTAGGTTTCTTCTATTGTTAACTGCGGCGATGACTGCAGTACCGCCAGTTTCAGTCATGTCCGGGATCAGATCATGTTGCTTGTTTGTCTCTTATTATTATCTGTTTAGGCCTTCAGGACGTACATAGCAGCATAGCGGAGCGAGTGCTTTGAATTCAGGCGCCTTGTAACTCCGTATTATAAAAAGTGAGACGTTTCTTTTTTTGCAGGCAGAAAAAATATGATTCTAACTTTTACTTTTCTTATTAAAGAAAATTCCACACATACATCAGGTGCTCTAGGTACCTGTAAAATTTTGTTATAGATAATTTTTATTTTCCAAGCATAAAAATAAATAAAAATGAAGCATAAGCCTCGGCTGGCAAGGGTCGGGATCTACCGCGCTTCCATGGCCCTAAGGCCAGAGGAGACGAGACATGGCGCCAGCGGCAACGGGAGGTGGGAAAACCCTAGCGAACAGGAGCATTCCTTTCTTTTCCTGGGAAGATACGCCTTTGCCTATTGAATAAATATCGGAGGGCGAAGAGCTTCAAAATAATTGAATTTTTTTGTTTCAAAGTTTAGTTTTCTTAAGAAAAATCCACATATACATCAATATGCGCTCCGCATGCCACTTCATACCTGTGAAATTGCACAACATGTTTTTTTCATTGTGCTTACATAAAAAATAAGCAGATCCGTGCATCTATACCACTATTTGTCTTTTACGTAGCCGGCAAATCGCTACATTTCTTTGTCAAAATTACACGTACATGGCGAGCGTCTGCAGGGCCGGCCCTGAGGGGGGGCAGGGGGGCGGCCGCCCTGGCCCCCCAAGCCAAGGGGCCCCCTCTCCAGGTATATGTGTGAGCATTGGTACCCTGAATTCAGCCATTGGAGGCGCTCCAACTGTTGTTCTGTGTCTCAACGAAGAAGAAAGACGATACATTATGTTTTATGCTCTAGCGCAATGGGCCTTGGGCCTTTATTTCTTTATTAGTATTGCTATAACGTGAGTTACATGGTGGTGGGCTGGTTGTCTCAGCGCCTTTTTTAGCACAAAATAGCGATCCTGTTTTGGAAGATTGAAGCGATCGATTGATTTATACCTTCCTCGTTTCCCTGCGGCGGCCGAAAAGCAGCATCACACCGAGCCAAACCCTAAAATAAATGGCGGTGATCTACGAACTGCACGCATGACCAACGAGGCTTCCCGCCTGGGCGCACATCGTGGTGATGGCAAAACAGAGGCGCAACACCGTAGGTAATTTTGTTTTCCCTGCTTTTTATGGCGTCCAAATTTATGTTATAAATTACAGTTGATTGTTTTATCACTATAATTTAGTATAAAATTTTCAGGATCCTTCTCTAGTCCTAATTTTTTTGGGGCATAGGCTGATCGTAATTGTCATCTGGCCGATTGTACATTTTATGCGCTAGAATTTTCTCATGCCGTCAACTTTTTTGTTTGTTCGTGGATGGTTATAGGAGGATAGGTTATTGGTGGATAGACAACTTTTTGCCCACCTAATATATGGAGTTTTACTTGTGTCTGATTTCACAAGAGGTGTGTGAAAATCAAATTTACCTTTCGTCTAATATGAAACATCGTTGCAACTTATTCCTTGGAGTGAGTAACTTAAGTTTCTCGACAAATTAATGATCCTATACATAGCTGTTAAATGGAATTTAGGCATGCTTATTATTATTTCGATGTTGTATTAAGGGGCTCCGGGTTCTAGTTTCGCCCCGGGTCCCCGATATCTCAGGACCGGCCCTAAGCGTCTGGACATGCTTATGGAAAATATTTTTTTTCTCAAAAGGTGTTTTTTATTCTATTTTCAATATAGGCATGAACAACTCCAGCCAATCGGTCTCCATGGACGGGCACTCACAGTAAGTCAGTAACTCATGTATGTGCCACATTTTTGTTTTTTAGCTTAATGGGGCACAGATTATTGTTCTCGAAAGAAATGCATGTATTTGAATTGAATCTGGCCCAGTTATATGTCGTCCTCCCGCATTGGGCCGTATACAATGGGGGTGGCAGCATTGGGCCTGCAGGCTGTTGAGGCCGCGTGAGATCGAGCCCAGCTGACAGCAGGGGGGGGGGGGGGAGTCTGTGTAGCAGCGCTCCAGTTTAGTCCCACATCGCTGGCCGTGGGAGAAGCTGTGGCGAGCGAGAGGTATAAGAGGGCAGCCAGGGCCAGCGGTAGAATGCACGCAGCTGCGTGGTGACCACAAAGCGAACTATTCTTTCGCCTTTTACTAAAGAATACCGTGTGGGCGCCACAATGAGCAGCATACGCTAATTTTTAAAGGGCCCCTTCTCCGTGTGGTAGGGTCCCACAAATCAAATCAAAAATTTATCTGAGTTTTTGTTTGTATTTAAACTCAGTGTTTGTCCTCTGCAACTGTGCTGCAGTCCTAGCCTATATGCCGTCTCTTGATAGAGTGAAGCTGTGGTACACTGAGCCGGAGGAAGACCTGCGATGCTTCAACTAGTGCTTGCTGTTGCAAGCTTTAACCGGCGGCCGCTACGACAATCGGTGGTCTCTTGCTATGTGAAGGTACATCTGACAGCAATGGAGTACCGTCGAAGCATCATCGATGCTGCAATAGAGCATCGCTGGGTCGTTGGTGCACCTGACGCCGCAAGGGAACATCACCTTGCCGTTGCCGGTGCAGCAATGGAGCATCACCGATGCTTCAAGGAATTACGTGCCCAATGGAGCATCACCGATGCTTCAAGAAATATTACGCACCCAGCACGAGGAAGCGAGGATTATGTGTTGGCGGCTGCAAAAGTTGCGGGGAGACATGGGGCACGTTGAGATAGGAAATCAAGTGACCCAGAACAGATTGTGTTGGCGCAAATCAACGGCTGACCTTTTCCTAAGTTCAAAGCAGCCTTATAACATTGAATAGTTTTCAAGAAAAAATGTAGATATCAAATCTGATATTGCTAATTTCACTGATATTTTGTTGAGGTTTTTTTGGGACAAATTTAATTGATTAGATGATTTTAACTTTCACAGCCCAAGCTTCTGCTTAGCTGGATTTCTTCGGTATTATAGATGATCTTGTATCACATGGAGAGCGCTCACCAGATGTTTGCCTCAACAAACCCATTGCAGACTGCTCACCAAATGTTCGCCTAAGAATTGATCAAATCATACGTAAACATGGCATAAACCACACATCTCCTTGTTTACTTTCACTAAATTTGCATGTAGGACACCACATTACAATGCCACTAACCTACTACATGTTCAAGCTCAAAGCCACAACCAACTTTTCCGAATATAAGGATCAGTAAAACAAACCAAAGAATCCATGATCACAAAAGGGGAAATGGACCGCTGAAGGGATTCACCATTAGGTAGCTTCAGCAAACATCATCTCAAGCTTAGTCCACCACAGCGGCGACACCTTTAGAGTCGCGCCCTCAGGCCCACTGTCGTGATCTTCTTCATCTGAGCCGCCACCTCTGCCATCTGCGGTCTCTTACTCAGATTCGGGTCGATGCAGGACCTCCCGTCGACTCCAAATGGATGACTAGGTATAGGGTGTAGGTGCATTGGGCGGAGGGTAGGAATGTGAGAGGCTTGTGTTGCTTTCACCAACAGAGAATTTCGTCCGAATGAGATCATTAGATGTGTGGTGGCTTTCAGTAGACTTTGTTACCTTAATCATTGTTAGGTCGTGTAACTGCATCTAGTGCCACCCCTAGTTGGTTTTGGAGTATTGACGACAAACCTGGTTGAGGGACTAATGTGTTTGTGAGAATTGCAGGATAACACAAGTAGTAGTCCCTCATTGATTCGGTTTACCTACCGGAGATGACCCCTAAAAATGTGTGAAGACATTGAAGACAATGGTGGTCTGTGAAGCTATTCACGTTGAAGACTATGACATGAGAAGAGATCGAGTGAAGACTATGGAGCGCGAAGACTTAGTTGTTTCATTGTTTCCTTTTCTTCTTCGTTGAGTCATAGGAACCACCGCACTGTTAAGTGGGGTCCAAGTGAACAAAGTCAGAGTGACTGACGTGATGCTCAACCAAATCCTATGTCTTCGAGCGAAGACAATGAGTGCAAATCTTATCCAGAGTCAGATAAGTCAGCTTTACTTGTAGCCCAAGTCAAGCTGCCGCGTGTGTTTGAAATCTGACCGTTGTGACATGTGTCAGTTCCTTAGTGACCCAGGGTCATTTCGGACAAATTTGGTCGGGTTGCCCAGTGACTATAAATAGCCCACCCCTTACACCATAAATTGGTGGTTGCTCAGAGTTAGTACACGGCTTTTTTCGTTTGAGGTCAATCCACCGCCGAAGCTTTCGAGAGAGAATCCTTGCGAGGAAGTCTTTCTGTCCGCGTGATTTGAAGACTTGTTACACTTGAGGACTGTGAATCCTCCAGCCGGTTAGGCGTCGCGTTTTGAGCATCCAAGAGTCATTTGTGGATTGCCGGTGAACAAAGTCTGTGAAGGTTCGGAAGTCTACCTTGAAGACTTACCAGAGTGATTGGGCGGGGACTAGGTGTCCTTAGCTCAAGGGGAATAAGGTGAAGACGCGGTCTTCTGAGTTGAATCTCAGCCTCCCTAACCAGACGTACAGTTTTCACAGCAACTGGAACTGGTCGAACAAATCCCTGTTCTTCTGAATCCACTGGTTCTATCTCTTACTTCTCTCTACTTAACAATTTGTCTTTGTGAAGTCATTGCCTGCTTGCATTATCTGTTTGACTTCACTGTGTGACTACCTTTTCTGATTGGCTTCATACTATCTTCCATTCTGATCTTTACTACCTAGCTACTATTAGTCTTCGTGCTTTCACTTCATTGAATACTTGACTATGGCTTGTCTAGTGTAGTCTACCTTTCGCTCCATTCGAATAGTGTTGTTTCTATTGTTTGTCTTTGAAACTCCCACGTTTTGAAGACTTTCATAAAAATCGCCTATTCACCCCCCCTCTCGTCGATAACTAGCCCTTTCAATTGGTATCAGAGCAAGGTACTCCCTTGTTCTGTGTGATTCGGTTTAACCACTTGGAGTTTCAGCTATGTCGACTGCAGGGATAATCAAAGTCTCCGCTGCATGCCCCATCTTCGATGGCACTGAATATCCCTACTGGAAGAATAGGATGCGCATGCATCTTGAAGCCATTGGTGTCGA
The DNA here is from genome assembly GCF_018294505.1 of Triticum aestivum. Taxonomy (NCBI): domain Eukaryota; kingdom Viridiplantae; phylum Streptophyta; class Magnoliopsida; order Poales; family Poaceae; genus Triticum; species Triticum aestivum. Next base: position 72,504,949 of record NC_057798.1, read on the forward strand.
TCTATGGTATGTCGTCAAGAACGGCGTTCCCAAGACTGGTGAAGGTGTCACCCCTGCTGATGTCAAGAAGTTTATTCAACTGGACTCTACCGCCAAGAACATCATCTGTGGTCACCTTACCAAAGGACAGTATGGCCGTGTGAGTGCTCTGAAAACGTCGAAGCTAGTCTGGGACTGGCTATCCATAGTCAATGAAGGCGTCTCAACTCAGCGAGATCAACGGATCAGTACTCTTCGCAACCTCTTCAACTGCTTCAAGATACACGACAACGAGAATGTCCAGCTCATGTTTGATCGCCTCACTGATATCACAAATGAGCTCCAAGCACTCGGCACCACTGAGATCACGAAGCATGAGATAGTGAAGACACTACTGAGATATCTTGACAGCTCATTTGACACCTTAGCCCTGATGATACAAGAATGCCCTGATTACAAGTCCCTCGATCCGTCTGACATACTTGAGAGGCTCAACACACATGAGTACCAGCTATCTGAGAAACGAGATATCTATGGCCCCAACTATGGCCGAACTTGCGCTTTGAAGGCAAAGGCTGTTGCTTCCTCATCTGAAGAAGAATCTGACTGCAGTTCTGGTGATCCTGAAGACATTGGAAAGGAGCTTGCTATGCTTGTGAAGAAGTTCCAAAAATTCACCAATAAGAAAGGCTTCAGGAAGTCTTCACGATCCAGCTCAAGGAATGATGAAGCTTCTGCCTATGACCACAAGAAGAGAACCTGTCACAAGTGCAAGAAACCTGGTCACTACATCTCTGAGTGTCCACACTGGGACAATGAGAAGAAGAAGAAGAAGAGCAAATAATATGATTCTGATAACAACAAGAAGAAGAAATCCTCAAAGTCTTCTTCCAAGTCTTCTTCCAAGTCTTCATCACACAAGAAGAGATCATCTGGCAAGGCCCGTGCTTTTGTTGGCAAGGAAATGGATTCAGAGGAGGAGTCAGTTTCTGAGGAGGTGGAGTCTGAGGAGTCTGACTCTGGTGTTGCGAGTCTGGCTCTAGCTACAGCCTACGTCGCCAAGTCCATCTTCAACATCGAAGACAATGGCTCCATCACCAACGCTGATGATAATGACAAGGACGACTCGCCTCCCACCTACTGCTTCATGGCACGTGGTGCCAAGGTAAAATCACGCGATGCTTACATTCAAACATCAAGTGAAGATGACTCTGATGGTGAATCCAAACCTAGCTATAAAATACTTGCTAAAATTGCAACTAAACAACAGAAAGCTATGGAACATACTCAAAAATTGTTAGATAAAAGCGATGACCTGTTGGACGCGAAAATGACCAAGTCTCAGTCCTTAATTGAAGATATCAAAAATCTTCATATTAAGTACCAGGAACTTAAAGGTCGACATGAATCGCTCTCAACTTCTCATGAAAAGCTTTCCTATCATTATCTTCAAATGAAGCAGGAACTTGAGAAATTGAGATCGAATCATCAAGATCTTCAAAAGGAGAATGAGTCACTTCGCGCTCAACAGATCAGTCTCTCCCAGGAAGGATTTGAACCACCATACCTAAAATGCATTGAGCATGATAACGCTGCTTCTGTTGTTGAATGTTCTACTGCTGCTACTGTTGCAATATCTTCAACTGCTGATGTGGTAACTAACCCCTCTACTGAGGATACCACTACTATTGCTGATGAGAATGCTAGGTTGAAGACACTGCTTGAGACAGGGATGTACAAAAGTCTCAAAGGGCATCGGACATTATGTGATGTCCTCAAAAAGCAGATTCTGAACTGAAACCCTAGGAAAGAGGGTGTTGGGTTCGAAAGGAAAATGAATGTTGATGGGTCGTACTGGAAGCCTGAGCAGTACCCCAAAACCACATGGGTTGCTGCAAAGGAACCTTCAGTAGATCCATCCACCTTGTCTGGTTTCACTTGTGCTAACCCCGTTATCATTGATGAATCCTTTGATGCAAACTATAAACTGTTTAAGAATCAGAATGGTGAAGTGTTTGCCAGGTATATTAGTACTAACTGCAGGAATGGGCCACCTATGAAGAAGATATGGGTTCCCAAAAGTTGTCTTGAGAATCATCTAGTGAATGTCATCATGACACCACCTGTGAAGAAGACAAATCCCATACCAAAGGCTTCATATGGTCCAAAAGCTTCATACAGACCGAGGACTCATCCGAGTCACCCTAACGTCAATGTTTTGGAGGGAAATCATACTCAAACCCATGAATATGAGTGTGTTTCCTCAAACTGCTATGTTCATAGAACAAAGAACTTTTCTGCTTATTCCTATGAGTATTATTCCCCTCCTGCAAGGCTATTTACTAGGGCTCCAAAGCCGAAATTCTCAGATGTTGCACTTAGACTCATTGCTTCTAAGCCACCCCTGAAAATGTGGGTGGTTAAGAAAACTCAACTCTCTTTTGCAGGGAAAGGTCTCCAGCCGGAAATCAAAGGCGTCCAAAACTAATGCTGGGGACCTTAAACATCTTGTAGGGCGCAAGATAAAATGCCCAAATGGTCTTACTATGTACTTTGTTCCAGGATTCCTTGACACTCATCCTATCTATCCTAACCAAGATCTGAATTTTCATGTTCCACTTGTTCGTCAAATGTTTATGCTTCACAACTCGCTTGGTGAAGCCTATCCCCCAAACTGCACTGTAGGCTATGACACCTCGTACTTCAGAATGTATTATGGACAGTGGATGCACTAACCACATGATTGGCGGTCGAAGTCTTCTGATGGATTCAACGCTATGTCCATCAGACAAGAGTCACATCACATTTGCTAACACTGGTAAAAGCAAGGTATTGGGTCTAGGCAGAGTTGCAATATCAAGGGCACATGGATAAAGTGATTCTTGTTGAATCCCTTGGTTTCAACTTAATGTCTGTCTCAATGCTTTGTGACTTAAACATGATTGTGCTATTTGGAAAATAGCAATGCCTTGTACTAATGGTATCTGACAAGTCTCTAGTCTTTGAAGGGTATCGGAAAGATGATCTATATATGGTAGATTTCTCAGCAGGACCACAGATGGCCGTATGTCTTCTAGCAAAGGCTTCAGAATGCTGGCTTTGGCATCGAAGGCTAGGACATGCTGGCATGAAGAACTTGCACACTCTCGCGAAGAAGAAGCATGTCGTGGGCATCGAAGGCGTCAAGTTCAAGAAGGACCATCTGTGTGGCGCCTGCGAAGCTGGAAAGATGACCAGGGCCAAGCATCCCTTGAAGACAATCATGACTACATCTCAACCCTTCGAGCTGCTCCACATGGACTTATTCGGCCCTACTCACTACTCTACTCTCACTGCTACTGCTTGCCTCTATGGATTTGTCACTATTGATGATTACTCTAGATATAATTGGGTGCATATAATTCTCTACAAGACTGAAGTGCAGGATGTCTTCAGACACTTTGCCAATCGTGCCATGACAAACTATGTCGTCAAGATCAAGCACATCAGAAGCGACAACGGCATTGAGTTCAAGAACACTGGCCTCGACCTCTATCTGGATACAATGGGTATCACTCATGAGTTCTCTACTCCTTATACACCTCAGCAGAATGGCATCGCAGAGCACAAGAACAGAACTCTCATTGAGATGGCCCGAATGATGCTTGATGAGTACAAGACTCCACGAAAGTTCTGGTCTGAAGCCATTGATACCGCTTGCCACATCATCAACCGTGTCTATCTTCACAAGCTTCTGAAGAAAACATCCTATGAACTCCTAACTGGTAAGAAGCCAAATGTAAGCTACTTCAGAGTATTTGGTGCTAGGTGCTGGATCAAGGATCCACATCACACGTCAAAATTTGCACCGAAAGCACATGAAGGTTTTATGCTTGGTTATGGAAAGGATTCGCACTCCTACAGAGTCTCTTTCACTATAAAGTGGTTGAAACTGTGGATGTGCGGTTCGATGAAACTAACGGCTCGCAAAGAGAGCACCTTCCAAATGTGCTAGATGAAGTACCTCCAAGTGAATCAATCAAGCAGATGGGAATTGGAGAGATCATACTGTAAGTGCATCTAGTGCCACCCCTAGTTGGTTTTGGAGTATTGACGACAAAGTTGGTTGAGGGACTAATGCGTTTGTGAGAATTGCAGGATAACGCAGGTAGTGTCCCTCATTGATTCGGTTTACCTACCAGAGATGACCCCTAAAAAATGTATGAAGACATTGAAGACAATGGTGGTATGTGAAGATATTCACATTGAAGACTATGACACGAGAAGACATTGAGTGAAGACTATGGAGCGCGAAGACTGTGTCATTTCGTTGTTTCCTTTTCTTCTTTGTTGAGTCATAGGAACCACCGTACTGATAAGTGGGGTCCAAGTGAACAAAGTCAGAATGACTGAAGTGATGCTCAACCCAAATCCTATGTCTTCGAGCGAAGACAATGAGAGCAAATCTTATCCAGAGCTGGATGAGTCAGCTTTGCTTGTAGCCCAAGTAAAGTTGCCGTGTGTGTTTGAAATCTGACCGTTGGAACATGTGTCAGTTCCTTAGTGACCCAGGGTCATTTCGGACATATTAGGTCGGGTTGCCTTGTGGCTATAAATAGCCCACCCCCTACACCATAAATTGGTGGCTGCTCAGAGTTAGTTTACAGCTTTTGTCGTTTTGAGAGCAACCCACCTCGAAGCCTTTGAGAGAGAAATCCTTGCGAGGACAAAGCCCAAACACCCAGAGCCCAAGAGTGTTAGGCATCACTGAAGTCTTTCTGTCTGTGTGACCTGAAGACTTATTACACTTGAGAACTGTGTATCCTCCAGCTGGTTAGGCGTCGCATTCTGAGCATCCAAGAGTCATTGTGGATCGCCGGTGAATGAAGTCTGTGAAGGTTCAGAAGTCTACCTTGAAGACTTACCAGAGTGATTGGGCGAGGACTGTGTGTCCTTAGCTCAAGGGGAATAAGGTGAAGACACGGTCTTCTGAGTTGAATCTCAGCCTCCCTAACCAGACGTACAGTTTTCACAGCAATTGGAACTGTCCAACAAATCCTGTGTCTTCAACAAGTGACTGGTTCTATCTCTTCCCTCCCTTTACTTTGAGTCTGTCTTCGTGAAGTCATTGCTTATTTGTCTTATCTGTTTGACTTCATTGCTTGACTACTATCGTTGATTGGCTTCATACTATCTTCCATCCTGATCCTTACTACCTAGCTGCTATTAGTCTTTGTACGTTCACATTATTGCATACTTGACTATGGCTTGCTTGTTGTAGTTTATCTTCCGCTGCATATCAATTAGGTCATTTCTATTGTTTGTCTTTGAAACTTCCACGTTTTGAAGACTTTGATAGAAATCGCCTATTCACCCCCCTTCTAGTCGATAACTAGCACTTTCAATTGGTATCAGAGCAAGGTACTCCCTTGTTCTATGTGATTCGGTTTAACCACCTGGAGTTTAGCTATGTCGACTGCAGGGATAATCAAAGTCTCCGCTGCTTGCCCCGTGTTTGATGGAACCGAATATCCCTACTGGAAGAATAAGATGCGCATGCATCTTGAAGCCATTGATGTCGACCTCTGGTATGTCGTCAAGAACAGCGTTCCCAAAACTGGTGAAGGTGTCACCCCTACTGATGTCAAGAAGTTCATTCAACTAGACTCCACTGCAAAGAACATCATCTGTGGTCATCTGACCAAAGGACAGTATGGCCATGTGAGTGCTCTGGAAACGTCAAAGCTAGTCTGGGACTGGCTATCCAAGGTCAACGAAGGCGTCTCTACACAGAGAGACCAGAGGATCAGTGTTCTTCGCAATATCTTCAACCGCTTCAAGAGAAATGACAATGAAAATGTCCAGCTCACGTTTGATCGCCTCACCGACATCACAAATGAGCTTCAGGCTCTTGGCGCCATTGAGATTACCAAGCATGAAATCGTCAAGACACTACTGAGATCACTTGACAGCTCCTTTGACACCCTTGCCCTCATGATACAAGAATGCCCTGACTTCAAGACACTCGATCCGTCTGATATACTTGAGAGGCTCAACACACATAAGTTCCAGCTTTCTGAGAAAAGAGATATCTATGGTCCCAATTATGGCCGAACTCGTGCTTTGAAGGCAAAAGTGGTTTCCTCATCTGAAGAAGAATCTGACTATGGTTCTGATGATCCTGAAGACATTGGAAGGGAACTTGCCATGCTTGTGAAGAAGTTCCAGAAGTTCACCAAGAAGAAGGGCTTCATAAAGTCTTCACGATCTAGCTCAAGAAATGATGAAGCTTCCACTCATGACAACAAGAAGAGAACATGTCACAAGTGCAAGAAACCTGGACACTATATCTCTGAGTGTCCTTAGTGGGACAATGAGAAGAAGAAGAAAAAGAGCAAGGAATATGATTCTGATGACAAGAAGTAGAAGAAATCTTCAAAGTCTTCTTCTAAGTCCTCATCAAGGTCTTCATCACATAAGAAGAGCTTATCTGGCAAGGCTCGTGCTTTTGTTGGCAAGGAAATGGATTCAGAGGAGGAGTCTGCTTCTGAGGAGGTGGAGGTGGAGTCTGAAGAAGAGTCCGACCCTGGCGTTGCAAGTCTGGCTCTAGCCACAGCCTATGTTGCCAAGTCCATCTTCAACACTGAAGACAATGACTTCCACACCAACGCTGAAGCTGATGACATGGACGACCCTACTCCCACCTACTGCTTCATGGCACGTGGTGCCAAGGTAAAATCACGTGATGCTTACTTTCAAACATCAAGTGAAGATGACTCTGATTGTGAATCCAAACCCAGCTACAAAACACTTGCTAAAATTGCTACTGAACAACAAAGGGCCATGGAACATACTCAAAAACTGTTAGACAAAAGCGATGACCTGTTGGACGCGGAAATGACACGTTCACAGTCCTTAGTAGAAGACATAAAAAATCTTCATGCTAAGTACCAAGAACTTGAAAGTCTTCATAAGACGCTCTCAACCACTTATGAAAAGCTCTCCTATGATTATCTTCAAAGGAAGCAAGAGCTTGAGAAATTGAAAGCGACTCATGAAGATCTTCAAAAAGAGAATGAGTCATTTCGCGCTCAACAGATCAGTTCCGCTCAGGATGGATTTGAACCACCATGTTTAAAATGCATTGAGCGTGATAACGCTACCTCTGTTGCTGAATGTTCCAATGCCGCTGCTGTTGCATTTTCTTCAACTACTGATGTGGAAACTAACCCCTCTACGGAGGATACCACTGCTATTGCTGATGAAAATGCTAGGTTGAAGACATTGCTTGAAACAGGGATGTATAAAAGTCTGAAAGGACATCAGACACTTTGTGATGTCCTCAAAAAGCAGATTCTGAACCGAAACCCTAGGAAAGAGGGTTTGGGTTCGAGAGGAAAATGAATGCTGATGGTACCTACTGGAAGCCTGAGCAGTATCCCAAAACCACATGGGTTGCTGCAAAGGAACCTTCAGTGGATCCATCCACTTTATCTGGCTTTACCTGTGCTAATCCTATTATCATTGATGAATCCTTTGATGCAAACTATAAATTGTTCAAAAATTATAATGGTGAAGTGTTTGCCAGGTATATTGGTACTAACTGCAGGAATGGACCACCTATGAAGAAGATCTGGGTTCCCAAAAGTTGTCTTGAGAATTTTCCAGTGAATGTCATCATGACACCACTAAGGAAGAAGACAAACCCCAGACCAAAGGCATCATATGGTCCAACGGCTTCATACGAAAACAGGACTCACTTGAGTCACCCTAACGCCAATGTTTTGCAGGGAAATCGTACTCAAACTTATGAATATGAACGTGTGTCCTCAAACCACTATGTTCATAGGACTAAGGACTTTTCTGCTTATTCATATGAGTATCATTCATCTCCTGCAAGGCTATTTGCTAGGGCTTCAAAGCCGAAATTCTCAGATGCTGCACTTAGACTCATTGCTTCTAAGCCACCCCTAAAGATGTGGGTGGTGAAGAAGAATTAACTCTCTGTTGCAGAATATGGTCTCTAGCCAGCAATCAAAGGCGTCCGATACTATTGCTGGGGACCTAAAACACATTAAGGGACGCATGATAAAATGACTTACTATGTATTCCACATATGAATCGCTTACCTGTCATACTGTGGTTCTAACCTTGATCTAAGCTGTGATAATCCTAGTGTGCGTCAAATGCTTATGCTTCACAACATACCTTGTGAAGCCTATCCTCCTAACTGAACTGTAGGGTATGACACCTCATGCTTCAGAATGGACTATGGACAGCGGATGCACTAATCATATGACTGGTGATCGAAGTCTTCTCATGGACTCAACCTTACGTCCATCCGACAAGAGTCAAATCACATTTGCTGACACTGGTAAAAGCAAGGTATTGGGTCTAGGTAGAGTTGCAATCTCAAAGGATCAACACATGGATAAAGTGATGCTTGTTGAATCCCTTGGGTTCAACTTAATGTCTGTCTCAATGCTTTGTGACTTAAACATGATTGTGCTATTCGGAAAATATCGCTGCCTTGTACTAATGGAATCTGACAAGTCTCTAGTCTTTGAAGGGTATAGGAAAGATGATCTATACATGGTAGATTTCTCAGCAGGTCCACAGCTTGCCGTATGTCTTCTTGCAAAAGCTTCAGAATGCTGGCTCTGGCATCGGAGGCTGGGGCACGCTGGCATGAGGAACTTACACACACTCGTCAAGAAGAAGCATGTCATAGGCATCGAAGGTGTCAAGTTCAAGAAAGATCATTTGTGTGGTGCCTGCGAAGCTGGAAAGATGACTAGGGCGAAGTACCCCTCGAAGACAATCATGACGACATCTCAACCCTTCGAGCTGTTACACATGGACTTATTTGGCCCTACTCACTACTCTACCCTCACAACAATAGCTTGTCTCTATGGCTTCGTCGTTGTTGATGACTACTCAAGATATACATGGGTGCACATAATTCTCTACAAGACTGAAGTGCAAGGTGTCTTTAGACGATTCGCCAATCGAGCCATGAACAATTATGGCGTCAAGATCAAGCATATCAGAAGTGATAACGGCACTGAATTCAAGAATATCGGGCTTGATCTTTATCTAGATACAATGGGAATCACTCATGAGTTTTCTGCTCCATACACACCTCAGCAAAAGAATGGCATCTTCATATCTCAAGAAAATATCTCAAAGACTGTCTAAAGAAGTTTGGAATGCAAGATTGCAAAGGATACACGATGCCAATGCCAGCCAAACACCATCTTGGTCCCGACGACAATGGTAAAGAGTTCGATCAAAAGGTATACCGTTCCATGATTGGTTCTTTACTTTACCTATGTGCATCTAGGCCAGATATTATGCTTAGTGTTTGCATGTGTGCTCGATTCCAATCGACACCAAAGGAATCGCATCACTTAGCTGTGAAGCGAATTCTTAGATATTTGGCTTACACCCCAACACTCGGATTATGGTATCCAAAGGGCTCAAGATTTGATCTGGTTGGATTCTCGGATGCTGATTATGCTGGTGACAAGGTCGATCGCAAGTCTACATCAGGCACATGTCACTTTCTGGGACGATCACTTGTCTGTTGGTCTTCAAAGAAGCAAAACTGTGTATCACTATCAACTGCTGAATCTGAATATATTGCTACTGGATCTTGCTGCGCTCAGCTTTTATGGATGAAGCAAACTCTCAAGGACTATGGCATCAATCTGAAACAAGTCCCTCTCTTCTGCGACAACGAAAGCGCTATCAAGATTGCCAACAATCCAGTCCAGCACTCGAAGACAAAGCACATTGAAATTCGTCATCATTTTCTCAGAGATCATGTCATGAAAAAAGATATTGACATCATTCACGTCAACACTGAAGAGCAACTGGCAGATATCTTCACAAAGCCCTTGGATGAGAAAAGGTTTTGCAAGTTATGGTGTGAGCTAAATATCTTGGAATCCTCAAATGTCCTGTAATCAGGCACACATCCTAAGACTTATGCATGTTGATGACTTAGATGTGCAACACACGAAGTAAAGTATATCTTCAATCAATGAAGACTTACATTCTGAGTGTGAATACATTAACATGGAATTTGACTTCGGAGCGCCACGATAATTGTGCGCCGTGTCTGGGTCTAATACTTCCAATACGGTGGGTAACGCCACCACCAAATTTCTTGGTTCGAAGTGTTTCACTCATGGCGTTATTGTTGAATATATTCGCATTTGGTTTGTCTTCAACTTTCAACTTATCTTCATGATTTACTTCACTATGTCGATTTGATTGCTTTCTCATATATATATATATATATATATATATATATATATATATATATATATATACTAGTATTCTGTCCTCTACAGCATTCACTTATAGCTATGTCTTCATTTGTGAATCTTTTGAACTAAGTGAATGTGATCGGACCCTAATCTCTCTATGGTTTCTATCTCAAACTCTATCTGTCCAAATCATATGCATTCTATTGAAACTGTCAAATGTCTTCTCTGCATCCTTGTCAGCAGAAGACACCGAGACAAACATCAAGTCCTTTTTAAATGATTCATCTTTATTGTTGAAATCCGGAGAAGCCGGAACAACCATCCGACAAACTTGGCAGGCGTGGGAACATGGGACAACTCTGAGTATGTTGCATGCTTGCCACGTGTCCCACGGATGTGAACAGGCAGGGGCACCTACGTAATTGCGCTATGCCGCACACCTACTTATAAATATGTGTCCCCTGCGGTCAAGAAAACCTTCTTCCACCTTTCCACCTCGTCAAAACCCTAGCGCCACCGCTAGCTCTCAACGACGCCGGTGACGAAGCGCTTAGCTGTCGCAACTTCTCCGACGCCGTCCTCACGCCGGCCGCGGACATCGTCCTCTCCGCCGCCGCCGTAGGTGTCCTCCGTCGCCAAGTTAGGGCATGGTGGATTGAACTGCTCGGTCTCCTATTCATCCCATCTAGCAGTTCTTCGTGTGGTAAATATAACTCTATTTTTACCATCTTTTTGATCCTCAATGATTCATCCTATTTACCAAAATTGGTTTCTGTCTACACAATGTTAGATCTATTCTGTCTGCATCTCATACTGCCTAGTATATTCACTTAAGCTTCATATATAGTTAGATTCCTCACTTGTACTTATTCACGGATTCGTACAAATCTGGAACCAACTCTCAACATATAAGTGAATGTCTTCGCAACATGAGGTCAATGTCTTCAAACTGATTTATCTTCAAAATCTTCTGAGAATGCATATGACCTCTTTCCCTTCCCTCGCATCTCTAATGTTGTCACAGGTACATGTCCGTGGGAGAATACCTTGGTTCTCATAGTCTGCATTCGTTTGCAGAATTCTTACAGCAACACATTAACTCTCCTGAAGCTAGTTCCTGTTTGACCAGCAAGTGAAAGCCCTTGAAGCCATTGAACATATTGAAGTCATTCAGTTTGAAGTTCATGGCTATAGAGAAGTTAGTAAGGAAGGGTGGCAGACAACGTCGAGGAGGAACATCAAAAGATTTGCCTGATGACCTCGCAGAACTTTACAAGACAGATCCTGAAGAGAATTATCATCAGCGCAAGACAAGGATCCAATAGATTCGACGATATTGGGCTGAACAATGGTTCAAATACAAGTTCGTGACCTAGGAATATGCTGAGAAGAATGCTATCAAAAGTCCTTGGGGTGATATTCTCTATCGAGGCCTCCAACCCAAGAACAGAGCTGAAGCTATTGCAGAGGGTTTCTATCCCTGTATGGTCCGTGGACCTCAGCCTGAAAATGCCAACTCAACATCATTGCTCTGGTGTCGTGACGACAATCTCTTCAAGCGTAACTTTCAGCACGCAAAGGCATCGGCCAAAGAAAAAAAGAAGTCATTGGGATTAGACTTCAATCCTGGTCCTTCTGCTCCCCGTGCTAACGTCTCATGTGATGCAGAACCCAATGTCATCGGCCCCTTCTCCAACCTTGATGGCCTCAT